>NC_088684.1:98792104-99094528 GCF_028017835.1 Emys orbicularis
CATACTGATGATTCATTGATCTACTTCTGCACACCAGACCAGCCTCTTCCTGTACAAACTAGAATCATAGGCTGTCTTTCTGACATCTCTTCATAGATGTCCAGACACCGGCTTCAGACCAATGTGTCCAAAACAGAACCTTTAATCTTTCCCCCTCCTTTCTTTTATCAGTCACTGTAGACAAAACCGCCAACTTCCCTGTCACTCAGTCCTGTAACCTGTGCATTGTTTTTGACTTGGTCCTCTTTCTAGATCTGCCCATCCAGGCAATGTCTAAATCTTGCTATTTTTTTTTCTTGCATAACATCTCTAAAATCCAGCCTTTCCTTTATGTCCACACAGCTAAAACTCTCATCTAGATCCCAATTATTTCATGCCTTGACAGCTAACCTCCCCCTCTCTGGCAAGAACAAATACCACCTTGCCCCACTTATATCCATTCAAAATGCTACTGCAGAGTTCCTTTTCCTGGCTTGCCATTCCTGTCTTTGTATCCCTCCATTGGCTCCTCCTTCACCACCACAACAGAAAGCTACTTGTTTTCACTTTTAATGCCTTTCACACCCTATCAACTCTTATGGTATTGAGATATAAATTCCTGTCCTCCATTCTGCAAATAATGCCAATCTTGATTTCCCATTTATAAATTTTTCAACAAGCACCTTCGTTTCTTCTCCATACTGATCCTTATATATAGGAGGAACTCCCCATAAAAATCTGCAAAGCCATCATATTCTCTCCTTCAAATCCCTCCTTAAAACTCTCCTGTGCCATGATGCCTACAAAAAAATCTTGACAATGGTTAGGCAACTGGTGTGCTGAGCCCTCTGATTGTCACAATACAAATAATGATTAATAGACAAATACATACATGTTTTGTTTAATTTTGGGTGTAATGGTAGTGTTTGTTTATCTTCTATGCTAGGAAATGTGGTGGGGTTTAGCATTGGAAAGGGAAATTACCTAACCAATGATTGATATGGCTTGTGACAGGATCGTGACCCCTGCTTCCAGCTACCAAGACACTTCACAGAGGCATCCTG
Organism: Emys orbicularis; assembly: GCF_028017835.1. Taxonomy (NCBI): domain Eukaryota; kingdom Metazoa; phylum Chordata; order Testudines; family Emydidae; genus Emys; species Emys orbicularis. The sequence continues at coordinate 98,793,148 of NC_088684.1, forward strand.
TGGACCTTATTGGCCACTTCTGCTTTTTGGCAAGTACTTCATAGTTTCAACTGTAGAACTACTGGCAGTCTATGTACAGGCAGGTCTGAAATCTACATTGAGTGGGGCTTCAGCATATATCATAGTGTTTCTCACATCATCTGGGTATGAACGGCAGGATTCTAACAACTAGTTTTGGATTGAGTAATAACACCAGCTTGAATCTCCATGATCCACTATGTAATAATGTGTCATTCTAAGGCCACCATATGGCAATGTGAGAACCCCTGCCTGTTGGGAGTTAGTCTAGTTCATGAGTGTTAAGAATCCCAAACTGTGTCACAAACTGCTGAAGCTCTATTAATAAAAGAACATTAACCCCAGGCCTTTACGTGTCCCTTGACTGACTACCACAGAATACGACACTATGTGGCTCTGGGTGCCCCATTTGCATAATTTTACTACATGTTTGATTTGCATATTGGATGATAGCATTTAAGAATACAGTTTAGATATTAGAATCTGAATACTTGAGTACACCACTCATGAAAAGTTGTACAGAGATTTGGTTGTGGAAAGCAAAATATATCAATGAGTGGAGATTGTCCTTCAGTAATTGAGAATTAGATAGGTTGTCCATTTAGATAATTCAATCCACTATTTCAGTTACTTTCCTGACTGTGCTTCTCGTCGGCACTCTAGCTCATCCCTGCCGGTATTGCCGATGTCCGGTGATGTGTTCTATGTAGATGTCCCTCAACCACCTGATGGCATCCAATACCATGAGTTGCCGCATCAGCTGAGCGTAGCTTTTACCGATTCCGCATTCTCTCAGCACTCGCTCATTATTGGGGTCCTATGTGCCTAAGGTTCCAATGATCAGTGCATGTGTCTGCACCTGGTAACCCTTAGCTCTCAAGGTTTCTGCCAGGGCGGCATATTTCTCTACCTTTTGAGCTCTGGTATCGTGGAAGGCCGGGTTCCTGTTCTCGAACGGCACTGTGATGTCCACCATGATGATCTTCTTCCAGTCCTCATTGGTGATGACAATGTCTGGTCGCAGTTGGCCATGTGGATGAACCTCCAGTTGGCAAATAGGATGAAACTGCCCGTGGGGAGGAAGTGGTTGCTGGCGTCACACTTGCACGTCACCTCGAACGCCTTGCCCTGGTCCAGATTCCATTTCAGGTTTTCCACATATTGGCAATGGATGGCATCCTTCAGGGTTCTCTCCTGCATGGTTCTAGCTCTCCGAGTGATGATAGTGTGATCTGTATTCTTCATCTGTGACACCAGGACTCCCAGCTCATGGCGTTCCTCACACCACATCCAGTGGCGGCCAATATGCTACTCCGGTCGTCACGTAGCATTGCGGGCACACGTCCAGAGCGAAGCAAAGTCTCCCATGTCTCTTCCAAATTCACCTTCCAGGGAGCCACACAGGTAGGTGGTGACATCTTGGTTGGAGGGGGTCCTGGCAATTTGCATCTTGACAGCATCCTGCAGAGCACTCTCCCTGATGTTCCTCACCATGGCATCCGGGCACGTCAGAAGGTGGAAGGCATGAGTGATCACGGCAACATCGCACAGATCACCCATTAATGGGACGTTGGTGCTGCACTGCCTGTGGAACATCCCCTTTGTCACCAGCTGCCAGATGGTGTTGTCTACCTTGTTCAGAGGTACCTTTGCCACATCAGATCCCCTCAGGATGAATGAGATATGGGGGATCAGGAAGGTGTTCAAGGTGTTGATCTTCTGCCATGGTGCCAGTAGGGAGAAGTTGATCCTGGCCACATCTCGTAGGACCTCTGTGATGGAATCCTCAGGTGTCTGCTGGATGCGGAAACCTGTCGGCATGCCAAGCTGTTGGTATGCTTGCTCATCCTTGAGGAAGATCATGGGTTCACCCTGGATCTGAAAAGACATCGCCTGGACCGAATCCCTTCTACTACCATCAATGTGCAGGGATGCACATTTCCTGGCATTGAAGTGGAGCCCCATCCAGTTGGCAGCCTGGCTGGTGATGTCAAGCATTTGTTGGAAACTCTCGGGGTTGTCTGGGATCAGGACCAGATCGTCTGCATAGGCCAGGATATTCACTCTGTTGTTATATAGATTGAAACCACCTAGACTGCTGGAGCTCACTCGAATGAGCGGCTCCATGGCTAAGTTGAAAATGATGGGGCTCAGGGGGCAGCCTTGTTTCACGCTGCTATGCATAGGAATTTCAGGCCTCTTTCCTTCCATGGAGTGGATGGTGGTGGTGCAGCCTTCATACAGTTCCTGGCCCAGCTGGAGAAAGTTTTCAGGTATCCCAAACTCTCTCAGTGTGGCAAAAATGTGCTGGTGGGGCATCGATCCAAAAGCATTAGTCAGGTCGAGCCATGCTATGGCACATTGCCTCTGTGCCTTCCTGGCCATGTGGATGGCAGTCTGAAGGACAAAGTTGTGTTCGTAGCAGCCTTCGCATGACATGATACCTTTCTGGATGGAGCTGATGGCTCCTCTGTTCACCGACCAGTCTGTGATCGTAGCCGCGAGGCAGCTGACATACAGTTTGTACATGGTGGAACAGAGAGAGATGGATCTCCAGTTGTTGGGGTCATCTCACTTGCCTTTCTTGTAGACGAGCACCGTTATAGACTTCTGGAGCTCAGAGTATGGCGGAACTGTTTGCATTTGTTGAAAATGGCAGTTAGAATGAGGCAACTGGGATCTCATTTTTTCAGGAAGTTGTAGCAAATGCCATCTTTTCCTGGGGCTGTGTTTTTGGTCTTTGTAAGTCTGGTCTCTACTTCCCGTGATGTAAAGTCTTGTTCCAGGTCCTCTGCATAGTCAACCCAGGGTAAAGGATGAAGGCACTCTGGACACTGGGCGTCATTCTGAGCTACATAGTCAAACACCCCCTTGAAGTACGAGAGAGTCTCTCAGACGGGATTGTGCAGTAGGATGAGGGCCTGTCCTTGACTGAGGAGATGCTCACATTTGTCCCACAGGTGTCAAGAAACATATATTTTATGTATCATACTCTAAGATCAGAGTTTAAGAATTTCAATAATCCTAAATTTTATCTAACCTCATACCACTGGAACCCCATGTAGGTTGTCTGGCCTATATCTCTCTTCCCCTATAACTTCAGGCGCTCCTGACAGATAGAGGTTCATCTATATCTTGGTCACTGCCTTTTTCCCCTCCTCATTTTCACACATGGAGGTACAGCTGTTCCTTGTTCAAGTGGTTCTGCCATTTGCAGCTCACATTACTTGCATCTACTTGTGAGCCAGTGACCTGAGATACCCTGATTTCGTGGTCTGGGAGAGGCTTCCCACTGAGTTGTATAGCAGCACTTCAAGTTGACATGCATTTTTTTTGCAGTAATCTTCTTCTTCAATCCCTTCACCTTTCTGAGGTCTTCAATTGACCGGTTAGTGCTGGCAATGGAGTTTTTTATTTTTCATTCACAATGATCTAACATATTTGTTTTCTTTTTTTATAGGGATCAACTCTCACTGAATCTTTGTTCCCCAAAAAAGAACCTTGCATATTTGAGAAGCTGTTTTGTAAGTATTTTTTCCTTAATGTTATATGTAGGTTCCCTTTTCCTATGCTGCCTCCCTTTGGTCTTCTTGACTGTAGTGAAAATAAATTTACAACCCACATTTTTGCATCTGTGTGCTCACTTTTCCAATATTTTAGAATTTACAGCTACAGATCCTATTCTGTTATGCAAGTAGAACACATACAAATGGATTTAGCACATGTGTGTGGTTCTGTTTGTGCACAAGAAGTGATGGATAAGCAAAGGAAGTGAGGAGAAGAAGTTCAAGTGAAATACTAGGGTGATAGTAGGGGATTTGTGCCACAAATCCAAATTACTTGGGGTGGCAGCAGAAGAGGTAAAGTTTGAAGCTGATGAAGATTGAATATATAAGGAGGTGAAATATAAAAATGAATAGGAATCTGAAAAGAAAATATGCAGTATTCAATTATAATGCATATGCAATTACTGGGGAATCGTATAGCAGACGCTTGACTGTCAAAAAAAAAAAAAAAAATCTTTATCAAGTTCTGTGCAAGACAGAGATATGCCTGCTTAAGAGAGTCCGTTTCCATGATGTGTATCATTTTGTATGAATGGAAGTAGTAAATATATGTTTGTCACTATTGTGTCACACATTGTAATTTTTTGTGTGACATGACATCCAAGAGAATTGCCTGTATCTGTTAAACTTGTCATTGAACATAATAGTTTGGAGCAGTAGCTGTGGAAAATGGACAGTAGTACTATGAATATTTCCCCAGTTGGCCAATGCATGTTAACACCTTTTCTATGTAATTCCCTGTGTCACTACACTTTTGGCTAGACTATATCCAAGCTAACACATGACAGAGTGCAGTAAGTGGGTATTCATCCACGAAAGCTTATGCTCCAATACATCTGTTAGTCTTAAAGGTGCCACAGGACTCTCTGTTGCTTTTAACAGAAATGAGTTGTTGTTGTTGTTGTGTAGGCCAATATTTTTTTCCTTCAAGTCCATAACTTAAAATAACTTGACATGGGAAAACCACTGTGGGCAGTCTAGGTGCAATTAAGTGGATGTATTACAATTTCATTGAATCTGCTTACATCAGGTTTCAATATGGCTCATCATGTACAAATTATGAAGTGTAACAGGTTTGGATTGTCTTCAACAGCATGACAATGTATGTAGATATTGTATATCATGCTGTTTGTAACTTAAACTACTCTATTACACACAAAAGACTTGCATTAAAAGAACATTATTAAGATGACAAAGTCAAGCACTTGGAAGTTAGGAAATGCCAGATTTAAGATTGCACATGCAGCATTAATTTGGTCCTCTTGTGCATGTACATTACGATACAATCTTTAATTACAAATTATATTTTCCCTGCCTATACAACTTAGATGTTGTAAGCATCTACTCCATCACATAGTAAAGTCAATATCTGATTTGGAAAACCAAACACATTACACCGAAAACCAAAATCTTAAACTTCATGAAATTTGTTCACAATTAAAGACAGTGAGTTCACCCAACCCCCACAAGCCCTGGTGTTCCTGGTGAGGGTATTATAAAAATGGAAGTATCTAAGCAAGAAGATGAGGAATATGGAGTGTTCTGAATGCTTTGTGTAGAAGAGGGTAGGATTATTTTACCCTGCTTACCAGTGTAGGGTAACCAGTTTTTGCTATGGTATCTATGCCCAGTGCAAGATGTCTAGGTTTCTTTCAGCAGAACTATAAAACCTTAATTGCACTTGACAAAGGATGAGTAATTCTCCTGTGATGTGAAATCGTTTGATGATACAGTCCCAGGAAATTGAAGTGTTATTCATGAGTATTCTCTTATAACAACAGCTGGGTGTGTAATTAATGCTTTAAGGCTAAGTTTCCTTTCTTTTGTGAGTTTTATTCAGAGCTGCAAGGCTACTTCAATACATGTTTCTGTGCTATATCTATATATTGATAAGTAAGGGGTTGCTGGGAGTTAGCTGAGGCTTTGACATCCTGTTAGATCAACCATTGTGTACTTACACCAATGATGCTACTGTTAGAGACTCGTGACAAGGAATATGTTTGCTGAAGACTGAATAATACCAATATTATTTGTAAAGTGGTGACTTCAGTGGAGCTAGGATTTTCCCCCATTATCCTTGAATCAAAGAATTTTCATGTTTGAATGTGGAATTTAAATGGGAAAAGAAATTACAACTCCCTTTCTGGGCTATAGGAAAATATATTTGTGATTAAGTTCTCCAGCAAGACTATGTTCCTGTGGACACTGCTTCTACCCAGACATTACTGCTGGTGTATGTACCTGCAGGTTGTGAGTCTTTCCCCCAAAAAATATAGTAAATCCTCTGCCAAGGTTGTTAGCCACACTCATTGCTGGGTCATGGCTGTATTTGCAAAAGAAAAGGAAGCCTACCTGAAATCAGATAGTCATGAACTTTCCTCCTAAAAACAATAGGCCAAATTCAGAGAGCATGTGGGAGTATTTCTACACTGCAGCTGAGGGAGAGCCTGCTAGCCCAGGTAGACAGATTCACATTCACAGGGGCTCAAACTAGCAGGCTAAAAATAGCATTGTGGCTGTTGCTGCACTGACAGAGGTTCAGGCTAGCCACCAAGTTTGGATCCCGGAGGTCAAGTAGTGAAGCTCAAGTGGCCAGTCTGAGTCTCCATCAGTGCAGCAATGTCTAATGGTATTTATTAGTGACTAATGGTATTTTTAGCGTGTTAGTTCGAACCTTGGGCTGGGAAGCTTGCTCCCAGGTGCAATGTAGAAATATCCTGTACGGTGGTGCAACCTAGACTTAATTGCACTCATTTGGATTTTCTGATCTACTTAAACCCCTTTTACACTGTATTAATTAGTAAATTGGTGTAATTTATATTCCAAGGAACTGAAAGAAGGTGAGGGCTAATTTTGAAGGGCTCAGATGTCTGCTGCAAATTGTCCCTCAGTTGTCTTTATTTTGTGTTGATCTACTTTTAGCCAAAGTGAGTGCTTTCCCATCCTGGATCAATCTTCCTCTTCTTTTAATGGGGCTTGTGTGGCTGAGTCCTGTGCCTCAGTTCTGAATATTTTGCCTGACCAATATCATCATCTTTCATAGAGCAATTCCATGGCCTATTTTCAGTTTACTTACTATATGGAAGTGATTTGCTGTTAAGTTTGGAAGCACTTTGGTTAATTTAGTAATATTGTGTGGTGTGAGCAAGTGCTCTAACTCTGTACAGCTCAGTTGAGAACTAACTGGTGATATCAATGTATATTTGCATATGTTTTTTTAAAGTGTATTAAGCCAACCACATTTCTCAGCATGGAAAACTTGTCCTGAGGAATGTCTAATGGCTAAATATGTAGACTCTTCCCCTGCTACTGAAAGAAAAAAACAGATCTTCATTCCATGTGAGTCAAATCTGTACAGTTTCCTGACTGACTCAGTTTGTATAATACAACACATTTGATTGAACACCTCACTACTAATCCTGAAGCACCAACACAAAAGATCCTTCCAGTTACAAGTTCTAGAGAATTCCTTTTTGTTGAATTTCTTAGTCCAATAGCCAAGAATCAGCATATGATTAATTACATGAGGGCAGGCCAAACTGCATAGATTATTTCATCTCTTTCATAGGTCTAATGTACTGTAATCATAGTTGTCTCCCTATGTCAGGGGTCGACAACGTTCGGCACGCGGCTCGCCAGGGTAAGCACCCTGGCGAGCCGGGCCAGTTTTATTTACGTGCTGATGCAGCAGGTTCGGCCGATCGCGGCCCCCACTGGCCGCGGTTCGCCGTCCCGGGCCAATGGGGGCGGCGAGAAGCGGCGCGGGCGAGCGATGTGCTGGCCGCGGCTTCTCGCCGCCCCCTTTGGCCCGGGACGGCGAACCGTGGCCAGTGGGGGCCGCGATCGGCCGAACCTGCCGCGTCAGCACGTAAATAAAACTGTCCCGGCCCGCCAGGGTGCTTACCCTGGCGAGCTGCGTGCCGAACGTTGCCGACCCCTGCCCTATGTTATAAATTTGGCTGTAGCTGTGGTCATAGTTTCTTCTTACCCTGCATGGTTCCATGCTGTTAAGTCACTTGTCTAATTTTACATAATCTGTCTAGAGGAGTCTTCATTAAAGAACCTTGATGCCGTTGTCCCCCAAAGGAGGTCCATTTCATTCAGATAGGTGTCTTTTCTCCCATTCCTGGTATCGGGGGCACCATTTATGGAGGGCAGGGGAGGCATCTGCTCCCCCAGTGTTTTGTACCACATTTGGGTGAAGTTTGCAGCAGGAGAGATGATGCTACCCCTCCTCCCCCTGCTGCCCTGCTCCACTGCCAACTGCAGCTGCCCTGCTGCCCCTGTCCCACCCACCATGGAGTCACTGTTGGCCACACTGCTTGGGACCAGGAGCCTCCAGATCTGCTGCACAGAGCTGGGCAGGGACTGATGTCAGGGTGGTCCCCTCCCATCTCTCGTCATGTACCCAGGTGGACAGAGCACAGACCTCGCCCCAGCCCCTGCCCCGCGGAGCTGCCCTCATTGTGCCAACTAGAGACTGAGCACACAGCCAGCCCCCGAGCAGCAGTGCCCCCTCGGACACAGCCCTTGTGTGCACCCTGAGGTACACCCCAGCTTGCACCCTGAGCTACATCCCTCCCAGCACACAGCCTCTAGCTATCCCTGCCTGCACCTTGAGTGGTTTTCAAACGTTTTGACCTGAGCTCCCCCTTTGAGTTATAATTTTTGGTTGCACCCCCACCCCCCATTATCTGCGCGCGCGCACACACACACACACACACAAACCCTTCAGGTGGTGGGCAGGAGCTGGGGAGAGGGGCATGCTCTTCCTGCCTGGGGACATGGTGGGTGCAGGGGGGACACACTGACATCCGCCCCTACCCAGCTCTGCGCAGCAGATCAGGAGGCTCCTGGTCCTGAGCAGTACAGCCAGCAATGGCTCCAGGGAGTTTCCAGGTGCCCAAATATCCCCTGGAATCACGGTTAAGTTGCCCCCCTGCTCATCAAAATCTGAAATGGTGCCCCTGCATGGTATTAAAAGGTAAATTTTTCAGGATATAACCAGGCTGTGTATTTTAATTCTTTTCTTTAACTTATTTCAACTTAATACTAGTATCCAGCCTGAATTAATATAATTTTAGCTGTTTAAGTATATTCCAGACATGTCCAAATTGTTTCTATCAGGTACCTGTGAGGAATTACTGAAAACCCAGAAGCACTAATGGTTCAGAAACTGTAAGCCATCATGAATGATGATGCTTGGTAAGCCTGTAAGATAGAGATGTTAAGAATGCATGTGATATATTTTTTAATGAGGTGTGTTAATTATTCCACTCAGACGGGCTTTTGTCTTCTTTGCAAGTTGTAACAAATCCATAGCCACATTAATACAGGCATCAAGAGCGCTGGCTCAATCACACCCATGCAGTAGCAGGGAAGGCACTCAGCACCTTCCCTTTCAGGAACACACACTGCTATCACTTGAACTAAAGTAGAATCTCCATTAGCTACAGTTGTATTAGAGCTTATATTTTCTTTGTAGGCCAACATTTATAGAGTAATATAATCAGACACTTGAGAAGGGCTAACATTCTGCTAATTAAAGACAGTACAATACACTAGCATTATAAAGATACACATAGATAATGATGAAAGGAAATAATCAACCCTAAAATCTCAAATGGGCAATCCTATCACACAGAAGCATTGGCAATGTCTTTGTTTTTCCCCAGTTTCCTGTAACTAAAGTTATAGTGCGGAAGTAGCTAAGCACTGAAAAGAACTATTGCCAGTTGTTTAAATTCCCTCAGAAGGAGATTGGCCTATATTGCTCAGCCAAACTAAAGCATGGAATCACAACCTGAAGGGAACTAATTGTGGATGACAGTCTCAAATCTGATCTCTGTAAAGTAAACAGTTTTTGTCTACTTGAGTCCTTTCTTTTCTGATGAAACACAGATTTCTTCTATCATGCACTCATTAGGCAAACTGAGAATGCAATTTATTTATGTAGATAACATAAGAACATAAGAACGGCTGTACTGGGTCAGACCAAGGGTCCATCTAGCCCAGTATCCTGTCTACTGACAGTGGCCAATGCCAGTGTCCCAGAGAGAGTGAACCTAACAGGTAATGATCAAGTGATGTCTCTCCTGCCATCCATCTCCACCTTCGGACAAACAGAGGCTAGGGACACCATTCCTTACCCACAGAGGCTAGGGACACCATTCCTTACCCAATATCTAATGTGTAGTACTGTATAACATATTTTATCTTACATCCCTAAATATAAATATGTTCCACACCTGGACTCCCTCCTAAGCCTAGAATGACAGGCAGACAGCCTCTCAAATTGTTTACCCTGTCTTCATTCAATTGCTCCTTCAAAACATACTCTCTGCTAAACAGCCTACATTATTAATTAATCTAAATTAAATTTGCTGCTATATGCCTGTTTAATAAAAATGCAAACCTGTATGATCTTCCACGGTCAACCAGGGAAATGTATGCCTCTGCTGTTCTCCAACTCAATGTAAAATGTAAGTTCCATAAGGCAAGGACCATGTCTTCTTTTTTTGTTCAGTCCTGAGCACATTCTTAATGCTTAAACAGTAGTACAGTAAAAAGAACAGGAGTACTAACCTTAGAGATTAACAAATTTATTTGAGCATAAGTTTTCGTGGGCTACAGCCCACTTCATCGGATGCATGTAGCCCACGAAAGCTTATGCTCAAATAAATTTGTTAGTCTCTAAGGTGCTGCAAGTACTCCTGTTCTTTTTGTGGATACAGACTAACATGGCTGCTACTCTGAAAGTAGTACAGTTGTAGTTTGTTTGTTTTATCCACTCAAATTTTCTCCTTGGCTTAAAAAATAATCTCTATTCTGATAGAGTAGTGTGTATGACTCCTATGTCTGATTATATCAGATTAATCGTCATTCCATTTCTGGAGAGATGTTGTAATGGGGTGTACAAACCCCACACTGGGTTGAAGGGGTTTAAAGGACAATACTGGGCTCAGGTAGCACCTCCCCTCCAGGTCTGTGCAACATGACCCACCTGAAGAGGAAGTTTTAAAAGGGAGCAACTCAGCTCAGAAGGCAGGCTGGGGAGGAAGTCAGACCTAACCTGAGGCCTCCTAGACAAGGGTGCCAAAGAAACCTCCCTATGGGGAGTAGGACTGAACACTGAGCCCAGTGGGAGCTGAGGGTTTGGTTGACTTTTCTTTTCCTTTTGTTACCTTATATTGGACTTGGAGCCAGGGGGAAATATAGGTGGTAGGAAGTGACCCAGGGAAGTAACTCTGAGGGCTCTCCAGAGTGCCAGACACTGCTGACTCTCATAGGGCCCTGGATCAGAGCCCACTGGAGTGGGGGGCCCAGGCTTCTCTACCAACTGCCTCTGCTGCAGAAGGGGCACAAGCCACTTTCTAATCACACTCACCCACTGATAAGAAGAGGGCAAGGATATTACAAATCTGAGGAGAAGCTAAACCTATCCTCTGGTGAGGAACTGGAATGAAAGGCCACCCCACTGAGAGGTGATATTTGCGCTACCCACTAAGCCACCTGGCCCTGAAAGGGCTCTATTACAGATGCTATTATCTTCCTTTCTTCAGGGAGATACTGAAGGAAATGTATGTTGCACCTTGATTGCTGGTCTAACATAAGGCAGTTCATATACTGCTGGGTCAACTTCAAGAAGTTTCCATGCAAAGTTAGTGGGTACAGACTGGAAAGGACCATAGATGAGAAATAGCTGGTTCAAACTTGGTCTGTATATACCAAACTTGGTCTGGTGGGAAGAGAGAAGCACCTTGAAGAAGAAGCAGAAAATTTGACTTCTTTCTATTGGTTGCTACTGGTCTCTAAGTTTTTGACATGGCCTGAAACGTCACTGTCTGAACAGACTGTTTCTTTAAAACTATGTTATTCCACAGTGGTATCTGAGATGCTGCAGTGTTCCCCTATGATGAAAGTAGGAATATTGTAACTATTGTATCTCATAGTACTCTATGGAACTGTTGGAAAGGTTGACAAATAGCAACCACAATAGTGAAAACAGTGAGAAATGTCACTTTCACCTTTGGCTGATCAGGATACTATATTCATTCCCCACAGACATGGAGTTATCTACAGTAATACATGTTTTCATCACTTTCATATTGAATCGCTGCAGTGGCTGTCTTCCTATCCCCCATTCCCAGAATGTCACCTACAAACAACATATAATTTGACATGCAGCAGGTTGTTTATTTTGTGGATTAAATCAGCACAAACATCAGTGCTCCATGAATTATGTTGGCTACTGACCACAACACTTCCAAGCTCCTGGATCACTTGTATTCTCTTCCATTGGGCTGAGTTGTATAGAACTGCCAAGAGATCTGTATTATGGCAGCCAGGGAGTACCACAGAGTCTTATTTCTTGTGCGCCTGCATAGGGACAGTATTTTTTCCTACATTCTCCTATATGGAAAGCTTTAAATGGTATAACATGGCAGAAGACTTATACTAAGACGGAGATACAGGCGAGTCTCATCTTACGTGGGGGTTCCGTTCCTCGGTTAGCGCATAAAGTGAAAACCGCGTATAGTCAAAATTACATTGAGTTGAATGGCGGGCGGAATCGCCCGCACTACAAGTACAGTATTAAAATTGCTATTTTTCTCTTTGTTTTTGTTTTTGCCGACCGCGTAAAGCTGAAATTGCGCATGTTAAATGTGCGTAAGATGCAACAGACCTGTATTCTGCTAAAGGGAGATGAGTTTCTGGATGTAAACCACCTATAAGGAACTAAGTTAGTAGAGGGTAATGTTCCTTTAGTGACTGCATTGTGTTTTAGATGCTTTGAAAAACCTTTCATTCTTGATAATCAAGGATAATGGACATTCCCTGAGCAAGATCAGAGCTGCCCAAAAATTGGTCCTGCAAAAATTAATAATTTATGCCAAAGAAGGCCTGAGGCCACAGAGACCTCCAAAACCTACTCTGTTAGAAACTCTGCTTCACTGCCATCATATGCTCAAGTGATATTTTCTGAGATCCTCCCTGTCCCACAAGCGAAGGAAGGTGGAAGACAGAAGTTTCTGGAAGTGAACTGCTGGTTAGGTAAGTGGTGTAGGGTGGAGGGTTTTGGTTTTATGGAACATTGATCCACCTTCTATAGGGAGAGGGGAGATGTATTGTTTATTTCCCCTTCTACTAAGGTGGATGCCATCCAATCTCCGCAGTGACAGGCTGGCTACAGTAGTGAGGGAGCATTAAACTAAAAACAAAAGGGAAGGGTAAAAAGAGGGAAGATATGAGCATTCATTTAGCACAAAATTGAGATATTGAGAACAAAATTAATTAAGGAACCAAAGGACATGAAGAGAAAAATAATCTTTCATTGCCTACACACCAAAGCTAGGAGCCTGGGAAATAAAAGGAATATAAATTGCTCATTTATGAACATAAATTCAATCTAATTGGTATTACTGAAACCTGGTGGGATGATTTGCTTGATTGGACTCTTAAAAATCAATGGCTATTACCTATTTAGGAAGGATCAAGTGTGCAAAAGGAGAGAGGGAGTGGCACTCTGTCAAAAATGGCATTACTTGTTTCTGAGCCACTGATAACTCAGAAGAAAAGGTTCTTGAATGCTTATGGATCAATGTTGCAACAGATAAAGCACAAGATGGAGTATTAGTTCGTGTCTGCTACAAACCACCAACTCACTAGGTAACAAAATGACCGTGTCATTACACATCTATCTATAATGTGTAGGGAAATAAGCTGTGTAATCATGAAAGACTTCAGTTTGAGTGATATATGCCGGAGGTCTCATGCTGCCAGTACTAAAACATTCCTTGGAATTTCCAAATATTATGGATGACAATTTCCCAACTCAAAAAGTGTTGCATCCAACATGAGGAAATGTTATATTAGACCTTGTCTTGACAGACAAAGAGGAACTGATCCGAGAACTAAAAAATAGTGCTAGCTTAGGTCCAGGTGATCGTGACTTTTTCATATCTATAATGTGCAAACAAAATAAAGTCCAGACCAGTAATCTATATACTTGGTGCTTTAAAAGGGCTAATTTCACAAACCTCAAAACAATTATGAGCCAAATCAGCTGGGAGCAAGAAATTAATCAGAAAAATGTGAATGATAATTGAGAATTGTTTAAGAACACTTTACTAGATGCTCAAAAAGCCACCATCAAGGAAGAAGGCTGTAGTGTTTAAAGAGGGAGTGAAAGCAGCAATATATAAACAAATGGGGGGGGGGGGGGAAGGAGAAGTGGACAGTAATGAATATAAATCAGAAGCTAGGAATTGTAGAAAATTGACAAGGAAAGCAAAGGGACACAAGGAGAAAACTATAACCAGCAGAGTTAAGGACAATAAGGAGTTTTTAAGTATATTAGGAACAATAAGAATCCTAACAACAGTATTGATCCATTACTATCTGGAAATGGTAGCATTACCAACAATAAGGCAGAAAAGGCAGAAGTGTTCAATTAATATTTCTATTCTGTATTTGGGGGGAAAAGAGATAATGTAGTCATATCATATGATTGCACTTTTGATTCCAAAAGTATCTCAGGAGGATGTTAAACAGTAGCTACTAAAGTTAGACATTTGTAAATCAGCAGGTCCAGATAACTTTCATCCAAGAGTTTTAAAAGATCTGGTTGAGCAGCTCCCTTGACTGTTAATGTTTATTTTCAATAAGTCTTCAAAGAGTGGAGAAGTTCCAAAAGAAAACTAATGTTATGCCAATATTTAAAAAGAGTAAACAGGATTACCTGGGTAACTATAGGCCTGTCAGTCTAACATCAATCCCGGGCAAGATAATGGAGTGGCTAATATGGGACTCGATCAATAAAGAATTAAAGGAGGGTAATATAATTAATGCTAATCAGCATGAGTTTATGGATAATAGATCTTCTCAAACTAACTTGATATATACTTTTGATGCGATTACAAGTTTGTCTGATAAAGGCAATGGTGTTGATGTAATATATTTAGACTTCTGTAAGGGATTTGACTGGTACTTGATAACATTTTGGTTTAAAAACTAGAATGATATAAAATGAATCTGGCACACATTAAATGTTCTAAAAGCTGGCTAACTGATTGGTCTCAAAATATAACTGTAAATGGGGAGCCATCATCAAATGGGTGTGTTTCAAGGAGGGCCTGAAGGAATTGGATCGTGGCCTTACACTATTTGACTTTTATCAGTGACCTATAAGAAAACATAAAAATCATCAGTGATAAAGTTTCCAGATGACACAACAATTGGGGGAGTGATAAATGATGACGAGGACGGGTCTCTGATTCAGAGCGATCTGAATAGCTTGGCAAGCAAACAATGTATGCTTAAATATAATTAAATGCAAATGTATATATCTAGGCTCAAAGAATGTAGATCATAACATACACAATGCGGCATTCTATCCTGACAAATGGTGACTCTGAAAAATTGAGGGTTATGGTGAATAATCGGCAGAACATACACTCCCAATACAGAGTCTAATACAATTTTGACTCTGATCAAAAGGGCTAATGTGATCCATAGGCTTTCATAACTCAGGCCTGGTCTACACTATGAGTTTAATTCGAATTTAGCAGCATTAAATCGAATTAACCCTGCACCCGTCCACACAACGAAGCCCTTTATTTCGATATAAAGGGCTCTTAATATCAATATCTGTACTCCTCCCCGACGAGGGGAGTAGCACTGAAATCGGTATTGCCATTTCGAATTAGGGTTAGTGTGGCTGCAATTCGAAGGTATTGGCCTCCGGGAGCTATCCCACAGTGCACCATTGTGACCTCTCTGGACAGCAATCTGAACTCGGATGCACTGGCCAGGTAGACAGGAAAAGCCCCGCGAACTTTTGAATTTCATTTCCTGTTTGCCCAGCGTGGAGACCACAGGTAACCACGCAGAGCTCATCAGCACAGGTAACCATGCAGTCCAAGAATCGAAAAAGAGCACCAGCATGGACGGTACGGGAGGTACTGGATCTGATCGCTATATGGGGAGAGGATTCAGTGCTAGCAGAACTACGTTCCAAAAGACGAAATGCCAAAACTTTTGAAAAAATCTCCAAGGGCATGATGGAGAGAGGTCACAACAGGGACTCATATCAGTGCCGCGTGAAAGTTAAGGAGCTCAGACGAGCCTATCAAAAAACCAAGGAGGCAAACGGTCGCTCCGGGTCAGAGCCGCGGACATGCCACTTCTACACTGAACTGCACGCAATTCTAGGGGGGGCCGCCACCACTACCCCAGCTCTGACCGTGGATTCTGAGGAGGGGGTAATCTCAGCCACACCTGAGGATTCTGCGGATGGGGAAGAGGAGGAGGAGGAGGAGGACGAGCTTGCGGAGAGCACACAGCACTCCGTTCTCCCCAACAGCCAGGATCTTTTTCTCAGCCTGACTGAAGTACCCTCCCAACCCTCTCAAGGCAGTATCCAAGACCATGATCCCATGGAAGGGACCTCAGGTGAGTTTACCTTTAAAAATATAAAACATGGTTTAAAAGCAAGCGTTTTTTAATGATTAATTTGCCCTGAGGACTTGGGATGCATTCGCGGCCAGTACAGCTACTGGAAAAGTCTGTTAACATGTCTAGGGATGGAGCGGAAATCCTCCAGGGACATCTCCATGAAGCTCTCCTGGAGGTACTCCAAAAGCCTTTGCAGAAGGTTTCAGAAGGGCAGTGCAGCCTTATTCTGTCTTCCATGGTAGGACACCTGACCACACCATGCTAGTAGCAAGTAATTTGGTATCATTGCATGACAAAGCCTGGCAGCGTATGATCCCGGTGTTTCCTGGCATTCAAGCAACATCCGTTCTTTATCTCGCTGAGTAATCCTCAGGAGAATGATATCGCTCATGGTCACCTGATTGAAATACGGGAATTTAATTAAGGAGACAGAGGTGGCCATTACTACTGGGCTGTTTGCCTGTGGCTGAAAATAAATCCTTACCTGTAGTTAGCCAAGCCGGGGGTGGGGGGGAATTGGCGCTGAGCTTTTCGCGTTTGGCTAGTAGGGATCTTCCCTGATACCAGCCACGCAGTGGGGGGAGGGGGAAAGCGATCATCCCAGATAATTGATGGGGGGAGGGTTAGTTTGGTTTCTGCAGGGATCTTCCCTGATACCAGCCACGTGGTGGGGGGAGAGATAAAGCGATCATCCCAGAGAATTGGATGGGGGGTTAGTTTGTTTTCTGCTGCTGCAGGTTAACAGGAAAACCGCAGCACTCAATGGGCTTTGCTTGGTATGTGGGAGAGGAGGGCACAGAAGCTGAAAGACAATGGCTTACCATGGCCGCATGCAAGCCGAATTCTGTTGCCTGGACCTGTGTATGTGATCTATAACACCAAAGCCACAGGCACTCAATATTAAGATGCAAAATGCGACCTTGCACTGAAATAACATTTGCTATGTAATGTGAATAGTGTTGTTCACCGTGAAAGAGTATAAGCATTGTTCTGTAAAATGTATCTTTTTAAATACTTCTCTCCCTTTTTTTCCCTCCCTCCAGCAGCTGCAAATTTTTCAAGCCTCCCTCCTCCGTCCCGAAGGCTATCTCAGATAAGGTGGAGGAAAAAAGGACGCAAGACGACATGTTCTCGGAAATCATGGAATCAACTCGCAATGAAAGGGCTCATCTGAATGAGTGGAAGGACATGGTATCAAAGTACAGGAAAGATGCCAGTGAACGTGAGGACATGAGGGACCAACGTGAGGATAGAAGGGACCAAAGTGAGGAGAGGAGAGACGCTCAAGATGAGAGGTGGCAGCAGGAAGATCAGAGGAGGCAGGATGCAATGCTGGGGCTGCTGCGTGAGCAAACAGACATGCTTCGGCATCTGGTGGAGCTTCAGGAATGGCAGCAGGATCACAGAGTGCCGCTACAGCCCCTGTATAACCGCCCTCCCCCCTCACTATGTTCCATAGCCTCCTCACCCAGACGTGTAAGATCGCGGGAGGGGAGGCTCCGTGCACCTTCCCATTCCACCCCAGTGGACAGCCCAACCAAAAGGCTGTCATTACTTTAACCTTTTTTTAGTGGCCTTTTCCTTCCCTCCGATCCTCCTCCCAAAACCCACCCGGGCTACCTTGTCAGTTCTCTCCCTCTTTTTATAATCAATTAATAAAGAATAAATGATTTTTAAATGATAGTGACTTTATTTCCTTTGAAAGAAAGCTGTGATTGAAGGGGGAGGGTGGGTTGCTTACAGAGAATGAGTCAATAAAGGGGGTGCATTTTCATCAAGGAGAAACAAACAGAACTTTCACACGGTAGCCTGGCCAGTCATGAAACTGGTTTTCAAAGCTTCTCTGATGTGCAGCGCTTCCTGGTGTGCTCTTCTAATCGCCCTGGTGTCTGGCTGTGCGTAATCAGCAGCCAGGCGATTTGCCTCAGCCTCCCACCCCGCCATTAATGTCTCCCCCTTACTTTCACAGAGATTGTGGAGCACACAGCAAGCAGCAATAACAATGGGAATATTGGTTTGGCTGAGGTCTGAGCGAGTCAGTAACGTGCACCAGCGACCTTTTAAATGTCCAAATGCACATTCTACCACCATTCTGCACTTGCTCAGCCTGTAGTTGAACAGCTCCTGACTCCTGTCCAGGCTGCCTGTGTATGGCTTCATGAGCCATGGCATTAAGGGGTAGGCTGGGTCTCCAAGGATAACTATAGGCATCTCAACATCCCCAACGGTTATTTTCTGGTCCGGGAAGTAAGTCCCTTGCTGCAGCCGTTTAAACAGAGTAGTGTTCCTGAAGACGCGAGCGTCATGAACCCTTCCCAGCCAGTCCACGTTGATGTTGGTGAAATGTTCCTTGTGATCCACCAGTGCTTGCAGCACCATTGAAAAGTACCCCTTGCAGTTTATGTACTGGGTACCCTGGTGCTCCGGTTCCAAGATAGGGATATGGGTTCCATCAATCGCCCCACCACAGTTAAGGAATCCCATTGCAGCAAAGCCATCCACTATGACCCGCACATTTCCCAGAGTCACTATCTTTGGTAGCAGCAGCTCAGTGATTGATTTGGCTACTTGGATCACAGCAGCCCCCACAGTAGATTTGCCCACTCCAAATTGATTCCCGACTGACCGGTAGCTGTCTGGCATTGCAAGCTTCCACAGGGCTATCGCCACTCGCTTCTCAACTGTGAGGGCTGTTCTCATCTAGGTATTCTGGCGCATCAGGGCAGGGGAAAGCAAGTCACCAAGTTCCATGACAGTGCCCTTATGCATGCGAAAGTTTCACAGCCACTGGGAATCATCCCAGACCTGCAACACTATGCGGTCCCACCAGTCTGTGCTTGTTTCCCGGGCCCAGAATCGGCTTTCCACAGCTAGAACCTGCCTCATTAACAACATGATCTCCAAAGCGCCGGGGCCCGCAGTTTGAGAGAATTCTGTGTCCATGTCCATGTCCTTATCACTCTCGTTGCCGCACTGCCGTCGCCGCCTCCTCCTCGCCTCGTTTTTCTGGTCCTGGTTCAGCATAAACTGCACGAGAATGCGCGAGGTGTTTACAATGTTCATGACTGCTGTCTTGAGCTGAGCGGGCTCCATGCTTGCCGTGGTATGGCGTCTGCAGTTTTCACCCAGGAAAAAAGGCGCGAAACGGTTGTCTGCCGTTGCTTTCATGGAGGGAGGGGTGAGGCTGTACCCAGAACCACTTGCAACAATGTTTTTTGCCCCATTAGGCACTGGGATCTCAACCCAGAATTCCAATGGGCGGGGGTGACTGCGGGAACTATGGGATAGCTATAGGATAACTACCCACAGTGCAACGCTCCGGAAATCGACGCTAGCCCCGGTACATGGACGCACACTGCCGAATTAATGTGCTTAGTGTGGCCGCATACATTTGACTTTATACAATCTGTTTCCAAAATTCGAATTCTGTAAATTCGGATTAATCCCGTAGTGTATACATACCCTCTGTCTTAATATAAAACTGTTGCATATTAATTATTGACAGATTTCAGACACTTTGTCACAGATGTCCAAGTATAGGTATTCACGATTGAAGATTTTGATCTTAATTATTTCTCCATTGAGGTTCTTACCTTACTCTTTCTATCTACTCTATCTTATCTTATTCACGTTCTTATAATAGTATCTGAGACTATGTTCTGTGCCTCTGCTTCCCAATCTGTAAAATGAAGATAACAGTAAAATTCACGAATGTTTGTGTATTACTTTGAGATCCTCAGAAGTAAAGTGTCAAGTCAATGTATAACATTATATATTCATTTTGTTTGTAAGTTACATTGAGAAACATTATCTGCAAAAATAGGCCTCAATCCTGCAAACACTTAAGCATATATTTAAATTTAAGCATATGAGTTGACATGAATGAAATTACTCATGTGCTTAAAGTTAAAAATATGCATAAGTATTTGCAGGATGGTGAAGGGAGATGGAGGCAGGTGGGGAGGGTATTGTACAGATCTGTTCTTCTTTTCTGTAACATCCTTTCATATGGGATTCTAGCACATCCCCTTTTGGTCCTGGCCAGAACGTGGAAGTTCAGAGGCTCTCAGAATTGAAAAAAATAGGGGAGAATAACATACATAACTCAGGTTGAAAGAAAATGTTCAAGTTTGGGTGAAGGGTTGAGTGGAAGAGGATTTTTGTTCCCTGTGAAGTGGACCTTTCATTAAAAATAGGTAAAGATTCAGGCAGATTGTCAGCACTCCTTTACAAGCAAATTAATATGCTCATATTGCATTTAACCGAGGGGAGGATATGAAGTTAATTACTGATCAGCAGGAGACTAGTAAAACATTTAAGTTCTTCTTTGCCAAATTATACATCACAGTGTCCCACAGAGCAAAAAACCCCACCACATCCAGCCTTTCTTAAAAGGCTGAAAGATCCTCTGCTGGAATAACTGACATGGATTTGATGACTGGCCCCATTTCAAAATGAAAGGTCATTCAAGCAATAAAACCAATAAACAAGAGAGAAATTATTAGGCATGGAGAGCTAGCCTGCTAAATTTCAAAATGGGTCTGCCACCCCTTTAAATCCTTTTCTGATTCCAAGTCGTTTAGAGACTTTCATTATGAGGGTCCCGATCTTTCAATTGACTCTTCCCAGGAAGTCCTTAAGCCCAACTGAAGCCCCATCGATCCTAATAAACACACAAGGGTCTATGTGGGAGTCTACCTGCACAGTATCAATTGCAGGTTTGGAATCTAGGACTAGAGATGGGTGAAATATTTCAGTTTGTACCTTCCAATCTGTAAAACTCTTTCCAATGTTAATAGTTAAAGCAGAAAAAAGGTAAATTGCAGAATTAGCAGAAGTTGATGAAAAAAAATCTGTGCAAGATGCCACATAATATATCTGAAAGCAAACTGCTACCGTTAAACAATTATATAAATACTACTTTCATATTGGAAAGGAAGGGGAACATGGGAGTTCAGAGTATACATTACTGCCCACTGTCGGAGAAATTAAAGAACCAGACAGGCGAGCAAGGGTGGCAGTGCCAAAAGCAATAACATTTATTGAGTGACATCACCTAAACAATAAACAAAGTGTCCATTTTATTTTTCTCTATCGTTCCCCTTTCCCTCCCTCCATGAGTGGTAATAAAATAAATGGTCTTGAGAGCCCAGAGTGAAATCTTGTAGATGCCCCTGAAGTGGTGCAACACAAACAGAAATGATACTGCCCCACTGATCAGCCTCAATCCCAGTAGCGTAGCTAGCGGAGTGCAGGGGAAGCAGCCGCTTCCCCCCTCAGCACATTTCCCAAAAGCGGCGCCTGCCAGGCCGGCGCTGGGGGAAGCATGGCCAGAGGAGCAATGGTGGGGGGGAGTGGCAGGCGCGGCCGGAGGAGCGAGGGGGCCGGCTCCTCAGCCATCGCGCCCCACGCTCAGCGCGGCCCCAACATCGCCGCAGCCACCTCCTGCAGCAGCTCAGGGCTTGGCGGCCAAGCGCTCCCTGCCCCTTGCTAATGCAGCATGGAGCGAGGCTCGGCCAGCGGCTCACGAGCTGGAGCCGGAGCCGGGATCCGCCCACGGCGCGGGGCCGGGATTGGCCGGGGACAGGTGCCGGCGCAGGACGGAAGGTGAGCGGCGGGGGGTCCGGTGCCTTGCACTGGGGGGTCCGGGCGAGGGGCTCCCTGGGGCCAGGGCAGGGGCGCAGGCCGCGCTGTCTGGATGGGGGGCCCTGGTGCGGCGCAGGAGCCTGGAGCAGGGGGGACGGGACCCCACTAGTGGGGCCAGGCGGCGCAGAGCGGGCTGGGCAGGAGAGACTCTCCCGGGACCGCGGGGGGACGGGGGTATCTGCACCCCTGGGAAGCCCGCAGGAGTCCTGAACCGGGCCTCAGAGTTAATCTGGGGGGGAAACGGGAGGAGCCAAGGGGGGCGTGGCCAGAGGACGAGCCAAGGGGGCGTGGCCAGAGGAGGAGCCAAGGGGGGTGCCTTTTTTATGTTTGTTCCCCCTACACTTAGAACCTGGCTATGCCACTGCTCAATCCTAATGTAGAGAGACTATCATTGGGGCAGGGGAACAGTTCTGTCTCTATATCCATTGAATCTTGGACCTCTTCATTTAAAGTACCAGCAAATTACATAATAGCGCCACCTGTGTTTGGTGGCTTTTATGATATAGACACTTAACAACAAGGAACCATGATAAAACCACAAACTCATTGAGTTAGGCCACCAAATATTTTATGTCCGAGTAAGGCTGGGGTTCTCAAACTGGGGGGACCCCTCAGGGGATCGGGAGGTGATTACATGGGGGGTCGCAAGCTGTCAGCCTCCACCCCAAACCCTGCTTTGCCTCCAGCATTTATAATGGTGCTAAATATATAAAAAAGTGTTTTTAATTTATAAGGGGGGGTCACATTCGAGGCTTGCTATGCGAAAGGGGTCACCAGTAAAAAAAATTGAGAGCCACTGGAATAAGGCATTTGGGAAGGACTCAGAGAAATATTTTCAACTTGAGAAGAAGGATGGTCTCAGGGTTAAGTTACTGGACTGGGACTTAAGAGATGTAGGTTTAGTTCCCAGTTCTGTCACAGATTTCCTGTGTGACCATAGTCAAATAATGTATTCCCTGATCCTACACCTTTGAAGTCAATGGGTGTTTAATCTGTCTACATGCCTTAATTCTCCATCTGTAAAATGGGGGTTGTGATGGGGTGGGCCCCCACACAGGCTCTTAAGGGGTTAATGTAAGCCTGAGAGGAGAATTTTGGTATCTGGCTGCACCTGAAGGGAGAGCCAGGCTTAATTGAACATGAAGCCCAGATGGGGAGAAGCAGTCGGGTTCATATAAAGCCAGGAAGTTGAGAGCAGGAGATGGAAGGGAGATAGTCTGCACTCACTCTCTGGGAATAGAGAGATGGGGAGGAGAAAACCCAAGAGGGAGAATAAGCCCTAGGATCCTAACTTTGGATGAAAGGTCACTCTGTGTCTGCCTTATCTTTTTAGATTGTAAACTCTTCAGGGCAAGGACCATCTGCTACTCTTTGTACAGCACCTAATACAATGGGACACTGATCTTGGTTGGAGCCTGTAGGCATTACCATAAAACAAACAAATAATACAAGGGTGCACCATCCTGTAAACTCCAATAAGCAAATGGAAGTTGAAATAGAAACTTGAATATTATTCACTCACAAAAGTCCATGTATAAAAAGTTTAAACAACTATGTAGACAAAGATATATATGATAGAGTTAAAATCAAATCAATAGTACTCATTCACTACCTACCTACAGTCTTCCTCTTCATGTCAAAAGGTCAGGAACTGACTACATATTGATTTTAATGCAATTTAGATGCAGTCTTCTTAGTGGTATAATTTACCATAAATTTGGCAAGCACTGCTGTGATGATATTTAACATCAGTCTATAAATAGTATGTCATACTGATAGGAAACTCTGGAAAAAATTGGATATTATAAATGTCTTAAAGGTAAACTATTACCATATTCTTTCCTAGATCCAGAGTTATGCAGAATCAGCTTAATCTACCACACAGTGCAGTTTATGGAAAAATCATGCAGACTCTAATAGGGATTAAACCAAGAGAGTTTAACAGGAGTTACCTCCAATAACCCATACCCTAGGTGCTGACTCTGTGGGTGCTCTGGGGCTCAAAATAGCAGCCACCAGCCACAGCTGTTTGGTGGCATTGCCGATCAGCTGTTTGGCAGCTGGTGGCAGGTGCTGGGGGGAGGGTGGAGAGCAACAAATGGCAGAAGGGGGGACTTCAGGGAAGGGGGAGGAGTGGGGGCGGGAAGAGGCAGAGCGAGGGCAGGGCCTCAGGGAAGGGGTGGAGCACCCACTTGTAAAAATAAAAGTAGTGTCTGTGACCCATACCATTCTTAATGGAGAATTTTATCCCTGTTTTGAATTCCATAGGTTAGCCTGATAATTTAACAGAAATATTATCGCTATCTAGTTAATTCAATAGGATTTTTTCAATAAAGAGTAGTTGTTTCTTCTAACTGTTGCTCAGTTTGTTGAAGGGCCTATTTTTTCACAGCTCCCATTGACACAACAAAAGCAACTGGGGCTTAGCACCTCTGGATAATTTGGCCTTATGGGGGGAAAAGGGTGGACTTGTAGCACATGGTGATGTTGGGGTTTTAGGCAATGCCACAACTCAGGATGTGCTTCCATACTGTAGAGTAGCCAGAGGCTGTCCAGTGGACATTGAGGCCATTTGAGCTGCACAGCATCCCAGTATGCATAGATAACAAAGGTGGTGCTTTCTTCCCTCCCTTCCACACCCCCTGGCTGCCCAATCCATGCTGCATCTCCAGAGTTGGACCCAATGTTTTCTCTGAAGCTTTACAACGCTTTACTTGGATTGTAATATCTTTGGGGCACGGACTACCTTTTTGTTCTCTTTGTACTGCATCTAGCACAATGGAGTTCTGGGCCATGACTACAGCTTGTAGGCTCTATGGTAACACAAATAATAATAATAATATGTGCCAGTATTTGATCGTTCTAATACACATCTATAGTTACTCTGGGAGTATGGGCAAAACTTGAACTGAACAACCATCACTCTCTCCCCCCTCCATTCTGATCCAGGATGTTCCATTCTATATTACAGTAACTTCATAGTTTAACTTACACTTCTGTGGATCAGCTTAAATGGCAGAACATTGGAAATCCACAAGAGTTAGAGAAACATATTGAGAGTTGTTGTAATTTACAGCTCTAATGAGGGAGGGAGGCAGCATTGCCAAGCAGCTTAGCAGTGCTTGGGACATGTTGAAAAGTAATTAAAACAAGGAATGGTAGGATAATGCAGAAAGATGGGCTGCAGTTTTCACACATTATTGTCTCCATTTTGTTCAGATTGTCTTTCCATTCTTCAGTTTTCAAATGGCTTTGCGTATGAGTAAAAGTAGGAAGGAAAAACTCCGCAAGATGAAAATTCTCTTTTGTTGATGTTACTGTGGGTCTAATTCCAGGCTATGGTGTATTGGAGAACACCCAGTACAGGGATGCCGTAGGGCTGGTGTAGATATGGCCAGCATTGGAGGAAGGGTGGCAGAGTAAGGGCCTGACTCAAATCCATTGAAGTCAATGGAAAGACTCATATTGACTTCAGTGGGCTCTGGATCAGGTCCTCCATGGTCAGTTACTGTAAATTAGAGCCGCCCCTAGGTCTAATTTAGCTTATGGCAAGGGTTGTCTTGATCCTTGCACCAGCCAGAATTCTTGAGATGGAAAGGTGTGAAAAAGCTGCTATTGCTCTCTGCCCCTCCTGGGTAGCTCTTCACAGAACCTGGCCCTTTCCAATTTGTAAAACAACTGCTTTATAACTACAAGTAATTTATTACAGCTGATTTTAAGTAGGTGGTTCTATATTATCTATCCTTCTCTAAAGACAAAAATCAGTCCCAAAATACCAACCAAATTTAAGTTTAATCATTCATATTAATAAATATTGCCTCTCTATATTCATAAAGATAAAGAAAGTTACAGCACATCTTGCAGAGAAAGTTATGGAAAAGAGCTAGTTTTCTTCTCAGCTTGAAATGACTTCAAATCTGCAAGATTCAATTTGGTACCTCTGCAATAAAACAACTGGGGAAGGCAACAGCTTTTAACAAAGTGGAAAAGGATTTGCTTGACAGATTATGAATTACAGTGCAGGCAGCCTAAGAAAAATATATGGCCTCTTTAAAAAGCTGTGACTAATCAGGACAAATGGGGCTCTCAGGTAAAATGTGGATTTGTGTGATAAGAAAAATGACATGTAAGTTATCACTCTAAACTTGCAGATTACAATTAATGCAGCATTTACCAGTTGTGAATCGAACAACAATACAAAGCTGATGGATAACAGCCAGAGTGAGTGATTTTTTGGGGGGTGGGGTAGAGGGCATATTTGGTGGATGACTTTGTAAAGACTCTGATTAAAAAAAACAAAACAAGATGGTTGTGTAGAGGAGAGTTATCAATTTCAGCTGGCCATTAATTGCAGTAATTTCTGAGTCGGTGCACACATTGCTTGTCAAGCGTGCTTAAAAGTGCCTTGGAAGTAAGCTGCTGATGCAGTCTACAAGGAAGTCTAAATATAAAATTGTCATGCTATCGTTTTGCTAATGGGCACCACTGAATAATTCAACTCCAATAATAATAAGGCAAAAAAATCTGTCTCGTATCTCTACATTATGAGTCAGGGTGGTAATTTACTTCTAGCATCCAAGATAAGCTTTTTTTTCCTCACGAAGATAAAGAACAATTCCTGTGCATTTGCTTCATTCATCATGTCAGAAGAAAAGAAAGGGCTACTGGAGTAGCAACGGGGGAATTAGGCTAGGAGGCTTAAGATTTGTAGACTACTCAATGTTTTCTGTCATCTGGTCTCTGGAGAGATTTCCCAGGTTGGGGATGAGGGAGGCTTATGGTGGACTGGGGCTGCTGAAATAGGTGTCTAGAAGGTGAAAGAGAGGAGCGAGGGATGACAGTGAGTGTTCTTCACATAGAAAAAAAACATTTTTTTAACTCCTCCTCCTTTTTTGTTCACAATAAACATCTGCTGGCCCATCACTTTTTCTGTGTAACTTGAAAATGCCTTCTGGCACTTGACAGAGATATTTTCCAACAGTCGGTGTCCCCAGAGTAGCCTGTCAGTTAAACTTTATTATGGAGAAAAGAGTTTTCACTGAATATACAAGGTGCCTTAGTATCTGTGTATAATACTGATGTGTTTTATAGACTGCATCCCATACTCTGATATTTTACATCCATTGTTAAGCATAAAAGACAACTCTAAACAGCCAGTGCCTTAATGGAATTTTCTTAGTTTTTTCTTTTTTAATGTTGGTTCTCTTATATTTTAAATAACATGACAGGGTCCACAATGACTTAATTATTTTCTAAACTGTAAAGCAGGGGAATGCTAAAGTGTAATAGTGTCATACTTATTTCAAATGACTGCTGTATGTAAGGGGTTTATTAATGATGGAAAAACTTGATGTGAATTTTTTGCTTTACAATGTAAATGAGAAGCTCATCATTAGCATCATTTAAATGAACTAAAATAAAACGTACTTGCCTAGATAATTTTCTCCCTATGGAAGCAGGCAGGGGCAGAAACTCTACATGACAGATGTTAGTCTCCTTGTTTCATTTTAACCCTGGAAGGTGCTCAGACACCATATTCATTGGTGTGGTATAAGAAACTAAATAGAATAGGCCAGAGTCTCTTTTTGCCTCCACATAAACAAACCTAAATATGTTTCATGTCAAACTTAGTTAGTAAGAGCAATGAGGTGTGTACACAGGAAAATGATTTTGTCCTGCAAAAGAACAGCACTAGCAGGGGGCTGTAGGCACAACTGACAAAGTCTGATGGGATCAGGGACACTTCAGGAGAAAAGCAGGATACAGCCTGCTTTTTATTGAGATAATGTTTTAACTCTACAACACAAGGTGCACAGGGATGGGGGGGGGGAGGCTAGGACATTTCAATTCAAAATCAGGATGGGGAAAGGATCAGAGAGCAAGCTCATTCTTTTAAACTCTGTACTTCAATTTTTAATTGTTCCCTGCACTGAAACATACAGAGGTGCCATCTTCTTTCTAAGCACATGTCTGTCCCTGGAAACACAACACAGCTGAAGTTCACAAGCTGGAGACAGGAGTTTAAAAATGGGAGCAGAGTCACTGAGAAGGGAGGCAGGCAGAGGAAGGGGGCAGACTGCTGCCCTGCATTCTGAAGGTAAATGCATGGCCAGGAGCTCGTTGCCTGAGGCCTCACTACAGAGACCAATGAAGAACCTATGAAAGAGAGGTAAGTGACTGAGCCTGCAGGTCAGAGACTTGAGTTTCTGCATGCATTAAATTCACTTATGATATCTGCATCCCATGTTATAAGGTAACATTTAAGTGCTTGCTATGAAATTGAAACCCCCCCACAGTCAGGAGAGAAACATTACCAAGTGTAAAATACTAGTTTATCATAAGAGGTGTCATCGTCTACCCAACAAAAGGAGGGCTATAGACACCAGAGAAACCATTGTGGAATATTAGTAGACAACAGACTTTGTTTTCTCTAGACCCATAAAGAGGTGACATGCACAAATGCTTGTCTCATCACATCTTGAACTCGGGGGCTAGGGAATAAAAATCCCCATCAAGAAGAAATTATCATCTTTGTGCTGCTTGGATTTAAGAGAGAGGGCAAGACATCCAATCATAAGCAAAGGATCCCTGGCTGTTTAGGCTGGATTAGCCCTAACGGACATATAGATCTTGCTTATAATAGAAGCTTCTATTATTTTTTGAAATTTAAGACTGTAACTCATTTGTGTGTGTATGTTTACCCGTTTTAACCCTGTAAACAACTCTCATTTCTTTTGCCTAATTAATAAATCTTTAGTTAGTTTATTACAGGATTGGCTAAAAGCATTGTCTTTGGTGAGGGAGCTAGGATCTGGGATAAGTGGCTGGTCCTTAGGGCCTGGGAGTAACCTGAATATTATTGTGATTTCTGGTGTAAGGGACCATCTATCATAAAGGCAGGCTTGCTTGGTTGGCAAGATATACCAGAATGCGCAACGGGACTTTCTGTAATTCCATGTTAAGGTTGTTATAGTGCTTGAGGTATTCACAGTTGTTACTAGGTTGGTGAAATCTAGTTATAGAACACACAGCCAGTTTGGTGTTTGTGCCCAGGTTTGTAACAGTCTGCCCTGAAGTTGGCACCCACGTTTGTGAGCCACTCCGGACAGTTTGACAGTTTGCACAAAAGCTGAGAGAGCTCAGTTGGAAAGGGGAGCTTCTGGAGGGAATTTACACCTTGGAACTTGCCTGGGAGAGGCACCAGGAGCAGAGGCTCCTGAAGTGGACCTGAGGGAAGGCCACAAAGATGGTCTTTGGGGAAGACTGGAGTTGAGGATCCAGACTAGCCGAAGAGATTCCAAGAAAGAAGCCCTGAGGGTCAGGGCTCAGTAGTAGCTATGCCTCCAGGGAGAAAGCCTGGGGAGGCAGCACTTTGAAGAACAGTTGGAAAGAACTCTGCAGAGCCTAGGAGGGGATGAATAGTCCATGGAGGAGTGATTACAGGAAGGGCTTGTGGGAAAGGCTTAGAACAAGCCCAGGGAGGAAGTGATCCAGGGAGGCAGCAAGGGGTCTGGATAGATGGCTTTGGATGATTTCTACAGATTCCATGGACTGAAACCCAGAAGAAAGGAAGGTGTTCCTCTACTGGCTACTGAGGAAGATAGCATGAAACCCCCAGATAAAGGGATATGGACTTCTGAAAGCCTGAAGACAAGAGTATGTGGAAGAACACTTGGCCCAGAGTCAGTGGCCTGATGTAAAGACGTCACACTATAGTTTGTGAGATTTCCTGAAAGGGACGGAACTAAATGTGACCTGCTTGTAGGGCCGAGTCACAAGAAGAGGCAGACTTCTGCAGAGCTGGAGCAGCAAGAGGAGGAGAGCCTGCTAAGCCACACCTTGCCATGAGTGGGCACCGGCCGATGAGTCATTCTTTTACAGTTCCCCATATAGGTACTTATTGATTGTGATCAAGTCATCCCTTAACCTTCTCTTTGTTAAGCTAAATAGATTGAGCTCCTTACATCTTTCATTATAAGGCATCTTTTCTAATCCTTTAATCATTCTTATGGCTATTCTCTGACCCCTCTCCAATTTTTCAACATCCTTCTTGACTGTGGACACTAGAGCTGGACACTATTCCAGAATCAATCACATCAGTGTCAAATAGATAGGTACCTCTCTACTCTTACTCAATTTTCCCCTCATACATCCAAGGATCACATTAGCCCTTTGGCTGAAGCATCACTGGGAGCTCATGTTGAGCTGATTTTCCCGTACAACCCCCAAGTCTGTTTTAAGAATCACTGGTTCCTAGGATAGAGTCCCTCATGCTGTAAGTATGGTCTGCATTTTTGTTGTATATATTTACATTTAGTCATGTTAAAACACACATTGTTTGCTTGCACCCAGTTTACCTAGCAATTCAGATTGCTCTGTATCAATAACCTATCCTTTTGTTATTTAATACTCCCTCAATCTTTGTGTCATTTGCAAACTTTATCAATCATGATTTTTGATTTTTGTTCCATGTCATTGATAAAAATGCTAAATAGCACAGAATCAAGAATTGATAACTGTGTTACCCCACTAGAAGCACATTTGTTTGAGGGTTACCTGTTTACTTATGTGTTGAGACCTGACAGCTAGCCAGCTTTTAATTCATTTAAAGTGTGCTATGTTGATTTTTTTTTGTTTCTTTACCAAAATGTTGTGCAGTAGCAAGTTAAATCTATACAGCAACAGTATATATAAATCAATATAAATCTTTACAAATCAATCATGTAACCTCCAAAAAAATATCATTAGTTTGACAAGATCTCTTTTCTATAAACCCATGTTTATTAGAATGAATTATATTATCCTACTTCAATCATTTATTAATTGAGTCCTGTTCTATTATTTTGCCTGGGATCAATGTTACCTGGTTGTCCCTTGTACTTTCTTTAAATAATGGCACAATATTAGCATTCTTTCAGTCCTCTGGAACTTCCCCAGGGCCCAAGGCTTGTTGAAAATCAACATTAATCATACTTCACAGTGTCGTTGAGGATAAACTCATTAATATTTTGATAAGTGTAGATACCATGGTGTTGAGTACTGTAGAAATCCCAGATTAAGGGCACACATAATTCTAGAACTTGTTTACTTGTTCTAAATCTATTACCCATTTTCAGTTTAGAGAAAATAGCAGGAGCTGGTAATATATCTAAAAATGGAAAGAACTTTCATTTATTATAGTAGACACACTTAAATTGGTAAGACTGATTCCTAGCCTAAAGAACTTTTATAATGGATTCACAGTTTGTCAGTTAATTTTTAAAAGATGTGTGTCTGGATTCTCAGCTCGGATAAAACGGCGTAACTCCATTGACTTCAAGAAAGCTAAATTGATTTACACACATTGAGGATCTGGCTACTGCCAGTCAGCTGACGAAACCCCATAGTCACTATTTTTGAGGAAGTGTGATTTAAGAAGATCAAATATGTGTTCACCAACCTGTTCTCCAAAGTATATCATCAGCATGCACCAATACATGAGTAAACCTGCTCACATTTTGCCATAATGATTTATTATGGAGGTTCCTTTGTCATTGCTAGAACCTGCTGTGCTAATGATTAAAATGTTTGTAATATATTCATAAAAATGTGTGGCAATTCATTATTTCTGGACACAAATGGCCTATTTGTGTCAATTGTACTTGATCATTTGGCCAATTAAAATCTGCTAAAATAATTCGCCAGTTTTGCACATAGGACATATAGTATAATACATACATTGCTAGAGTATTAACTAAAAAATCACTGACACATTTCTGCATTATTATCCTCCAATTCCCCAAACTGTTAAGCAGCAACACTTCTTAAATGTAAGGAAAGGCAATTTGTAATAAATTAGGAGGATACTTCAATCATCCGCTCCCAGAAGCCCTCTCTTTCCACTTGACAGAAGGAGAATAGCATTAGGTCAAAGCCTCAGCATCTTTATTCAGGCAGCTTGTAAAAATAGAGGTTGAGGTGATTTTGAGTGTTTCCAAAAATACTGAGGTAGGATCTACTGGTGTCTCAGCATCCTTGCCAATGGATACACTGGCTCTAACCCACTGCCTGGAAACAGAGGAAAGCTTTCCTCCATAAGAGCCATGTTACTACTCACCCTACGTTTTCTGTGTGTGTGTGTGTAACTATGAGTATACTTAATGTAGTTCCGTATAGATGAAGCAGTTGTTGGAAGCCAAAACCATTCTTAACCAGCGGCTGACCCATCACTCACAGGTTCAGTGGAAAAATACTCACACCTGTGATTTCAGTCTTTGCTGTTTACAAAGTGCTGTATCCTATGTAGAGCTGCTTGAACAGACCAAAAATTCATGCAGTTTTTCTGAAAAAATGGTACTTCTTTTAAATTTCCACTGCATTTTTCCAAAATTGAAAAACTTTGACCATTTCTAATCCTGTACCACTCGTGGTTATGGAATAGTAAAGACAACACCATTAGACTCTCCAGTATTGCTACTAGTCCCTGGCTTGAGGTGCTTACAATCTAACCAGATAATGCACAAAACAAAGGTGGAGGACAAAAGGAGAATGGCAAAATAAATGTCACTGAAGTGTGAGGTCAAACATTAATTTTATTAGGTCCATGGTAAAAGAATGAGGATGAGTGGTCTAGATTTCAAAGGACTCTTTGAAAGTTCAAGAGATCTTGTCTTGACTGACCTCAACATCTGTGTGTGTGTTTGTGTGTGTGTGTGTGTGTGTGTGTGTGTGTGTGTGTGTTATAGCATGAACATGTAATGGAAAGATAATAAATTGGTTATACTCTCGCCTGTACATATGCTAAATGTTATGGATTAAACAGTTCTCCCTGCTATATCAATATTACTTTTCTATGTCACATTTGAAACTTTTATAGTAATACAGATCCAGTCTTGTCAACCAGAGATAAAACCATTACCAAGATTTGCATGTTGAGTTTTTCAGTCTGGAAATTTTGTTGTAGTTATGGATATAAGTTGCTAGTGATAAACAATTGATTTGAATGTTTCTGACTTAATCATAGTAGTTGTGCATGTAAACACTGCCCTACAAAATCTGACAGGCAGCTTTTATGCATTAAATTCTGAAATGAATGACATGACTGGAAAAAATCTAGTTTTTTGTAAGAAGCAGATTAACAGTTGTAAAGGTTCAAAGAAGCCAAAAGAGAGGAGAAGGGGGGAAATCAAAGATAAATGAAAATGTTTACTTAAATATTTATTTCAGACAGTAAGTAAACCTTGCAAAAATTCGCAAGCCTTAAATCTTTAGAGTAACATATGTTTATATGTTACTTTAGAGTAACATAGTATGGATTTAGTGGTTTAAACTTTAATATAGGTTTTATTCAGTCAGGCTTAATGAGGTGCTTTTTATAAATCAGAAAATGCATTATGTAGTATTTTTTATATTTTTGAGATTTGCCTCTTACATGATTTTCAGTCATATTCAGTTCTGCAGAAGGAAAAACAAACCTGTCACTTGGACACCAATAAGGGTGAATCTATAGATTGCAGGCATGTTCTTTCTGTAATTGTCATGATATATTCTTAGTGCATTTGATTCAGCCTCTCATTTTGATGTTTCCCAATTTTTTTTATCAGCTCTGAATTTTGTGTACATACTGTGCAATCATGGCTTAGTGCCTCAGTCATTTTTTCCTTAATAAAAACAACTGATTTAGTGCTGGTGCGGGTCATACATAGCTCACTAGCTTAAAGTGGAAACTGTTAGACGTTATTATAGGTGGGGTTGATTGCTCTGCCTATTGTTAAGGTTGCCTGACACTTCCCGTTACAAAATCCTGTTTTTAGTTGCTGATAGCCTTTAACTGTTTGGACTAACATTTTCCATGACAAGTGTTTGCCTCAGCCTTTTTGTTTTAATTTCAGCCAAAATGGTTCACCTATTTCTGAGAATGAGGCTAGGGAAACAGATATTGTTTTGGTCCTGTTAAAAGAAAATCTGACAACATTGTAGATGCTTTAGTGCCCCATGTTTTGGAGCAGAGACTTGAAATTTGATGGTGGGGGAGGTCTTCTCTATGCCTTTTACCATTCACATGAAGATCTGCCATAATATGGCCAAGGTGTAGGTCTTTGAAAAAGTCACAGTTAGCACATGCTCAGTAAAGACATCTTAGATTTTAGCAGCTAAATTTTCTGAAGAATCCATCTCCACTGGGCATGCTCCAGCTGAGGGCCAAACAGGACTCTGGGATGCTGCAATCTGGGATTGGTCTGGGTACCAGAACTAAGAACAGGGAGCTTGTCTCTCCTGTGCTTTTAAAGGCCCTCTGTAGGCACCCAGGCAACAAGAAGGAGGAAGATGCCTGAATACAGAGGGGATAAGAGCAAATCTGTGGGAAGTAGAATGGGACAAGGAGCCTGAAGCAGATGCTCAACTGGAGAGGGAGACTTGGACTGGTAAGTAGGGCAAGGGAGTGAGCTGGAATGAGGAACCCAGGGTGAGGAATACTCAGGACTGGACCAAGGACAGATTGGTAGGGAAGGAGCAGAAGGGGTCAAGCTTGGGTGGAAGGGTGGGGGGGGGCATTGGCAGAAGAGTCTGTGCTTACTACAGCAAACTCCCATCTAGAAACTAGTATAGAATCCACTATTCTTGAGTCACACCATTCCTCTATTGTCAGCAAATGTCAGATATCCTCTGGCAAATATTCCCATTCCCCTCCAGTGCTGGTCAACATAGAACAGTGATCCCAAAACTTTTTCTGTCATTCCCCACCCCCGTTACCCATAATGGAACCTGTCCGTGCCTCCCCCTAGGAACCGCAGCTGGGATCAGGGCCAGATGTGGGGCGGGGAGCGGAGCTGCCGTCAGGAGCAGAGCCACGGTTTGGAGCCTGGATTGGGGCCATTGTTGGGGCTGGGCCCAGGAGCCAAGGATGGGGTCAGAGCTGCGACTAGAGTCGCAGCCATAGCCAGGAGCCAGGGGCTGATCTTGGGGCTGTGGCGGAGGCTCGGGCAAGAGCACAGATGTGGCCTGGACTGGGGCTGGGAGTGGGGCCTGGTGGGGGCCTGAGCTGCGTCTTGAGCTGGGGGCAAAACAGCACTGGGTGGCACTCCCTTCTCGCTCCCCCTGGGGGCTGGTCCAGGCCCACTGTGCCCCTCAAAACATTCCTTTGCACCCCCCCGTAGGGGGTGCTCCCCACAGTTTGGGGACCACTGACATAGAAGATTATACCCTACTACTGCAACAATGTTAATAGGGAAACACCATATGCAGTTTCAGCTGGGTAGCAGGGTCTCCTGCAGTGTGATTCCTCAGGGGGAATTGGACTTGAACACATCCATTACAAAGATCAATTACAATCTAATAGTGTACAATGAGAGCATAATGAAGCCCATAAGAAAACGTAATCCCATAGTAACTAACCTGAAAAATAACAGAGGACTAACTGAAGTTTGTGGTGGTGGGTGGTAAGCACCATAGACTCCTCTTGGGGGAATGCAGCCATACAAGCCATGATTCTGATCAGGGTGCAGCGTCCAAATTTTATAGCTGCAGTGCAAGAAGCAAAAGGGGGAGACCCATGGACAATGGAGGCAATTTTAAAATCATATGGGGATTCCTTCGGAGATGACAGGTGCTTCAAAGGAAAGCTGTGACTGTAAATAGACTCCCCAGTGGAACCTGTGTGATTACCACAAAGGAAAAGTCCAGTGGCATGATGTAATCCAGTACACAAGGGCCTCAAAAACTTGTTACCATGGCACCTGTAGAGGCCAGTATAGCCTGTAGGCTAATTACACATCTGCATAGACCCAAAGCCACTGTACTGGGCATTGAAAAGATGCCATTATCTACTTCCCATAATTGATGCCATCTCACCAGAACTCTCCAAAACCAGACTCATTATGATTTGTGATGTGAGGAATGGGTTTGGCACGAAAGCCTGTATAAAAGTCCAGAATGCTGACACTCTTTGAAACACCATTTGGTCACTCCAGGTCACTATGCATGCCAATGGGCATAAGTTGAATGCTAGAGGTGTTCCAGGGAAGACTCACCCATGTGCTGTAAGAAATGCCTGAGGTGAAAATAACAGCAGATGACATTCTCATTGTAGGTGAAGGGAGCAATGATACAGAAACTGAATGAGACCACAACAGAAAACGACAAGCTTTTCTGCAGCAGTGCAGTGCAGGGACAAGAACATAAAACTCAACCCAGAAAAAAATGTGACTCAGTGTGAGATGTCATACACTGGACATCTGCTCACAGCAGAGTGACTCAAAGCAGATCCCAACAGGATCAAGAGAGTCCGAGACATACCAGCTCAAGTGGATGTGACAGAGGTAACAGCACTTCATAGGAATGATAAATTTTCTGTCCAAGTTCTGTCCATACCTAGCTGCAGTAGCAGAACCCATACATCAGCTCAAAAGGCAGGTTGTCGAGTGGAACTGGGCAGGTCCCAAACAGCAAGCATTTGACATGCTGAAACAAATAATAATGGATGCCCTGTCCTGAAGTACTACTAGCCAGGAATGTTACTGACAGTCCAGTGTAATGCACTGGAGAAAGGATTGGGTGTAGTTCTTTTTCAAGAGCAGCTGATATCTTACGCCAGCGCAGCCCTACCAGGGCTACACCCAAATAGAAAACAGCTTCTGGCTGTGGTATTTGGAGTTGAGTGATTTCATCAGTAACAGTGAGATCTGACTACAAATGCTATATCTCACAAAGTGGACCTTCAATTTGCAAATCACTGACTTGCTTCTTGTATCAAGCAGGTCATTAATGTCCCAGAAATTTGTATGTAGTCCACTGTAATGTATTACCACAAACCCCTACAAAAACTGTGGCAAAGCCCCTTCCCTGTGCTACAAAGGGTTATAATGCACATTGATGCACCCCTCTGCCCCAACACTACTTGGTAGAGATCAGATATTGTCCAGGACAATTACTGATATTAGACAACACCCCGAGCAGGGCATATGTACCCAGCATCAATGAGTTGGGAGAAGGGATCAGGACACCGAATGCATAAACATGTTGCACTAGCTCCCTGTTTCAACAGTGAAGCTGATGGAAATCCAAGAAACTACAGAAAAGGACACACACCTATAGGTAGTCAAGAGAGCAATACTATCAGGGTGGCCAGAACACAAAAGCCAAGAAGTGAAGTACCAGCAGAAGCTGGTACTTTCAAATTAAAGATAAACTAAGTGTACGGGATGGAATTTATATTTGAAGGACAGAGAGCTGTTGTCCCCACCTCACTATGTTGTGCAAAAAATACATGCCTCACACTTGGGCATTGATTGCTGTCTCAGATGGGCTCGAGAGTGTGTTTACTGGCTAGGAATGAATACACAACTGCACTTCTTGATAGAAGAGTGTGACACCTACTTGTCGTGTGATAACTGGCAACAGAATGAGACCCGTGGCCACCCAAGTGTGGGAAAAGGTGGGAGCGAACTAATTTACCTTTAGTGAAAAGCAGTAGTTTATCTCGCTTTATGAGAGATAGCATTCTGGACACTCTATTCACCAACAATGGACCCCTATTTGGGTGTCCAAATCCCCATGGCACCTTTTAAAATCTCAGCCTTAAATAATGTCATATTTATATAAATGTATGTATAAATATCACACAGAGAAACTATATTAAGAGAACACTAATGTAATAAAGTCAAGTACTTATATTTAGGAAATGCCAAAATTAAGGTTGACTATGCAGTCTTAACTTGGCCCCCTTGTTCATATACATACAATCTTTAATTACATGATCACATACTACTTTTTCCACAGGACCACTGCCTCATTCAGTGCCCAGGGACAGTGCTCTGGGGATGAATCAGGATTGGGTAATGAAAGAGACTTGTCTGTAAGAAACCTGCCTCATTTGTTGCAGAAGTTGGAAGATGAGTAGTGAATGAGGCAGGAGATTACATAAGGAAAAGGATTGTTTCATGGTTCAGGTAGTTGAATTCTGCCTTGGAAAACTAGATTCTATCCCTGCCTCTGCCACAGAGTTCATGTGCAATGCTAAGTAATTCACTTAAACCAAACTTTTCATATGTGGGCACAAACTGGGTATTCCTCATTTTCTGAGGGCCTGACTTGAGGGCCTGGAGTCTGATTTGCAGAAGTGCTGAGCACTCAGATGCAACAGAAGTCAATGGGGGCTGTGCTTTGAATATCTAATGTGCTGTATAATGCTAAATATTCTGAACAAATCAGGTCCTAGGTGTCTCAAATAGGGCCACCAAAATTAGTAGGTTCTTTTGAACTTTTTGCCCCAGGTATAAAATGAGGATAATAAAACCATTTAATCTCCTACTGGTGTTGTGAAGATAAGTGTATTAATGTTTGTACAACACTCAGATACTAGCATGATGAGTGTCAGAGAAAAATCCATGAGAATATTCACAATGCTGTCTTCAGAGCAGGGTTTGAATAGTATGCAATAAATAAGTCCGGGGCAACTCATTAAATGTGAAGACAAAATATTGAATAGCTGCATACTGATAGAGTACCATCCATTCTGTGCACTGAATGGGGTTCTGTGGAAAATATAGCATTTTATCACATTATTAAAGACTGTACCATAATACATACACACAAGGGGGCTGAATTAAATGATCACAAGCTACCTTAAAATCTGGCATTTCCTAACTTTTGAGTGCTTGATTTTGTAATCTTAATGTTATTAACATATATATATTGTGATAGACCCAGGCCAGTTGGGTACAACAAAGTAGTCAAAGGCAGATATACTGGCCACTGGATTAGCAGTTTTCTGTTCCCTGACTGACCAGAGCAGGGGCTGCTCTAGACTACTGAGAACACCTGACTCCAATTAATCTGCAAAGAGTCAGGTGAGTCCATTAAGGTAATGTGAACACCTGACTCTAGTTAAGACCCTTTTGATACTATAAAAGGGCTCACTCCAGTCAGGCTGGGGAGAGCCAGGAAGCCAGAGGGAGAGGAAGTGCGGCTGGTTAATGAAGACACCCTCAAACCATCGGTAAGGGTGAAGAAGGGAGAAGCAGGAGAGCTGTGGGGAAGTGGCCCAGGGAAATGTAGCAACTCTGGCAGTGAAAGATTGGCTGCCAACAGCTGCTACCATTAGGGTCCCTGGGCTGGAACCCGGAGTAGAGGGCGGGCCCGGGTTCCCCCCAACCTGCCACTACAGAAAAACCTCCTGGGAAGGGAAGACAGGCCCCTGTCAGGACAGGAGGCTAAACTGTTCTGAAATAAGCCCTAGAGACAATAAGTTCTCTCACCAACCTCCTTGCTGGCTTATGATGAAAAGGGCTCAGTAGACTGTAACCCTGGCCCTAGAGAGAGAAGGGCTACGTGGAGGGTCGCAGTGAGCCACTGAGGCTAGCATAAACTGCCTAGAAGAGTGGGACCCATGGGGACAAGGTCAGAGCTCTGCCACAATATATATAAATATATATATACACACACACACGCATATATACTTAAGGCTGAGAGGTTAAAAGTTGCCTAGGGGATTTGGACACATAATACTGTTCTTTTAACATAGTTTTTGTGTGTAATTTCCTAGGGTTTTTTTTTTTTTTTTTTTTTTTTGAAAAAAACAAACAAACAGAAAAGAGAAATTCCATCATCATAATATTGACAACCCCATGGGTCATGAGCATGGTTGGAACCTTCAGAACCACCACACAGACCTCTGCCACTTTGCAGCTAATGAGGTAACTGAGGAATCACATTGGAAGAGACTCTGCTAGCCAGCTGAAATTGCACATGGTGTTTCCCTCTTAACATTGTTGCATGCATGAAAGTTGTTAGTGTCCCTTGTTGCTTTCCTCTTCCAACAGCCTGAACCTGATATGATCTCGGACACAAGGAGAGAGTCATGATGTCATCACTGCTGTCTGATGTGCTATCCTGCTTCTGAGAAGTCTGGATGAATCTTTCTCAGAGCGTATTCTGCTCCTGCACACACTGCTAAAATGGTTCAACTTGCTATATTTCTCGTGATGATGTCCTAGTCAGGGCCGGCTCTGGCTTTTTGGCCACCCCAAGCAAAACAAAAACAAAACCTGCGGCGCGGCCGGAGCGTGGGTGCGTGCAGGGGGACCAGCTGGGGGGGGGGGAGGAGCGGGCGGGAGGGGGAGAAAAGGGGGCGGCCAGGGCTACAGCAGGGGCGCTGCCACGCGGCCCCTCCCGCTGCGCCGCCTCCTGCCGCCTGCCGCGAGGGCTCCGCTCCGGTCGGCGGGGAGGGAAGGAAGAGGACTGCCCTGCAGGGCGCTCTGGTTCTCCGCGCCGCCGCCCCCTACAGGGCAGCCGGAGCGGAACAAGAACAACAACAACAAAAAAGCGGCCGTGCCGCCCTAGGATTGGGCAGAATGCCACCTCCAACAATCTGCCGCCCCAAGCACCAGCTTGCTCAGCTGGTGCCTGGAGCCAGCCCTGATCCTAGTGCATGTCATTTTTCCTTTACTTTCTTATGCTGTCTCCCACCATAAATGCCTCTCACTATAGGTGTCGAACTCTGGCCACGTGCTCTCCTTTGGTGTTGTCTACTGCAGGTACTTCTGGGCCTGTTGTGCATCCTGGGGTTTACATCCTTTCTCTTGAGGCTTCAGCTGCACACCCAGTGCCTAAGCATCCATCTAATGTGAGTTTGCCTTCCTGGATCAGACATTCTCACTGGGATTGATCCCAAGTGCACAGACTATCCTGTCTGAAATTAAATCCTCAATTTCACATAGCAGCCAGTATGTGTAAGGCTGTAACAGATGGGCCTATCCCTTGCCCTTCAGACTGGTCTCTAGAAACTTATGTCACTCCACACTTTTGTTCTGCTTTTCGAATCAATAGTTCCCTATGGCGTGTAGGAGTTGTGAGGATGAAGGCAGTGGCAAGTTTCAGAGTGCTGCAGGTCTCTCTGCCTTGTTCCCTAATGAGGTAAAGTAACAGTTTTATTTTCATGCTGTCATCATCCTTCTGCAAAGTCAGGTCTGTGTACAGTTCAAATTCCTCCTTCCACCAGGTACATCATTGAGCTAGGTTTGAGTCTGCAAAATCCAGGGCTCTGGGGGTCTTCAGATCAAGTTCTATGGCTCACTCGGCCAGGTGCTGCACTTTAGAGAAGTCACTGCTCAGACGCTGCCGCATTGTTTCATTACTCCATTTCATTAGCAAAGCATGAAGCTGAATGCAGGTTAAGTTGAACTACACAGGAGTGAATTTCACTGTCTGAGAAGTGTTGAGCACCCAGGAAATTCAAGTTAGTCAAATCTCAGCAGGTGCATTACATTATGTAGGATTAGGCCCATAACAAGCATTATGTGCTTGCAAAACAGCCTGTAACTAGATAGGCCCTCACCTTGTAGTTCGTAGCCATACTAAACCTATCCAATATAAAAGCTAATACTTGTCTAAACTTTGACAGAAAAATGGCTTTTTGGCAATTGCATGCAGCTCTCATTAAATTGAAGTGAACCAGAACAAAGCAACTTGCCAAAATGACAAAAAATCCTGATCAATGGGGGGGAAATGTCTCTGCACTTACAGCCAAGTGTCTCACTGTGCTTTCTCTACATTAAGTAAGGCTCAGAACACTCTGAGGCAGTGGTAGAACTGGAAATGGAATCCAGGAACCTTGGCCCCCACACAAATTCTCTCCCCCCAGAATACATTTTCCTAATCTGTATTTTCCCATTTTTGAGTGGGAAATGCACCATTAGCTTATTCAGTGACTTCACAGTTTAAATCATGGTGTTAACTAGTATATTCGGCGAAGACTCAGCCACAAATTTCAGACTACAAAACAAATCTTGTTTACCAGTATAGCATTTATATTAATGTAATAACTTAAGAGTAAATGGAACAAGGTTTAAGGCTGGAGACCTTCTAGCCAAACAAGTAATGATTTCTTTTGCCACCTAGGAATAGTAGAAGAGCACTAAATTATTTGTATGTGATGACAAGGTTCTTAAACCATACTCTTTGTTTTTCCCCCAAATAGTTAAACATTTTGTAAAGCCCCAGCAAGGCATATAGACTCTCCGTGTGAAGTTAGTGTTGCAGGAACATAGCAATGTATTGAGTGTGTATTGCCATTCAGGAACATTACAGTTAAAGAAAGCAAAATATTATGAGCCCATTGAGTAGGGAGGTGAGGACAATGTGTGTGCATCCAAATTTCGCAGTCTGGCCAATAATACTTATTTATCTTCCAATTAAAATGTAA
Organism: Emys orbicularis; assembly: GCF_028017835.1. Taxonomy (NCBI): domain Eukaryota; kingdom Metazoa; phylum Chordata; order Testudines; family Emydidae; genus Emys; species Emys orbicularis. The sequence continues at coordinate 98,835,013 of NC_088684.1, forward strand.
CAATCATTACTTCACATTTATGGTTCAGTTTATGAAAATGTGACAACAATTCAAGGCTGGCAAATGATCTAGGGAAAACAAATACAAAACTTCCTGAGTGAGGCAACTTGCCCAGCTCTAACACTTGACTTGATACTCATGGTAATAAAGCCATGGTCCATGTTTCTAGACATCCATATTAGTGGAGCTAGGCAGTCCTACTATAGTATTTGCCTATATATGGAATACGAACTGAGGCATGAGGTCAGAGGACTCCATTAAACCTGCCCAGGGAATTCTGTTTACGTACTCAGTAGGGGGAAATCACAGTAATTGATTGCCTTCCAGCTTAGTTAAAAACTATTAACATTGCCTTCAGTCAAAGAAGAAACTGGGAATTCTGTCTTAATAATAAAAGCTTATCCTGGTCTGGCCAATCTGAATGACTCTAGATTTTTAAACAAATATTAACATTTGACTATAACAAATGGAAAAAATAATAGGTTTAATATAGACTTATGTTACGCCCTATTTTTATAAATGGTGTACAAACTCCTTACGAATTCTAAAAACCTTTTACACCAAGAAGACTCTTGCTCCTGGACCTGACTCCAACTCATGACCTATTTTGCATTTCATTAAAGTAGTAAAAGCACTTGAGCTGCACTCTTATTTTACCCTTCATAAACTACATTTTTTGCCTCCGAGGAGTCAGTAGTATTTACAATGGGCTTCCTTTAGTGCTTGATCTAAAATATCTTACAATTTGGAACTAAGTAGGTTATCCATAAATTTATTTTCTAGTTCATTTATTACATCTGCAGTAAAAAGTCTCATTGAGAATAATTCTAGGTAATATTTGTAATATAAATGCATTATAGACATTTCACTTTGTAAATGGATGCATAGTATATACTTCATAGTCACAGTTTGTGATCTAGTGTTAATATGCCTTATATTGTGGAAGGTATGCTTAACTGACTGTAGATGAAAGCCTTTCAAGAAACAATAAATAGATTTAATTATCTGGAGGATGAGGTTCAATCACTTTGACTTGGTATTCACTAAAATGAGCAGGTGTCTAAGCGCTCCATCCATGACAGTTTTTAGGCAAATATATCTTTGAATTATTCCACTTCCTGTTGTTCATCTGCCACATCATATTATCCGGGGGGAGAAGCCATTTTACTTAGAACAGAAAAGAAAGATGACCACAATTAGAGATGACCTTTTTTATCATTGGTTTATTAATGGCAGCTTTACAGGACACAAAGATATAAAACAATTTCTGCCACAAAAAGCTTATACTTGGAAAGACAAACCAGGTATATCTGACCACGCAAACTAATATCTATGCAATTTTCACCTTCCTATTTTAGTGGAAAGTTAGTTTCCCAGTTCAAAATCACAAAAAAAGTCAAGAAAGAAAAGCAAGGTTCCAACAGCAAATTTAATTTAGTCTAATTGCATACCCTGAATATTTTGTGAGGCATTTTATAAAGCAAGGTCTTGATCCTGCAATGCGCTTCGCAGGCAGACCCTCACTGAAGTTATGGGACTCCATGTGGTGCAAGGGTCTGCTCACCCAAAGGTCACTGCAGGATCGAGGCTGAGAGCAGGAAGAGCAAAGAAATAGAAACTACAACAAATGTGTAGTGTGGCCAAGTTAATGTTCCTGTTAAAAACTTAACACTTGCATTTCCTGACATGTGGTTTTTATCTGTGCTGATGTACAAAGTGTGATAAGCCCAAATTAGAATATAGGATCTGATTTCTACTGAGCTAGAGAGAAGTTAGTTAAAGATTTTATAATAGGCCAAATCACAACACTGAATCTCCCACCTTGTGGATATTGGGGACATTTGGATCGGATCCTAATCTAAACCCTAACATCACAGTCCATGCCCATCTCTAATATAAATGTGACTATATAGATACAAATATGTAAGTTGTATTTATGCTTATTCTTTCATATTAATAAACCACAATCTTTGGATTATAGTAACCTGTGTCAGATATGTAACCACACATCTAGGAACTATAAAAATTGATGTTAATCATTAAAATCCCAGTTCATTACACTGGTCTACAATTTTTGAGAAGTCGTCTGCTTCAGAGATAAAATGTGCTATTTATTATGTATTTTGATGTGCTGAATTCAAATATGACAATTAAAACAACTGATTGGCTACTGTTTCTAAGATATTTAAGATTTTACATTTTATGTCTATGTATATTGTGTAGATAGTAGAGTTTTAATCATAAATTGTAAACCTAGGTCTTTTCATGTGTTTATGGTTGCTTTACATGATGATATTTCACCTGTCCTGTTTATGTAACACTTTAAAAATCAGCAAAAGGGTTATATAAATAAAATTTATTATGAAACAAAAGGCAACAAACTATTCTGTACATAGTTTAGTCCTATTCAGTGTCTACTCGGCGCTTCTTGGCTTGTCTCTTGTATTCATTCAATGGAGCATCTTTTGTCACTGTCCAGCAATAGTCTGCAAGCATTGATGGGCTCCATTTGCCCTGATAGCGTTTCTCCATTGTTGCAATGTCCTGGTGAAATCGCTCGCCGTGCTCGTCGCTCACTGCTCCGCAGTTCGGTGGAAAAAAATCTAGAGGAGAGTGCAAAAAATGTATCTTTAATGACATGTTGCAACCAAGGCTTTTGTATGCCTTGAGGAGGTTTTCCACCAACAACCTGTAGTTGTCTGCCTTGTTGTTTCCGAGCAAATTTATTGCCACTAACTGGAAGGCTTTCCATGCCGTCTTTTCCTTGCCACGCAGTGCATGATCAAATGCATCATCTCGAAGAAGTTCACGAATCTGAGGACCAACAAAGACACCTTCCTTTATCTTAGCTTCACTTAACCTTGGAAATTTTCCACAGAGGTACTTGAAAGCTGCTTGTGTTTTGTCAATGGCCTTGACAAAGTTCTTCATCAGACCCAGCTTGATGTGTAAGGGTGGTAACAAAATCTTCCTTGATTCAACAAGTGGTGGATGCTGAACACTTTTCCTCCCAGGCTCCAATGACTGTCGGAGTGGCCAATCTTTCTTGATGTAGTGGGGAATCTCTTGCACGACTATCCCATTTGCAGAGAAAACAGCAGTACTTTGTGTATCCAGTCTGCAGACCAAGCAAGAGAGCAACAACCTTCAAATCGCCACAAAGCTGCCACTGATGTTGGTCATAGTTTATGCACCTCAAAAGTTGTTTCATGTTGTCCTAGGTTTCCTTCATATGGACTGCATGACCAACTGGAATTGATGGCAAAACATTGCCATTATGCAGTAAAACAGCTTTAAGACTCGTCTTCGATGAATCAATGAACAGTCTCCACTCATCTGGATCGTGAACGATGTTGAGGGCTGCCATCACACCATCGATGTTGTTGCAGGCTACAAGATCACCTTCCATGAAGAAGAATGGGACAAGATCCTTTTGACGGTCACGGAACATGGAAACTCCTGCCAGGAGATTCCACTGCTGTAGTCTGGAGCCCAACAGCTCTGCCTTACTCTTGGGTAGTTCCAAATCCCTGACAAGGTCATTCAGTTCACCTTATATTATGAGGTGTGGTTCAGAGGAGGAGGATGGGAGAAAATGTGGGTCCTGTGACATGGATGGTTCAGGACCAGAAGTTTCATCCTCTTCCTCTTCCTCGTCTGACTCAAGTGAGAATGATTCTGGTGCATCAGGAACCGGCAGTCCTTCTCCATGGGGTACTGGGCGTATAGCTGATGGAATGTTTGGATAATGCACAGTCCACTTTTTCTTCTTTGACACACCTTTCCCAACTGGAGGCACCATGCAGAAGTAACAATTGCTGGTATGATCTGTTGGCACTGCAAAAGGCATAGATTTCCTTTTCCTGTTCAACCACTGGCGAAGATTTGTTGCACAAGTGTTGCAGCATATGTGTGGGACCCATCTCTTGTCCTGATCTCCAATTTTGCAGCCAAAATAAAGGTGATAGGCTTTCTTAACCATAGTGGTTTTACTGCGCTTTTGTGATGCAAAAGTCACTTCACCACAAACATAGCAGAAGTTATCTGCACTGTTCACACAAGTACGAGGCATCTCTGCTCACTTTGGCTAAACAGAAATGTGTCCCTTTGCAAAATCAAACACTGACAAATAAGAGAGCACGACACTATGATTTCTAGAGCTGATATAGGGCAATTTGTTCAGCAGAGTGATGTAAGCTTTGTTATGATTGCATCATCCATAACTTCTAGGAATAACATGATGCAATTCATATCATATATGACGCAATACCAGCTTCAGATTGCATCATTCATTGTTTTGCCTAAAAAGCAAGTACTGTCCAAACCCAGTCATAGATTTATTCATAGATCCAGTCAAAGATGTATTTTAGTCATTTCTGGTTTAAATTGAGATCCCTTCCCTTTATAACTCACTTATCCGCTGCCATTCCCAAGTCAAGGGTCGTATATACTGACCCAATAGCATATCTTGAAAACTAGAGCCAATCAACAATTTTAAGCATCATTTTTGTTCTCAGTGACCCAGAATTAGTAAAGTTTGACTACATTTATTTCAGAAGCATTTTGGCTGTAGAGCAGTGTTATCATAAGATTAACGTTATTCAGTTGATATTGATAAATAATTCTGACAAGACCAATAATGAAAAATGGCAAGTAGGAACATTACAATGATAATGAGAACCTAAGTGATTCTGTTGTATTAGACTAATTTATCACAAATGATTACATTTCAAAGTAGTTTATGTCCTCTTCATTGTTCTCAGCCATCTTTTGCTATTTCTCATTTATTTCCAGTTTAGAAGCACACATCAGGTGAGTTAATTATGACAAACATAATTAACACTAGTTCACAAATGCTTCTGATTAGACTTAGAGCTATTTTTACAAACAAATCTGGGCCAGAAGGTTAACTGCAGAACATACTGAGTCTGTCATTGTGCTGCTGAATACTGATTATATTTTAGTATGAATGAAAGGTGACCAGACCTCAGGAAGAGGCTATTGACAATGTTTCTATAATGGTAGGGTTTCCATATATAGTCTTGGAAGTCAACAATAGAAGTAGATATCAGCTTGTTGGGCCCGATTCATGACTCTTACTTTATTTTTACTCCATAGAATAAAACTGGATTAGTGTAGTTGTGAATCAGGCCTATCCAGAGGAATTTGATGTGACCTGCCTTGAGAAGATTGCTCCTTGTGTCTCAAGGCCAAATCCTATTAGTTACTGACTATCTGCAACTCCTGTTGACATCAATGCTTGTTGCAGATACCTTGAAGGATTGGCTTTTATAGCAATGTAAAGTAGATGAGTTTCTAATGTCTTGTAATCGGACTCGCCTATGCCTTTCCCACTGTAATTCCTGGGCACTGGACATGTATTTCTAGGGACAGTATTGGGGACCTAGCCTTTAAGGGAAAGTTACCTAAGCTGGATATTTTTGAATGGTGGGTGAATGGTGGTCATTGACTTTGGTCAACAACGGTTTGACCATGATCCCATTAAACTTGATGGGAGCTTTGCCACTAGCTTCAATGGGAGCAGGATTGGATCTCTGTGATAGATTGCCCCACCTCCGGGGTGCCACCTGATGTACCAGGGTACCACTGAGCCCACTGGTTCCACCAGTCTGGGTTCCCTTACACCGGCCTGCTGAGCCAGACCCTCAAGCCTCCTCCAGCACACACAGGTAAGGAGACACACAGCTGCAGAAAGACACAGACCCTGAGATCAGCTCTCCCCGGGAAGACTCAGTTCAGGAATTGCCCAGTGCTCAAGTGCACACCCCCTCTTGGTGCAAACCCAAAATTGTATTGTCTTGCGCTGCACAGAGAACTGTACAGCATAAGCTCATGAAAATCTCCCCCTCCCTCAATGTGGTGGAAGATATGCACAGCTTTTTGTCCCCCAGTTATGAATTACACAAACTGGTTTAGAGAAAACAAAGTTAACTACAAAGGATTGAATTTAAGTGATTATAAGGGATAGCAAACAGATCAAATTAGATTACTGAGCAAACATGCAAACTAAGCTTAATAGATTAAAGAAACTGACTAGAAGTAAAAACAACAAGGAGTACTTGTGGCACCTTAGAAACTAACACATTTATTTGGGCATAAGCTTTTGTGGGCTAAGACCCACTTCATCAGATGCATGGAGTGGAAAATACAGTAGGAAGATATATATACATAGTACATGAAAAGATAGGAGTTGCCTTACCAATTCTAATGAGACAATTCAATTAAAGTGGGCTAGTATCAGCAGGAGGAAAAATCACTTTTGTAGTGGTAATCAGGGTGGCCCATTTCAAACTGTATGGACATTTGCAGCAGGACTGCACGGAAATGGACTGCAGCTTCGGCCATGTCTGTGCAGGGGAAACCAGGGCCCGGCTACCACAGGCTCCCAAGATCACGGTTCTGGTAGTTGTCGAGGACCATCCCATCCAGGCCCTGATAGACTCCGGCTGCGGCCAGACACTGATTCACCAGGCTTTGGGACCCCAGGCTGAACCCCACTTGGGAACAATTCGCCTGCAATGCATCCACGGCAATGTGTGGCCCTACCCCAGTGACTGGATCCCATTAACAGTTGCCGGGGTCACCCGATGAATCGTTGTCGGCCTGGCCCCTCGACTAGCATACCTGGTGATCCTGGGGTGGGACTGGCCTGCATTCGAGGATCCTCCGCTCGACCCCGGCGCTGGAAGGAGAGTGTCCTGAGGCCCTACTGAAGGAGGAGGACGGGACCCTGGAACCCGAGGGAGGGACCGAGGAAACAGCCCCCTGCCAGGGCCTTCTGTCGAACCCCCAACTCCATACCGATTTTTGCCGAGACCAAAGAGCCGACCCTACCCTTAGATGGGCCTATGAACAGCTAGCGGCGGTCGATGGGACCTTGGTCAACCCCCAGCGCGCAATCCAGTGGCCCCACTTCAAGCTATGCCCGGACCGTCTTTACCGGATCGACCACAACTGCGGCACGAAGGAACCACGAACGCAGATGCTGGTACCGCAGTGTCACCGACGAGCCATGATGAAGCTCATGCATGACGTCCCTGCTGCCGGGCATCTGGGCCATGAAAAGACCCTTGCCCAGATTTTGACACCGTTCTTCTGGCCCGGTGTTCAGTTAGCTGCTCCCCCGTGAGTACCCAGGGCCCCTCTAGTTCCCAGGCCCATAGTAGAGATGCCATTTGAGCGAGTGGCCATGGACCTGGTGGGCCCGCTCCCGAAAAGTGCTTCAGGGTTCCAGTATGTCTTGGTCATCATTGACTATGCCACCCATTTCCCGGAGGCCATCCCATTGTGGAGCACCACCGACCGGACCATCGCTGGTGAACTGGTCAAGGTCTTTGCTTGAGTGGGCCTGCCCCGGGAAATATTAACGGACCAAGGCACCAATTTCACCTCCCAGTTGTTGCAGCAGGTATGCGAGCTCCTGGGGTTAAACAATTACGCACCTCCGTCTACCACCCACGGACGGGCTGGCGGAACGATTCAATCGGACCCTAAAGGAGATGTTGTGGAAGTTCCCCCCAGAGGAGCTATGCTGGTGGGACCAGCTGCTCCCTCCCTTGCTGCTAGCCATCCACGAGGTACCCCAGTCGTCAACAAAGTTCTCCCCATTTGAGCTGCTATATGGATGCTGTCCACAGGGCCTGTTGGACTTAGTGCGGGAAACATGAGAGCAGTCCCCCTCTCCAACCCAGGGCCTCCTGAAGTATGTCCTCCAGCTACAGGAGTACCTCAGTCAGGCTGGAGCCCTGGCTCGCGAAAACTTAAAGGCCACACGGGACACACAGGAACAAACTTATAACCAGGAAGCGCAGGTGCATTCCTTTGAACCAGGGGATCAGGTCCTGCTCCTCCTGCCATCAAGCAAGTCGAAGCTACTGGCCCGTTGGCAGGGACTCTATGAGGTGGCTCGGAAGGTCGGGCCCGTCACATATGAGATCCACCAGCCCGACCGGCGCAAGAAGACCCAACGATACCACGTGAATTTGCTGAAACCGTGGCAGGAGCGGGAGGGCCTGCTGATTAACCCTTACCCACCAGAGCCAGAGTTGGGTCCCCGCGCACCCCTGACCTGCTGCTCCCCCTGCTCGGTGACACCCTCACGGAGGAACAGCGCAAGCAGGCCCAATGTCTCCTGCAGGCTTTCCAGAGAACCTTTACGGCCCTACCTGGTTATACGACCCTGGTCCATCACTCCATCCAGACCGAGCCAGAGAAGGTAATCTGGGAGACGACCAGGCCGCTGCCATACTGAATGCGACAGGTGGTGGAGGAAGTAGTACAGGCCATGCTAGCCTTAGGAGTCATCGAGCTGTCGCAGAGCAAGTGGCGCAGTCCGGTGGTCTTGGTGCCCAAGCCCGACGGCATCCGGCGCTTTTGTATAGACTTCCGGCAGATTAACGCCATCTCACGGTTCGATGTTTATCCTATGCCCTGCATAGATGAACTGCTTGGCCACCTAGGGGAGGCCTGGTTCATTATCACCCTCGACCTCAGTAAAGGGTACTGGCAGATCCCGCTCGACTACACCTCTAAGGAAAAGATGGTGTTTGCCACTCCAATGGGACTCTACCAGTTTACACGGATGCCTTTCGGCCTCCATGGGGCCCCGGCGACGTTCCAGCGACTAATGGATCGCCTTTTGTAGCCCCATCAAGACTATGCGGTGGCCTATTTGGATGATGTCATGATATATAGCCACCACTGGGAGGACCACCTGGAACGCGCAGCGGCGGTCCTGAGATCCCTGTGACAGGCGGGACTGACAGCCAACCCAAAAAAGTGTTGCATCGGATGGCAGGAGGCCACATACCTAGGGTACACCATAGTGGGAGGATGAGTGAAACCCCTCGTGGGGAAAGTTCAAGCCCTGGAAGCCTGTCCGCCACCCACCACGAAACGCCAAGTACGACAGTTCCTGGGCTTGCCGGATACTATTGGCAGTTCATCCCCCGGTTTGCTTCCATTGCAGCCCCCTTAACAGGACTTTTGAAGAAGGACAGTCCCCGGCGGGTGCTGTGGTCCCAAGACTGTGAAGACGCCTTCTGGACACTCCAGACGTGTCTCTGCCAGGAGCTGTTCCCTATACAGCCCGGACTTTGACCATGAGTTTATACTCCACATGGATGCCTCAGAGGTGGGGCTCAGGGCCATCCTGTCCCAAGAAGTTGAAGGAAACGACCACCCAGTCCTATACCTCAGCCAGAAATTATTTCCCTGCAAGAAGAACTACGCCGTAATTGAGAAGGAAGCACTCGCCGTAAAGTGGGCCTGTGACGCCCTACGGTACTATCTCCTCCGGGCTCCATTTACACTAGTCATGGACCATGTCCGCCCTCCAATGGTCAACGAGAATGAAAAATAACAATCGATTACTGTGATGGTATCTGGCCTTAGAGCCCTACGCTTTCACCATTCAGCATAGGGCTGGTAAGGACCATGCAAATGCAGACTTCCTGTCCCACCTAGGAGGGATGGAAGAGCCTGGCCCCAACGAGTGGGAGCCAGACTTGAGGGAAGGTGGGTGTAGTGGGGGGGTGTAGTGAAGTGGTGTGGCTCCCCGCCACTCCGGACAGGGTTGAGCCTATACGGGGACCGGGGTGGGCGGAGCTAGGGAGCTCTGAGCCCGCCCCTCAGAGGGTCCAGCGGCGACCCGGAAGTATAAAGGCTCGCCCTCAGAGCTCACTAGCGGGCCAGCCGCCATGGAGGCCAGATGCCTCCAGCCTAGCCCGCGACTGGGAAACCCCCACGGCCCAAGGTGCCTGCCAGGATTTGCCCTGCACTCACTACCTGGAGGAGCTACCGGGCCTGTCACTCGCCCACTACCCCAAGGAACCCATGGTGCTGGACCCCCCCAGAGAAGAAGGGCAGTTGCCCCGCTCCTGAAAAAAGACTAGGCTGCCGGGGGAAGCAGCCACAGCTGGCCCTTATAAAAGGGCTGTGAGCCAGGAGCTGGGGCAGTCTCTCTCTTGCTCTGGAGATAGAAGGACCTGGCTGCCTGGGAGCTCAGGGTACAGGGAACGGACCAGGGCTGGGGGAAAGGCAAGAGGAGCTGGGGACCTCTGGCCTGGCAACTCCCCATGCTGTAGGCCTGGTTAAAGGCCAAAACAGGTACTGGGGTTGCAGAGGCTGCAGTTAGGCAGAGGCAGCTGGTCGACCCCCTTGCCAATGATGAGTGGCCTTTTACAGACTGCAGTCTGCCCCAGGGAGCGGGGGCTAGATGATGACTGGCAGTAGCCACTGAGGCAAGGTGTGTTTAGAGGGTTGGGGGTTCCCCTGGGAGGGGGCACCCAGAGTGGGGGGGTACTGCTGGGGCAGAACCCTGAGGAAAAGGGCACTGGGGTCCAGGAGGGACATGGGGCCTGAGGCAGGCGAGACACCAGCCAGCAGAGGGTGCTCTGGGCTGAACAAGAGCTAATTCCCAGGATAACAGGCAGGAAGCGCCACACTGGTGAGTCATCACTTTGCTACAGGAACATATGTAAGGTTGGTTCTCGTTATCATATTCAGTATGACCAAAACTGTATAAGGTATATTACAGGGGGATTTGCTTTCCCTCTGCATCTCTCCCTGGGTTTTTTTTTTTTTAAAGCGAGTATGCTGATTCTTGAAAAGTAGTTGAAGCAGTCTGAGAATGCATATGATGCACAGTGATTAACATTGTGCATCTGAACCAAGCAGAGGTGTGGAAGATAATTGGACAGTTCAGGGAAACATGGGAGGCCACAAAAGCTCAGAAACATAGTAGCTACATATAAATGCCTCCTCCATTAAGCTTCCTCTTTTTAGGCTGATGATGGCTGCACTCAATGGCAGTCAACACTTTCACAAAAAGCTCTCTGACTGCAGTGCCTTTCCAGAAATGTACTGTTTTTCCTAGACTTTTTTTTTTTAAACATGTTATGCAGCAATGACAAATGCAGTGAGCATAACAAAATGCAAACTGCAGAATGTTGGGCTGTGTTCTGCTTGGTTTCCAGCTCAAGCAATTGTTCATAAATCAAGGAATTACGTGTTTAAATCTGCACTCGTAGTGTTGTCTTCATAGAGAGCTATAAAAGCTGTAATTATTTAAGCTACTGTATTAGGTAGGAAATATCATCTTAATGAGACTTATTCATCAAAGTCTACCTCCTGCAGCGATAGGTGGGATTCAGTGGATGATTTTCAGTAACTTTATTATGCATGAACTGTACACACTATTATTGAAGAAATGTCTATACTACGCTTGGTATAACAATCTGTTTATATTCTCTGTAATAAGCACATGGCTACTCTTTCATATGAAAGATGAATGGGGCGAGATATTCAGCTGTGCTAATTGTCCATTGTGTTCAGGTGGAGGGTGGAAAAACAAAGGAGTTGGTTGCAATTTCCTGATTCTGTCTCTGTCTCTTAGTGCTGCTTTAAAGTACATTGTCTTACTATAACCTCAAGTATGCCAGCTGTGCATAATTAGAATGCAACAGCACTCAAGCCACATCCACTCCTCCAGACCTGCCCTGCTCCCTTCATGCTGCAACATGCCCCCAACACCAAGAGCTGAAGTGGGCCAGGGTGGTGAGGAAGCTGGCTGAGGAGAACTGACAGCTGCGATTTGTAGCTGTTTGCACTTCCAGACTGGCAAAAGGAGGCTGGATTGCAGAAGAGAATCTGGCCCCATGTGTTCGGAACTCTGTTTGACTAGACCTTTAGTGAGTAAGAGTCATCATCCAAGGCCAGATTTTCTGCTGCAGATGAGATCTGTTTGACACAACTCTGGGGGAGGGGTGCAGGACACAGTAGGGAGCAAGTTATGCCTCCATGATCCTTTGCTTGGCTCAGTCACAGCTCTGACTAGACCAGGTAGTGGGTGCTGTAACCTAGGCTAGCTTGCTACTGTCTCAGTTCTCTGCCTGTGTCACCTTTGGCATGCCCTCTGCTGGGACCAAAAGGGCACAGCGTAGGAGCCAGTTGCACCAATTTTACACCTGATGAGAAGTTCCACACATGGAGGGAAGGATTTTCAGCTGGCCAGGTACCGCCATGTTCTGACCCTTTTGCACCTCCAGAGTGGATAAAAGAATCTGGCCCTCACTTGAGGAAAGATGACACAAACTGTCATGTCACTCTTGCAAGCAGGTTATTTGTAACAGGCTTGTGGGCCCTGTAAGGGAGACTACAGCCCAGGCATAGCCCAATTCCATTCCAGGCTGAGCAAGAGTATTCAGTGGAATGTTGTCTGGAGAGATTGATAGGACATGTACCCAGGTGTCATGTGACCATGGGCCCGGAAAGACAGGACTACATAACACAAGCTTCTTGATCAGTTTAATAAGACCAGGGATGAGGCAATACTTGCTGTGGGAAAAGGGCCTGCAAAGAAGACAAGAGATAGTCAGGATAGATGAGAACAGTGGGGAGGGGTGAAGTGAGCGAAGGAAGGAGTAGTATAGGGGGCTTAGGATGTGAACTAAGTACTAGTTTTCTGTTTTGGGGACCACATTCAGAGATTTCAGGTGCTTGCCTGGCTGATTCTTGCTCACATGCTCAGGGTCTAACTGATCACGATATTCAAGATCAGGAAATAATTTCCCCCCAGGTCATATTGGCAATGACCTTGGGGGGGCAGGGGGATCATCTTCCTCTGCAGTGTGTGGGTCACTTGCCAAGATTATCTAGGTATATCTCATTTAATCATTTCACTGCCATTTATAGTCCCTCAAGTACTGGTGCAACTTGGTCCCTCCTATTTTCTGCTGTTGGCACATAACAGTTTAGTTTCCAGTGGGCTGTTTTACTTTGGTCTAATTTTGGTTGTTGGGTTTAGTATGCAGGTGCTGGGTGGTGGTGGTGGCCTGTGATATACAGGAGATCAGACCAGATGATAGGCTGGTTCCTTCTTGCTTTTAACCAGACTTCTTTTATTCTATAGAGAAGCCTAGTTTACAGTACAATAGCATAATGGGCAACCCTGTCTTCCCATGGGTTGTGTTGCTATTGTGCTGCACCACAATCTGATGTTCTATCCCACCTTTTCTACCTTCTTCCTGGATTCCTGAGGATTTCCACTCTTCTTGTAACCCGTGAAAACTAGTGTTGGGTGAATTCCGGTGATAAACACACACAAGTTAAGAAACTTATCTAAACTGTGTCCAGGCTATTTCAACTTGAAATAGCAAAATTGGGCTGGAAACCTCCCATCCACAAGCTCCCTAATAATATTGCTAGCAAAGGCTGGGATTGGACCTATACCATTAAAATTTTGCAGCTAGATATCTCCAGGGGATAAGCAGCAGGCATTTAACCTGAAATCAGATTGTGTATCTTAATATGTTTATAATGTCAATAGTGTGATTGCTGTGTAATAATTGTTAATCTATTTCACCATTTAGCAATCAGTTTGAGCTCACAGTGCAATCTCATAACTTGTAATAGCACTGCTAGGGATGCAAATGTGAAATTTATTGTACATGTCATCTCTACTCTGGAGGAAACAGTTTTGTCAAACACAAGGTGAGGACAAAAGGGTTATAAAGGAAAATCAGGGCTGAGACATAGTGGGGGTTTAAGTGTTGTGAAATGGCCTTCAGTTTGATTGCTTCCTCTGTGCTACTACAGCAATATTAAATAAAGATTTAACTGATGAACTATGATCATTCTACTTCTAGGGTTCTGTTCTCACATAACTCTCATTGGCATTTTATGGAGAGGTGAACAGACTCGCTAGCTTAGAAAGCCCTTTGCAGATTATATTTAAATTGTATTGCTAACTTTTTCTATTTTTTGCAAACATGGCACATTGCTATGATTGAAAGAGCTGTGAAGCCCCAGACATTTCTAGGTAGTGTCTCAGGACTCATTTAGTGACATAAAAAGAAATTTTCACAAGAAGACATCCCTGTATTAAAGAGTTCTGTCAAATATCTCTTTACACTCCCCTTTATGTATTCACAGTGCTGCCATTGAACTTCTTTTCATTGACATTACTTGCCTCATTCAGTGATACTGCATAGATAGCACTTATGTTTTATGTCCGTTATAAAACTTTAAACTCACAAATGGATCTAATAAGCTCTACTGGACAGCTTCAGTATATGTTCAATATATTTTAATGCTGTAGTAAGAATACTCAGATGAGAAAGTTTTCATGTCATTTTTTCCTTATTAGCTTTTTTCTTTTGAACTGTATTGAAAGAATAAATTTTAAATACCAGAAATGAAACATTTCAAAGATCAAACCTGCATCTTATCATATTTTCTGCTTCCTAAAGATCCTTAGTAAATACTGACTCCTACTATCTTGAAACACACATGTATCCTTTTCTTCAGGAATGCTCCCTTGTCCTAAATTTTCCTCTTCCTCAACTCCCCTCTTCCACTACTCACCACTGCTACTTTCCCTGAGTCTAGACACTTCTATTTTCTGCCACCTATGCCCATACACCTTTTTATTTCACAGTGCTTCCCTGCAGCAAGGCAGGCCTCTCAAGGGAGATTGGGAAGGACCACTAAGCATGGGATGAAATTTGCTCCAGTGAAGCCTAGCAACACTCTAATCCTATTCATAGACCTTGTACTGACCCCTGCACTGGGGTGAATCTCACTTTTAATACACGAGCATATGGAAACAGTTCCAATGGACATAAAAATATAGGGTCAGATTCTCAGCCGGTGTAAATCAATGTAACTCCATTTAAGTTAACCAAAGTGTATTGATTTGCACTGAGAATTTGGGCCATGAATGTTTAGGTGGTTGTAGTGTCTAGGAATAGGGAAGCAACTCTTTACATACCTTGTGAGGCCTCTAATGGCACTCACTGTGATATATCTTTTAGAGCCTCCAGAAATCAGTCAGAACATATTTATTGACCAGGCGGAATGTATTTACCTTGGATGCGTAATGTGGCAATTTGGGACCCAACTATGCCAGCATGGTTTCTTCTTATTTTTGTTGTATAAAGAGCAAAAGACACAAAAATGGTTGATCAGAGTAAACTAAGCCACAAAACCTTTTGAGGATGAGCCATCAGTAATAGGCACAGGCGGCATTGCAAGTGGAGTTGTTGTAGTAAGGAGAAAATATCAGGATAAACTGAGCCAGTTGTATTAGGAAATGTTTTTTTTTTCTTTTAGTTTTGTTGGTGTTGCACCAAAACTAATTTGCATGCAAAGACATTAACTTGCATAGTCTGATCTTAATTACACTGCTGCTAGTATGGAATGCTGCTGCTAAAGTAAATGGCATTCTGAATCTTCATTGGTGTAACTGAGATCTGGCCATATAATTTTTTCCCCTCCAATTCAGATAGTTTTAAGAGCAGAGTTTTGGTTTTGAAAGTAATTAGCATTGCACGTTTTATGTAGTAGAAACAAGCTTTTGTTTTCAGTGACACAATGGGAAGGTGAAGAAAACACCTATATGTTCAGGGGGAAGAGGCATTGTTTTGGTTTTCATGTTCTTGCTTTTCCATCCCATCCCTCTCGACTGTATCTGAATCTATTCCATTGGGGTGGATGAGTGAAGACTGTACAGGTTGACTGTGGAACATCGACAGAACTGGATGGGTTGCTGTAGGCTGTTGAATATGGGGAAGTGGGAAGAATGTCTGTGGTCAAGTGGAGTGAATTTCTAAGTCACTTCAATAAGCTTTGAATCAGGCTGCGTTTGTCAAACTCCTACAAATGACTGCCTATAGATTGGTTATGTTGTTGCTCTCAGTGCAAGTAAATAGCTCTTAGAATCATAGAATATCAGGGTTGGAAGGGACCTCAGGAGGTCATCTAGTCCAACCCCCTGCTCAAAGCAGGACCAATTCCCAATTAAATCATCCCAGCCAGGGCTTTGTCAAGCCTGACCTCAAAAACCTCTAAGGAAGGAGATTCCACCACCTCCCTAGGTAACCCATTCCAGTGCTTCACCACCCTCCTAGTGAAACAGTTTTTCCTAAACCTCCCCCCCTGCAACTTGGGACCATTACTCCTTGTTCTGTCTTCTGGTACCACTGAGAACAGTCTTGATCTAACCTCTTTGGAACCCCCTTTCAGGTAGTTGAAAGCAGCTATCAAATCTCCCCTCATTCTTCTCTTCTGTAGACGAAACAATCCCAGTTCCCTCAGCCTCTCCTCATAAGTCATGTGCTCCAGCCCCCTAATCATTTTTGTTGCCCTCCGCTGGACTCTTTCCAATTTTTCCCCATCCTTCTTGTAGTGTGGGGCCCAAAACTGGACACAGTACTCCAGATGAGGCCTCACTAATGTTGAATAGAAGGGAATGATCACGTCCCTCGATCTGCTGGCAATGCCCCTACTTATACAGCCAAAAATGCCATTAGCCTTCTTGGCAACAAGAGCACACTGTTGACTCATATCCAGCTTCTCATCCACTGTAACCCCTAGGTCCTTTTCTGCAGAACTGCTGCCTAGCCATTCAGTCCCTAGTCTGTAGCAGTGCATAGGATTCTTCCATCCTAAGTGCAGGACTGTATTTTAGAAGCTAAAAAAAGTTCTGAAATTCCAAAAGATATTTACAAACACTTTTAAATGAAAGTTAGCTTTGATTACATCTGATTCTTTTCCAAGTGAAATGCTTGTTTGTTTACTTGTGAGAGCTGTTTACATTTTCTTAAACACAAGTTTTGTAGAGATTTTCAACCCAAGCTGCATAATAAGAGGAAATAATAAGGAAAATATTTAAATCCTCTGCAGTGCTTTTCCGGCATGTTACCCTATGTTTCTAATGAAACCCAATGGGTTGCTTCAGTTTGTGTGTACTTCCAGGGAGGCATTGTGGATCTTCTAGAATTGGTCATGGGACATACTCTGTGGGAGGATCTTCTCTAGTTTATATTTGTACAGTTACCAAGACTGGAAAAATGAACATCAATTAGCAATATGAGCAATTAGCTGGCTGAGTTTAGTGATGGGTAACCTGCTATGTCTCACAAGTAGGTGTCTTTGCAATTAACATGATCAATCATTTAGTGTTCTTGTGGGACATGAGCAGGGCCGGCTCCAGGCACCAGCTTAACAAGCAAGTGCTTGGGGCGGCCAAGGGAGAGGGGCGGTACCTTCGGCAATTTGGGGGCGGCAGGTCCCTCACTCCCTCTGGGAGCGAAGGAACTGCCGCTGAACTGCGGCCGCCGATCGCGGCTTTTTTTTTTTTTTTTTTTGCTTGGGGCGGCAGAAATGCTGGAGCCGGCCCTGGACATGAGAATAATATTACTAGTATTAAACCAAAAATAAGGATGGCCTTTTTGAACATTGCAAACATGAGTCTGGTTATACCAAAAGAAGGACAGGAGATATTTCACATGGGTTTAACAACTTTATTAGATGTCTGGGTCTACCTGGCAGATAAAAGTGTACAGTGCAGGTAACCCCATGTTTTTTCCCCATAATTACCCAGGGGCTCCTACAAGCTCCCCCTCTTTTTCCACCCAGGTCCCTCCAGCAAATCCATTGCCAGGACCTTACCATCCACCCTCCTCATAGGGAGGGTTAAGGTGGGCTAAAAGAATGAGGTGTTGGTTCCCTGCATACCAATCATAGGAGTCCCCAACCACCCCTGTTCATGCCTTTAACGAACATCTATTTTTAAGTCCTTTACCAGGCTATTTATCTGCTCACTGGATGCCTTCCCTATGGAGCACTTGCATTGGACATCTGCCACAAGGAGGCATCAGCGATTAGCTTGGCTGCCTCCCCCCCCAACCCAGTTGGGTTCCCAGACATCTTTTGCCCCCCCCCCCCGGCTTTTATATTGGCCAAAACAAATGGTCTCTAAGGCTTTACAGGGGAACCTCATACTCCCTGAATAAGTTGGTGCCCCAGGATGCCCAAATTGCTGAGCCTTTTACGACCCCAATGGACTTGGCCACCCAACAGTTAGAATCTGAGCCTTGTCTATCCGGGTGGCGCTCTGTGGCTCTCAGCAGACCCTGCATGAATGTATGTTTGACAAAACGCATCTGCATCAAGTCCCTTCTTGTTCTGGGCAGTAATTGAACTTCTTTACACATTCCCAAATAGTGTTCTCTAATGTGTGCCACATCATGTCCGTGACTGCTGACGGGTCCCTCGGCGCACAGCAGTGGCATGAGCTGGTTCAATAACATGCTTCTCTTCATGCCAATGCAGCCTTTCCCCGTCACTGGACCCCAGTTGCCAAACCTTAAGGCCACTAGGATGTCCACCTATGTGCATAATAAAAACAATCCTGTTTCCACAGATCCACACCACCGCCTCCATGGCCGGTCTGCCAACATCTGGAATGGAATCACGACACATTAATGCCGACTGACCACCCAAGGTTGCACACCATATTGTAGGCTTCCGAATGCCAATGCCCAATTGTCGGAATTGCCTGTGCCCCTGTACCCTGTTGCACCACTGCTGTTGTGGCCCCGATTGCGAATGACTGAACCAAATTCCATAGGGCAGAACCAAGCTCCCAGCCTTTCCAGAAGATAACAAATGCTGCCCAGTCTCCTTGATCAGTCGTTGACCATCGCAAGTTTAATATCTCTCCTTGCCTCTCCCGGTACATCACCCAGTTCCAAGCCTCCACCCTTGACAGTGCCCCTACATAACCCAGGCATCAGCTTGCTGATTCCAAAGGTACCAAAACTGCTTTAAGAATGCTGCTCTGAGCAAGGCCGTTTATATTCCTGAGAAAGTTAGCTGTGATGTGCCTGCATGAGTGCTGCATGGGGGACATTGGAAAACAACCACCCTGCCAGCAACCTTTGAGTTAAGAGTGCTGTGTGGATATGGATAACCATTTAGCCCACTGACAAATGTAACAACTGGGAGGCGATTCCAAGATTGTTGAGGACACCAGTTGACAGGTTGCCCGCAATCCCATGTTCTGCAGCACCCACTGCTCTGTAATGGGCCATTCGGTGACCAGGCTTTCTGCTCCTGTAATTGTATGAATTTAAGACTTGTCCTATAGCTCTGCCTATCCCCAGGTTCCATGTAGCTAGCAGAATTAACTCAGGTTCTTCGCTGGCTCCTGGTGGCAGCTTCTGAAACCTGTTATGTAAAAGCGAGGCAAGGCATCTGCTATGCCAGAATAAATCCAGGAAAGGTAATAAAGTAATGGATATTATCCTGGAGCCTATATGTCTGCCGTAATGGCAAGCACAATTGTCTACATGTGCAAAAATCATCAAACTCATGCGGAATATGAAAGCTCAGCCTAAAGGAGCCTCAATGTATGTTTTATTAAAAATATTTAGACATCTTCAATCTACAGCAGTCTAGCATTCTGCACATTAACTGGCTGGGTGGACCCTGCTACACCCCCTGCCTACCCCTTTGATCAGAGCAAGGAATGGAAACCCATTAATGAGGCTAAACCACTTTTTAAAATGGATTAAAATCAACTAGACTCTGCAAAAATAGTTTCTTGAGAAGACTTAACTTTGGATTCTTTAACACGAAATACTAAAAACCAAACACTAGAATGTATAAATAGGAAAGACTATACCTATAGCATCTAATCTTATACTTCGATTTTAAGATATTTATCATATTTTTGTGCAGGGCCTAGCTCAATGGGACTGGGCCTCTCTGTACTGCTCCAATACAAATAATAATGCATGGTGCCATTATGGTACCATGGTATGATAATTGTTTAAGAGTCTATTGCCCCAAAGTCAGTATTGTTTTGTATCCTCTTGTCTCCATGGAAATCTAAAATTCTCTTGTGTAGAGTTGGTTATGTAAGACAAACAGATCCATATAAGACACAGTAGTAAGAGCAAAGCTGAGACCTAGGGGTAGAAGCTGTCACTATTCTTCAACTCCTTTATTCCCTAGGCACAGGAAATCCCCAATTGGTGTAGAATTGGTTCCTATGTCATCCTCCCTGCAGCCCCCAGTGCAGGGGGCATGTGGCAGGTGGTGGTGGTGGTGAGGAGTGACTGGTGTATGTTGCATTCTGGCAGTCCCCAGCTGGCACATGATTCCTTGGAAACCATTGCCAGTTAGTACAATATAGAAATGAGATAGGACCAGGGCTGGGCAGTGAATTGGAGTACCACATTCAGCTGCCAAATTGGACTTCCCAAATTGCTCTTTTGTGGCCTGTAGAAATTGAATGTCCCAGAGAATCTGGCCCCTAATATCTTGTACTGGCTTCCTGAGAATATAGGAGAAGAATCTTTAAACACTAAAGGGCTTGTCAAGGACATTCGACTGTATGCTGCAAAACCTGGGAGACCCAATTCTCCATAGCCCAAATTATTCATCTTTAGGATGGTGAATATTACTTTCAGGAAAAGAAAGTGACAGGCTCCTAACACTTGAAGTTTCACTGTCATCTGTGTGTGACAAGTAATGACTAATAGTGTGTATTTGTTAAATTCCAGTTTAACACCTAGAATTGTGTGTTTATCGGGCTGTTTTTAATTTCCAATAGTTGGATAGGTAGGATAAAAAGCAAACTGCTGAACTTTCCTAAGTGAAGCTGTGATATGACTTTTCATTTCATGACAGATGGATACATATAACAGTTAACTGAGCACTGTCTAGTAGCGTTGGCACTGAAACTCTTACAACTGGGGCTTGGGGTAACTGAGATGGGAGTTATAAATGATGTAATTGTAAGCAAAAAGTATTCAACACAATCTTCTGCTCATTATAGTGCCAACTTTTGTGCCACTCAATTCATTTTTTACTTGTATACTCTTCCTATATCAAGTACAAGCTCTTGCATAACACTTTATCAAGACTGTATTTCTATTCTTGTAACTTTATGTCCTTTGAAATTCCCTGTAAATACTTAGATCCCTTCATTATTAAAATCTAATGGTGATAAGAGACTCTGCTTCACCATGTAAATTGGAAATTCATCTCCTCTCAAGCACACAGCAGGAAAATAATGTTTAATTTCATGTTGGATATGTCTAGTGTAGAAGGTTATGTGCTGAGTGTAGCATGGAAAGATAAGCACATCAGCTCCTGGACAACTGGAAAAGCAGAGGCACCTCTTGAAATATTGAGAAGGTAATACTAAAGTAAAACAATAAAAATGTTCAGTGCAACAGAGATAACTTGTTCCACTGCTGCTTAACAATTGTGCTCCAGTTCCACAGAAAAATGGATATGATCCTTCTGTGGAAACAGGAATCAGCCACATCACGTTTTGGCTGCCCTGTCACGTGAATTTCAGATCATCATTAGCAACTCTGGCTTCCTTTCCAATCACAAAAGGGGCTGCAATTACAGCTGTCCACAAGTGAAGGTGACAACAGTCAAAAAGGGGAGATAAGCAGAAAGAATTACATTTAGAAAATAAGACTAAAAATGATAACAGTCTGGAATTTGCAGAGCATCCTGCAATGTGTGGATCAGCTGTTCTCTGTCACTAAAGTTCAGCCACTAAAGTTCAGCCAACCTATACAATTTTGTGTTTGATTTATGAATTTCAAGGTGATAGGCTGCCTTCCGGAATGCAGGGTTGGTTCTGAAATTTCACTTTGCCAAACATCAGGTTGATAAAATGTTTGGAAAGGCTATGAAGAAACTATTATTGAAGTAACATTGTCAAACACTCCCTTTATATCATGTAACAGATGTTCAATACTGAACTGACTCATAACTTTAGTGAGTAAGAGTGCTTTAATGTTTTATTTCCTGAAATAAGAGAACAGCTTTTTGTAGATCATATGAAGAGGGTTACTTATGGAAATAAGTTTGACCCAAATTCCAGATACAAACACTACTGAACTCTTGAGGAAATCAGGTCATGAATGTTGTCATCTCTCATTATGTAACATCAGTGAAAGTCACCTAATACTTGATATTTGATTTCATATGGTAGATATGAGGCCAACATTTCATATAAATCCACTATTCTGAGATGGATAAAATCATCAGTTTGTCATGCCTACTAGTTATCTAATAAGGCTCCTACTAGAGCACACTCTGCCACAGGCATGGCCACCTTGCGGGGTGAGCAGCACAGAACGTATTACAAGATTAGCTGTACAGCTACCTGGTTATCAGTGTGCTCTTTTAGTAAATACTGACACTGACATGCTGTCCTGTGTGATGTGGCTTTCAGATGAAGCATGGCAGGTGGTAAGCTTAGAGTGCCTACTATCAAAACATGCTCATCTTGCTATCACCTTCTCCTTGTCAAGAATTAGAGAATGTTAATGTTATTAACTGAGTAACTCAAGTAACCTAAGTTGTAATCTCATAATACCCTTAAACCATGTTGGGAGCACTGGCTCACTCTTGATTCAGAGGCCAATTTCTGTTCCACCTATGTTTTTCATAGGGCCTCATGTCCAGGTACTGACCTGGTACAACCTTGCTTAATTTATGGTACACCACAAGATCAGCGGCCAAGTTGTTATGGCTGCTGACATAGGATTTTGCTGTACTATTTCTTCCAACCCCACCTCAAGAGATCAACAAAGTTATAAACTCTCTCTGACGTTCTTGTGTCCTCTATTAAAGGAGGAAATCCTCAACCTAGAGATCTCAATGTTGACAGAGGAAAACAAACTTTTAAAGCATAAGTTTATTTTCATTGTATGTGCTTCGAAGCCTTGTTTGTGCTGTTCATGTGGTATTCTGAGATACTTATTTGCTTTTTGACCTGAAGCAGAGTTTGTCATTTGCAGCTGTTTTTCATAGAAACTAACTCTGCATAATTAACAGCTTCACATCCCTTTAATGATTAAGGTGCTAACTTATTGGGAATGGTGTGCTCCAGCTTTGTCATGTGTTTATTGGCACTGGCTAATCTCACCATATTGTTTATATTTTACCCACAAAAAGTTTTGAACATAAACTGATCTACTATTAGTGACCAAGAAAGAAAGAGGGTTTTTTGTTTTTGTTTTTTCCAATCTGTTATTCTTCTAATTATCTTTTGTAAAACTCAGGAGAGAGGAAAATATCTTAGGTTCAAAATACTTAACTATTGTTTACTAAGCAAAACTGTATATTGTATCATGCAGAAGGAAATGGGTCCCCATAAAGGAGGCTACATAAATAGATTCAGACCAAAATATGCATGTCAGATGGTAGGGCCCTAAGGCTGTCTAGCAACCTGTATGTTTCTGTGGAAGAATTAACATCTGTTTCAAGTACCTTTGGTAAGACTGAAGAATGTCAATTAAATCCCAGGGGTTGTCAACAGGAACCAGTTAGGAAAGAGCTGCATCACTTTCACCTGAGAAAGCAACTTGGCATCAGTGTAAAAAGTTCATCATAATGCAGAAGTATCATAATTGAGCTTGATAATTTTTGGGTTTTTCCTATTAGTTTGATTAGTTTCCTACTAGTTGCAGACCTCATTCATGTAAAACTTCTATTGAAGTCCTGAGTAAGGACTAAAGAACCAATAACTAAGTTAAGATCATGTTGTTGTTGTGGCAAACTTGAAGCAAAAGATACTTTTGGTGTCTCAAAGAAATCAGGCTATTTATTATGTCAATGCATCATAAAACAGAAGTAGCTTAAGCACACAACAGGCTCTATTTCTAGAAATTTTGGGCTATATTCTATCCAGATCTTTTTAATTCAAACAGGAGGATTCAGTTCCCTATTTTCCTCAGTTTCCTGCTCCACTTTTAGTTTACTTGAAGCTTTTATCAGGACACTTTAATAGATGCCAAGGCCAGAAGGGATCATCTTGTCTGACTTACTGTATAACACAGGTCATAAAACTTCTCCAAAACAATTCCTAGAGCATAGCATTTAGGAAAAAAATATCCAATCTTGATTTCAAAGTTGTCAGTGATGGAGAATCACCATGACCCTAGGTAAATTGTTCCAATGGTTAATTACTCTGACTGTTTAAAAACGTATGCCTTGTCTCTTTTGTTGGTAGGTTGACCTGAAAACCAAGGAGGAACAACTTTCCAAAGTTCTAACATGGTCACATGGCTTCTGAGAGGAGTAGATTAAAACTGTCTTTCAAGTAGTAAAATGCAGCTCCTTTTAAGCCTTATTTTCCACTGCCTTGCATCTTATGTGTTTACTTACACCTGTGTATGGTACTGTCAAAAAAAACCTCTTACTCACTGACTCCCATTGTTTTACAGGTGTAAGTTACAACAGAAGTGCAAGGTAATGGAAAATCATTCCCTTTGTGGTCTTCTGATTTCCTAATCCTGAAAGAAGGGACACCCCATATAGTAAAGAATTCAGTACAAAATGGATATTGTCCAATGCCAAGAAGTATCAAAGCAGATCCAACTATTAAACTGCAGCTGATGGTAGCAAACATCAACTACTAATTGCACCTTGCAAAAGTGTAAATCATTTTCAAAAAGAGTGAATGAGCACAAAAAACCAAAACAACCCCATTATAACCTAAATAAAACTGAATGTGAAACTCAACAGATAATTGCTTTGGCTCAATGCCTTGTTCCACAATTGTGCTTAGAATTGTGTGAAATTCTGTTTTCCCCTCACAGACTTTCACAATAAATACAGCTATTTCACAAAAATGTTCAAATTTGGCAGAAGGCAAAAATGGTGACAACTAGCAATAAAGACACCAAAGCCTAACAACTGGTTAATTTAAGCTTTGGTAAACCTGAAGACAGCCATGGTAGCTGTTGGACATTATGTATGGTGGTCCAACAGGTAAAATATGATATGTCAGAGTATCTGTGTCTTCTTCACCACCGCTACTTTGCCTCATCTTCAGGTTTTGTAGGTATTTTTTTTTTCCCCTCCTTTGGTTAGATCCCATGTATGTTACTATGTATCAGATACATTCAACTGTGCCTCTAGTTCTGTCAGTATTACAACATAATCAGTTTGAACTAAAACAAATTCAATAGAACTGTGTTTGGGACTCTTCACCTAATAGAATTTGAGAAGAGTTCTTTCCGTAAGGTTCCAAAATGGCTTCCACTCACACAGGTATAATTTTAATAGAGGTGCAGCTTCTAACAGCTTCTTGCTCATGCACTAAATAATGTAGTATGGAGAATGCAACTAGTAAAAGAGGGTCAGGTTAGAGGGACTTAGTTTGGTGAGTCACCAAAGGCCTGGGATTTAGGAATGCAAACAGGCTGCTAGTTCACAAACTCAAGAGCTCCCGGCTACCATGCGACACTGGTCACTCAACAAACTTAATAAAGATCTCTTTCCTACAACTCTGCCTGCCTGCTGCATCACTCACTGCTAATGAAACAAAATCCATTCATATGAGTGTTGGGATTCTTATCCCTGTGCTCTGCAACTGTATCTTGTGAGTTCAGTAGGGCCCCATGCAGGAGCAGAGTTCTGTCTATGTGGAGTTCATTGCAGGAACAAGCATCTGTTGCGTTGTTTTTTCTAGTAGTGTACCGTATGAGATATGACACAGAAGTGAATATCATAAGGTTAAGTCAGTATTTCTCAAATGGGTCTCCCGAAGAAAAGGGGGGAGGGCGCAAGACTATTGTAGGGGGGGTTGCAAGAGCAGCAGCTGCTGGCTGGGTGCCCAGCTCTGACGGCAGCACCACCACCAGCAGTAACAGAGAAGTAAGGGTGGCATTGCATGGGGGTGGGGGGGACATCACTTTGGAGGAGAGGTCATCACAGCCTGAAATATTTTCAAAGGGGGTCCCAGCAAAAAAAAGTTTGAAAACCCTTGAGTTAAATCAGTACACTGGGGGATTCCCCCCGCCCCCATTTTTTTAAAGGCGTTGTCCTAATTTAAACATACTCTGAGCCATATTGGGCTGCGCTCTCTCTTTTTTTTTTTTTTTTTTTTTTGTGGTGGTGATATTCTGAAAGGTTCAAAGCTTGCAGTTGTCCTTAGGGTCCAATCAGTTTCTTAGAGACATGGGGTTTCTTCTTCAGTATAGGTGAGTTAAACTGGAAAACACAGGTGTTTGAGTATCAAATAAAATTGTTTAATTCCATTTGGCTACCAAGCAAGGCTGCAAAATATTTAATCAATGTATCTCAGCCACAATCAGAGATTCTTCTTTTCCACCCCTGTTTTCTTCTATCTCTCTTCTTTGTGGTTAATCAGGTTTGCTATGCCTATGCTGTAATGCAGTGGTTTTCAGTCTGTGGACCCCTGGGGGTCTGCTGACTATGTCTAAGATTTCCATAGGGGTCTGCACCACCATATGAAACTTTTTAGGGATCCACAAATGAAAAAAAGGTTGAAAAGCACTGCTGTAGTACAACTTGTTCTTGTAGTAACTGAAATAACATTGAGAATCAATGAAAACTGGGCAGAGCCTTATGTAAATAAAAATGTATGGGATCTGTATTGCCTCAAGCAAGCCTCTGTGGAGATCTGTGTTTCATTGATTTTTGAAATTTCTGCTCCTCATATTGATAGAGATTTAAATGCCCAGAGGTCTTTATATTACCAGCTGGTGTACAGAAGCACCTTTATGAGGCCCTCAGTGCATGCTATACAGTATGTTCCACCATCTCGCCTGCGGAAGTGTCATAGAGGTGGCTGCATTTACCGTTAGAGAATATACGCATGCACTAACAAGGACATAGGAAATGTTGTTTTATTCTTTGATACCTGTGAGGGGCCTTCTGAAGCAAAACTCTCTAGTATCTCCACAACTGTGTTTGTGTCACTACCTGATTTACTATATCTAGACAAAGTAATACTAAAACACATTTTATACTCTACAGTCAGACAAGGTGAGTTCTTACATTATCACCAATGCTGAATATTAGAAATCTTAACCAAATATGGGTTAAAATGGTCAATCTGTTTAATAAAAAAGTAGATTAATGGATTTATTTGCATTAATTTTGTGATACATCAATGAAATAATACAATTTAAGAAACCAAGAGCTTGCCAAACATATAATATAACTAAACATATCAGAAAACCTCACATCTGAATTCACACCTGTTATCCAGAATTGGCTTATGTCCCCCAGTGGGTCTCATTTGCATTGAAAAGTTCTCCTCCATTTGACAAATCTCTATTTATCAGAATAAATTGTGTGCCCTGTTGCTTTGGGATATAGTAGATGGGATTAGTGAAATGTGTTAAAATAACTTTGAGAAGTTTGGGATGTACTACAGAACCTCTGGAAGCAATATGTTACAATTAAAGGTTTTATTTGTAGAGAAGAAGAGCTAGAGTGGATCACTCATAAAAATGTGTCATAAAAAGGTGTAATATGCTTATTCAACGTGCCAAACCTAACTAATGGTTTTACAATTACTGCCCTTTCCCCCAAATACAGCCTTGATAACTGTTTTTCTTGGGGGGGGTGTCCCCCCGTCCCCCCCACTGGTCTATGTGAACTTACACATTATTTGTCTGCAGCTCAATTCTGTTGATTTCCCACTTTAAGGCTGAGCAGGATTTTGCCATGTGTCTGAAGATGGAAACATTTTCCCAAAAGTAAAATTTCATCAGATTAAAAAAAGTGCTGTTACTTTGCCTTTTCCCCCTTTTCTTTAGCTTTTTTTTTTTTCTTTTATTTTTTTTTCCCCGACCTCTGTACTTGGAGATACTGGAAATCTCACTGAACCATTTTATATTTTCTGACTAATTTTGCAGATTCAAGAGGTTTGGATTAGTTCAGATAAACCATGGGTGCATATCCAAATCTACCCTTTTGAAGCTCATCAATTGCTAGACACAGGGCAGATGAGATCAATTAAGCATCATTTTAGTATGAGACTACAGCGTGTGAGGAATGATTGTTTTGTTTCCATTTTATTAAAGGAAAATGCATGCATAGTAATGTTGTAGTGATGTCTCAGATATGCCCCCAGCCTGTGAGGAATCTTTCTTATTAGGTGTGCCAGTTAGTGAGTAATAGAATAGCTTTATATGACATAGAGAACTCCAGGCACTTTGTGTATTTTAAATTCTCTGGCACAGATCATTCCATTCCACAGATTAATTCAAGTTATCCATCTCTAGAAAATACACCCCAGTGGCTTGTTTTGTTACTTTTTAATTATGCTACTGTATTCACCCTACCTTCCACCTCAGCACAGTTTTGGAGAAGGTGACCTTTCACCTTTGTGATCAACTCCTCCAATCCATATGTCTTTACTGTTTTTGCTCTGGCTTTCAACCGTGTCATGGTAGTGCACACATCTGGGGAAAATGATTCAGTATGTATAATTTATCTGTAAAAATGCATACTTTTTTTTCTTATTTGTAGAATGTCCTTAAGAAGAGTGACCTTTTTTCCATATTTGTTCCTTATTTGCATGTATTCAATGAGTGCTTTATTTGAACACATTCGTGGATTCTATGAAAATTGTGACTACTTTTGTTTGGTATGCAGTTTCTAACTAAAATAAATATATCTAGAGTTCTGGGTGCCCTTGACACATGTTTAGAAGCAAAATAAAATGATATGACCAGTCAAAGCAGCACCATTTCTCTTCCCTTCATAATTATCAGTAGAAACATAAATTTAAACTGCTACCCACACCACACTTCCTCTAACTGCCTCCGTCCTCCTCCAGTGCCTATTCAAAAAGGTTGCTTTGCAGCACCCTGAGAAAGGCAACTGGTTTGGGCTATTCTTGGTCCTGGGATGAAGTGCATTCCAAGGGAAAAGCACCATCACAGAGAACAGTCTGCCAGCTAGGGCCGGCGCTTCCATTTAGGCGACCTAGGCGGTCGCCTAGGGCACCAGGATTTGGGGGGGTGGCATTTTGCCGCCCTCTGCGGCAATTCGGCGGCGGGGGGTCCTTCCGCGCTCCGGGTCTTCGGCGGCAATTCTGCGGCGGGTCCTTCACTCACTCCGGAACCCGCCGCCGAAGTGCCCCGAAGACCAGGAGCACGGAAGGACCCCCCCACCGCAGAATTGCCAACGACGACTGGGAGCGCGGAAGGACCCCCGCCTAGGGCGCCAAAAACCCTGGCACCGCTCCTGCTGCCAGCAAGCACCTCTCCCCCTTTATTCATTCTCTCTCTCTCTCTCTCTCTCTCTCTCACACACACACACACACACACACACACACACACACACACACACACACACACACACACACACACACACACACACACCAATCTTGGGTGCCCTGCTTCTCTCAATGGTGTCAGAATGTCATGAGCAGAGAGGTGGCCTCTCATATAGGAAGATGCCTGGCCATTTAGGTCAGAACTAATAACATTAACTCCTGTAGAGTCCAGAGCATTGTCATATGATTGTGCTAAGACACTTTCCTACTCAAGCAGGCTGTCATATTGTGCACTCCATTCAGCTTCTGAATGGATTTAGGGTGTGTCATCACCTAAATCACATAGTATGGCTCCAGTGTCCTCAATGCATGATTGTTACCTCTTATATATGAATAAGGGGCGTCAGTAAATCAGTAGGATTTTGAGTTGTCTCATACAGAAGGTGGGTGAACTTCAGGGATTAAATAGCAGCAGAAAATAGAATAAGGTCAGAGGCTTGTGCATAAGGTTTGGAATGGAGTAGCAGGAAGTGAATTTTAGGAGTTCCAAAACCTTTTGGGCCATGCAGGCTTTGCCTGAGGCATCATTAAAAGAAAAAAAAAATGCCTTTCCAATAACACATTCTCCTCCCCCTCCCCCACCCAATAACCCTCTTTCCTTGAAGAGATGAATTTGTCGAGATTTAGCAACCTTTGCCTCTCTTTTAAAAGTTCCTTTGGCCTAGTGGAGGGAAAAATACTTGATGCCTGCAACTGTGAAGCCGCAGCAGGAGATATTATCTCCTAGAAGCCTCCTTCCCTCCCCATGGGAATATTAGAATATTGAATAGTTTCTCTTTAGTTTTTACAATAGAAAAATGAGTTTAAAGTAGCTGAAAGCATCACAGGCTGATGGTGAAAAGATGGCCTGGCTCTTTTGGGTAGTGTCAGCCGCTCTTCTCTTCCCAAGTGCCCATCAGCTTAACACCAAGTCCCCATTGGGTGCCTTTATTATGTCTTCCTCTGCTTGACCCCTCACACATGCATACTTAACACGATGAGCATAGGAATCTTGTGTTTCAGTGATGAAGACCCTGTTCTGTATTGCTGAGAATTGTCGCACAGTTGAGACATCATCAAAAAGGACAGTTGGCTAATAAGAATGTTGCCTAGGACATTCCATAGAGTTAATACCCAACTCTGTACACTTCAGTTATCTCACTTTCTGTATCTTCTATTTTCTATTTGCATATCTTAACTCCTGGGTATATTATTCTTTAATAGGTAAGGTATTCTTATTAATATTTCTTTTCATAAACACCTAATCCAAAACTCCTTACTCTGTATAACTCCCCCATTTTTCTGCTTAACTACAACCTCAACTTCTGGACTCAAAATCCTAGAGTCACCGGAACTTGCCTTCCTCTCTACATTCCCCTCTCTTTAAGTCTGCCTATTACCACCACTGGAGCACAGATTTCATCCTTCCTTGACTTGCCCTCTGATGAAACACTTTCTTTTATACTTTTCATTTTAACTACTACAGGTCCCCCAATTATAACTTACTAAGGTACAGATTGTGGCTGGCCTCTGTGTGGATGCACAAAGAGAGGAGCCCATGAGGGTAGTCTTTATATAACTAGTCCCTGTACTCTCAAGAGAGGAGGGACTGGTCCTTGCTAGCAGCTTTCTGAGGCTAGGTCTACACTACAGGGGGGAGAGGGGGAATCGACCTAAGATACGCAACTTCAGCTACGTGAATAGCGTAGCTGAAGTTGCGTATTTTAGGTCGACTTACCTGGCTGTGAGGACAGCGGCGAGTCGACCACAGCTGCGCCGCCGTCGACTCCGCTTCCGCCACTTGCCGTGGTGGATTTCCGGAGTCGACGGCAGAGCCATCGGGGATCGATTTTATCGCGTCTTCACTAGACGCGATAAGTCGATCCCCAATAGATCGATTGCTACCCACCGATCCAGCGGGTAGTGAAGACGTGCCCTAAGATACAAGCCACAAAACTCATAGCTTCCGTGCCACCCTGCAAAGTCCACAGTAGTGCAGCCAGGCTACTCTCTCGCTAGGCAAAGTAGAATTCTATCACTCCCACTCATCTTTCCCAAGTAGTATAGTAAATTGCCATTCTAGCTTTCAAATAATCCCAACACATTGCTTTACCTTTCCTCTATGATCTCATCCATCTACTTCCTTACGTGCTCTCTCCACTTCTTTTATATTGACCTCCGCTATATCTCCTCCTCTCGCATGTCTGAAGTTGGGTGTCACTGTTTTAGTTATGCTTTCTTCTCCATGATGAACTCTTCCCCATTTCCTTTTAGACACGTGGCTAAATTACATAACATAAGACCATAAGAATGGCCATACTGGGTCAGACCAAAGGTCCATCTAGCCCAGTATCCTGTCTTCTGACAGTGGCCAATTGTCAGGTGCCCCAGACGGAATGAACAGAACAGGTAATCATCAATTGATCCATCCTGTCGCCCATTCCCAGCTTCTGGCAAACAGACACTAGGGATGCCATACCTGCCTATCCTGGCTAATAGCCATTGATGGACCTATCCTCCATTAATTTGTCTAATTCTTTTTTGAACCCTGCTATAGTCTTGCCTTCACAACAGCCTCTGGCAAAGAGTTCCACAGGTTGACTGTGTTTTGTGTGAAGAAATGCTTCCCTTTGTTTGTTTTTAACCTGCTGCCTGTTAATTTCATTTGGTGATTCCCTAGTTCTTGTGTTATGAGCTTTGATGTAAGCAGGGACAATTCAATTGAAATCAATGCATACTTCAGGGCTGAATTTGGCCGAAAGTCTCCTTTTTACTTTTAAAACCTCTCCTTGAAATGTATATTTTTGCTTTAGAAAACTTTTTTCTTTCTTTTTTGGTGCAACACATGAGGGATACTATAGAAAACTGAATTATTGTATTGAGGTGAAGTACACACACGAGAGATGAATTTAATATTTTCTTTTCATTTCTATTTCTATTCAAAAGTTCATTTATAAAGGTTTAAATGTCAGGGTTAGGATATATATATATATATATAAATTTATATATATATATATATTGTTAGCGCTTTGCTGAATTGTAGAATAGGAATTTGAATACCAAAATTGCAAGTTGGAGATCTTTGTCAAGCTACCAAAAGAGAAACTGATTTTCAGTATTTAACTTTCTTTTAAGAAGGCAGTAGAATGTTTGTATTATGTCCTGAGTCACTTTTTCTCACCTCAGCAAATGAATCTCATTCTTACTGAAGCCATTAGGAGCAGAACAAATATGTGAACTAAATAACAGATTCTGCATATATCTTGTCACCTTATATACCCAGTCATTCAAACCCAGAGAACATGTATCACAATGCTAATAACGTTGACTATGCTTTTGTGATACTTAGATTCAATAACATTTTTATTAACTTTAATATTTTAAATCTAAATAATAAAACTGTCTAATGTCTAGTTTGTGCTTCAGATGAAATTAATATCTATAAGAAAACTGGTTTGAATGAGCAAGCTAATTGTTGCTGATTCTTCTCCTAAATTCCTTGGATGCAGAGTTTTGGAATATGTAATTTTTTCTCTGAGTTCTTTAGTGGCATCTGTTTTCTCAGAATATTCCTGAGGCAAATGTAATGGTGCCTGTGGGTTTATTTTAAGGTTAGGCTGTTGACAAAGTATCTGGTCTTTCCAGATGTCATTTTCCTTAGATTCACCTTTGAGTTTGAATCTTTTGCACATACTGTTTCGTTGTAAAAATAGATCTTATGGGGCTCTCAGACAGTTCTGTGGAGAGAAAGAGGGAATAATTTCCCCATGATTTTATACATTTTTCAGAATTTATATTCACTGGATGAAGACTTTCCACCTATTATGGATATGTGAGTTATTCACGCATCTACAATGGTTATCTTTGTGACTATGTTCTAAAAAAATACAATGTAAGCTTATCTTTTCCTTTAGTATTCACTGTTTTCCATATAACCCTCCTGTACCATTTTGAAGGCTGGGGACAGTAGACTTGTTTTTAAATATGTAACTACTTCCTCCCCCTCCCCAAGTAAACAAGAATGTACAGTACTGTCATGGGCTGCCTGGCCCTCTACAGGGAGTTGGACCCTGTCTTGACTGTGATCTAGCAGCTAAACCCCAGCTGATTCTGATCTGGACTCAATTACAATTAGTGATCCCAGCTCTGGAGGGGTGATGGAGAACTACATGGACAGAAAAGAATTACACAGGGCACAAGACACAAGAGCGAGGAGGTAGGGAATTCCCTCTCTCTGGGAAGGGCCAGCTGAAGGCAGACAGGAGTGGGTCTCAGTGCATCAGCATTCCAAGGGATCAGGGATGGCAAGGAGCTGTGAGCACCTAGGGAGAAGCCTGTGAGGTCTGGGAACCATAAGAGGACCTATATTAATGATAAGCTAGTGGGAAACAACACACTGTGCCTGAAGGTAGAAAGTAGCCTAGGGAAACAGCAGCACATCTAAAGGAGATGACTTTACTGCTTAACACAAGGTCCCTGGGCTGGAACCCAGAGAAAAGGGTGATTCTGGGGTCCCCTACCAGCCACAATGAAGGGGCATAAAATTCTCAACACCAGGACTATTGAGCCCAGGGTAGGACTGAGGACTGAGGCCAGGCGATGAGTTGAGAAGTAGCCCGAGAGGGGTAAAAGGAGCTCTGGCTAGGATGTTTGGACTTTTGTTACCCCGGAAGGGGACCAGACTAATTGACATAACCCGAGGGCTAAGTCCTGGACAGAAACAGGCCATTACAGGGCCAAACAAGTTGATCAACATGGAGGCAAAGACCCCTGCAATTTCCTGCTCCATGGCAGGAGGGTGCTATGGCAGTGAGTGTAATTGCGCACAAATACACAGCTTGTTAGTTTTATTTGCAAAACTATACAATGCACTGATTTTAAAATACTTCCATTTAAGATCTAGTGGAGGAACATCTGGCTTTTAACTTATTTTTCTATAATATACTTCAGGATCTCTTCCTAACTTTTTTAGCACACAGGAGCTAAAGTAGGTGGAATAGGGAAAGGAGACTTCCCAGTTCTGTGGTACCCCACCCCATGCTTCAATACCTATAGAAATTGTTGGCAGTTCCTACACACAAGCTCCATGGGGATTCAGCTTTCTGGAAATGTGGATTCTAGGGAATGGAGACAAAGAGCAGCTGCTTTCAGACCCCATAGAATTAGGAGTACTTCAAGGAGCATTAATGCAAGCTGGGTCTCTCCATGGATGTTGGAGAATCCCTTCACAGGTGTATACTATATTGCCAGGGAGACCAGCAGGACAGTACACTGGTGCTGGGGAGCAATGTGAAGGCTTCCACGAAATGAGGACACTCATTTGACATCAATGGGAGTTCCATGTGTGGTATGGAGGCAGAATGTCCCCATAGAGTGAAACACCAATCATATGACCAGAATTTTACTATAGAAAGTAGAGCCCATTCTTGTTCCTTTTTATTTATTTTTAAGACATTTTAAAAACAAAAGATGTGTCATTGAAATCACATCCACACTCTCTTAGATATATTAAATGTGGTATTTTAAGAGTTTTTGCAGAAAACCCCTTCTTCGTTTCAGATCCTGGCAAATAGAGCCTATGATTTTCCTTTAGGTATTAATATATCTTTAGGAAAACAAGTTCTCAGTGATGCCATATCCTGCCCTGATCAAAATTAAATGTAAATGAATTCATAAAGCAACTGCTGTTTAAAAATAGGAACTGCCACATTTGGCTATGGCTTTTAATAGCACCTCAACATCTGCAGCTGGGCCTCTCCACTTTCTATTTAAAAATCAACATTAAAGCAGTGAAATGCATTCAAGTTAGACTTTTAAATAAAAATTAAAATTCAGAAGCTGCTGGAGCACAGTTGGCACCGTAGTAAAAGCTTCACTTGGGCTGATGTTGGGAAATGGTCCTGAAGCAGAAGGGTCCTAGGCCAGAATAGAATGTAAAAAACAACACTTCACACTTAGCTGCTCTGTGCCCTGAAGCCATCTGTGTATTTGTATTCAAATAAGCTAAAATGTATAGAAATTCATCATATAGGTCATAGCTAAAGAGAAGGGAATATGGCTACATTAAGCCTGAGTCGTGTATTGGTGTGAACTAATGCCCATCAAAGGGACTATTGTGTGTTCATGAGCATTATGTAGAAGTGAGACTGAGCAAAAGAGCCATGAAGCTCTGTTTCCTTACAGGTATACAACTATATCGGTGGTTTTACTTCAGATCTTTAAGAGGTGACTTAATCAAAGTGCGGTGTTTTGGTGGTTGGTTGTTTTGGTTTTTTGGTCTGGTTTTTTTGGTTTTTAATAGCATTCACAGTACGGACAGCTTGAGCCTCACAGCTCAGAACTGAACTTCAGATCCATGACTAAATTTTATATTTGTCTAAAGTTGTAACTACTTCATCACAGTAAGTCATACAAAGAATAATTATGAGGAACCCAGACCTTGAGGGAACCCCATATCTATCCCTTGGTAGTTTTGTTAGTTCTTTTAGCACAGGGGTCGGCAACCTCTGGCACGCGGCTTGCCAGGGTAAGCACCCTGGAGGGCCGGGTCAGTTTGTTTACCTGCCGTGTCCGCAGGTTCGGCTGATCGCGGCTCCCACTTGCCGCGGTTCGCTGCTCCAGGCCAATGGGGGTGGCGGGAAGCCGCGGCCAGCACATCCCTCAGCCCGCGCCACTTCCCGCAGCCCCCATTGGCCTGGAGCGGCGAACCATGGCCAGTGGGAGCCGCGATCGGCAGAACCTGCAGACGCAGCAGGTAAACAAACTGGCCTGGCCCGCCAGGGTGCTTACCTTGGCGAGCCGCGTGCCAGAGGTTGCTGACCCATGTTTTAGCCAAATCCATTGGATGAAGGGGTGCTGGAACAATTTTTATAGTGAGAGTGCTGCAAGCCATTGAACCAAATTGTAAACCCTGTATATGACGGAAACCACTTTCAAGCCAGGGAGTGAGGCAGCAACCCCAGCAGCCCTAGTTTCAACACCTGTGATTGGATGGGATGATTGGCTAATATAATATACCATGGTAATTGATCTTATGCAAGTAACCCTTCATAATTAAATGAGTTAAGAAAAATGATCCCTTACACAACATACAAGACATGAAACATTCATAAAATAATTCTTTTTAACAAGCCACTAAACATTTATTGTAACATTTGTGTAGGCTTCTATTTCAGTGCTTGTATTAGGAGTGAAAACTAAATAGACTCACTTACCTGATTTGCATGCAAGTCCCCAGTAATGCATGCAAATGTCAGTTCTGCACATATATTTCTGCACATGGCAAGTTGAGAGACTATTTTTTAAAATGTGGCTTTACATGGCTGAAAGTCAAAACTGTGATCTTTGATGTCTGTATCAAATTGAAAATATATTTTGTATATTACAATGCTGTATATATTTGTCCAGCGCATATATGGAGGTGATATCCATGTGATCAGTTGCAGAGCTAAGTGATAACTTGCATTTATCATTTACTTTTGACCACCTACCTGAATTCTGCCCACTGAACTTCCTCTGGAGCTTAATCCAACATTCCAAACCTCTGAGCATCTTCAAGCAGCTGCCAGTCTTTTTTGTTTGTTTGTTTGTTTGTTTGTTTTAATCAGCCCTCCACATATCCAGCATATTTTATTCTTTCCCCTTGAAATGTGGAACTTTCCTTAAAACTAAATAGCCTGAGATCTAGGCTGCAAGCTTACACCATTGGAGAAATGGAGAAACGCCCTGCATGTTCTGAAATATTTGGAATTTAAAATAATTTAAATTTTATGTACAAAGGCTATCTTAGGTGACTCTTGGAGGTTTTGTTTTATTTTTCCCCTCTCCTTCATACTCGTGAACAGCTGGATTCAATGGAATTAAGCAAGCTACAAGGCTTTACAGGTAGAGGGATAAAAAAAAGTAGTCCCAATAAAAAGTTTTAAAGCTCTTAGAAACAACTAAAATATTTCCCTGCCCCCAAAATTGTGATAGAAACAGAGTGCATGATGGTGTGGTGTGATATAAGGGCTTCAGCTGGGATTCTCAAAAGAGCCTAAAAGAGTTAAGTGACCATTCCCTTTGATTATCCTTTGTAAATCCCAGCTTTTATCAGCACTAGTATTTCCATCCCGAACTCATGCTAGTAAAACCTTTTCATAGATTCATAAATCTGAGTCAACCATTATGATCATCTAGTGGCTTCCTGCATAACACAAACATAGAATTTCACCCAATAATTTTATAGCACACAATGTATTCTAATGATAGATAATTTCAAACAACATACACCACAGGTAAATTAATGGTCATAATGAACATTCTATCTTTCTCCTTCTTTAAGACCCAAAGCAAAAAAAGGAGCAAAAACCCCAGCAAGTCAAGTGTAAAAGTATAATTAGGCAAGCCAAAGAAGAATTTGAAGAGCAACTAGCAGAAGACAAAAAAAGAACCCCCCCCCCAGCATTTTTTAAGTACATCAGAAGCAGGAAGCCTGCCAAATAATCAGTGGGTCTTGCTAAAGGAGTATTCAAGGAAAACAAGGTAATTGCCAAGCAGCTAAATGAATTCTTTGCATCAGTCTTCACTGCACAGGATGTGAGGGAAATTCCCACACCTGAACCATCCTTCTTAGGTGAGAAATCTGAGGAAGTGTCCCAGATTGAAGTGTCAGTAGAGGACATTTTGGAACAAATTGATAAACTAAACGGTAATATATCACCAGGACTGGATGGTATTCACCCAAGAGTGCTGAAGGAACTCAAATATGAAATTACAGAACTACTAACTGTGGTATGTAATCTATCGCTTATCAGCCTCTGTACCAGATGACTGGAGGATAGCTAATGTAACGCTGATTTTTTATTTTATTTTTTAAAAAGGACCCAGAGGCTATCCTGGCAATTACAGGCCAGAAAGCTTAACTTCATTACCAGGCAAATTAGTTGAAAGTATAGTAAAGAACAGAATTTTCAGACACATAGATGAACACAAAATGTTGGGGAAGAGTCAACATGATTTTTTGTAAAGAGGAAACCATGCCTCACCAATCTATCAGAATTCTTTAAGGGAGTCAACAAGCATATGGACAAGGGTGATCCAGTGGATATAGTGTACGTGCACTTTCAGAAAGCTTTCAACATTCCCACACCAAAGGCTCTTAAGCAAAATAAGTAGTCATGGGTTAAGAGGGAATGTCCAATCAAGGATCAGTAACTTGTTAAAAGATAGGAAATAAAGAATAAATGATCAGTTTTCATAGTGGTGAGAGGTGAATAGCAAGGTCTCCCAAGGATCTGTACTGGGACCAGTGCTGTTGAAAGTGAGGTAGTAAAATTAATAGGCCTTACATGTAAAACATAAGTCAACCTGTGGAATTTGTTGCTAGGGGATGTTGTGAAAGACAAAAATGGAACTGGTTTAAAAAAAGAATTAGATAAGTTCATGGATGACAAGTTCATCAATGGCTATTAGTCAAGATGGTCAGGGACACAACCTCATGCTGTGGGTATCCCTAAACCTCTGACGGCCAGAAGCTTGGACTGGATGACAGAGGATGCATCACTCAATAATTGTCCTGTTCTGTTCATTCCCTCTGAAGCATCTGGCACCAGCCACTGTCAAAAGATAGGATACTGGGCTAGATGGACCATTGTCTTATGTTCTTCATATGTCTTATAAATCAGCTATTGTTGTTTACAGTGTAGTTGTAGCTGTGTTGGTCCCAGGATATGAGAGACACAAGGTGGGTGAGGTAACATTTTTTTATTGAACCAACTTCTGTTGGGGAAAAGAGACAAACTTTAGACCCAAAGAAGACCTCTGTGTAGTGCAAAAATATGTCTCTGTCATCAACAGAAGTTGTTCCAATAAAAGGTATTACATCACCATCTTATCCCTCTAAATATATCAGCACTGATTAATATTTGTTGTTAAGTTGCTTGTAAACTTGACTATCTATCTATTGTTGATTTAGCTACTGGTTTTCTTGTTCCTGGGACCAGAGTTGTATACACCACTAGCTCTGTCTCTGATAGTACTAATGTTAGTGACACTTTAGTCTGAAATCAGAGGATGTTGTTTTCTCTACATAATGAATAAAAACATTTTAGGCTCAGACAATACAAATATCATTTTTCCACTGCACAGAATAATAAAAAGAATAACAAGCTATTTTGATCTCTACTTGACAATGTAATTCCCAGAACACCAGTTTATTAGCCATTTTCCCCAGAGTTAATTAACTGCCACTTTATAAACTTTCTAAAAATCCTCAAATAAAATGTCAGACCCCAAAAGAACACAACAGGACATAGGAAGAAATAGAACAGGAAGAAGTAGAGTACCGACTTTACAGTTGGATGAAACCTAGGAAGGTTCTACAGCTGGGACGTGGAGTTGGGGTAAGGCGATCATAAGGCTTGACAAGTAGTAGGAAGTAGTCCGGGCTTATTCTGTAATGAAAGAGGTGCTGGAGTTCAAGCAATTTTGTTCATAACTGATGCAGCAAGCCCAGAGGTGCTGGAGCTATGAACTGCCAAGCCTAGAGGCTCCAGGGCTCAGCCCTGGCACAAATTAAGTACTGGAAGGACTTAGTTGTATTGTCCTGCAGTGGGAAGGTTTGGCTGATAGGGTGAGTTAAGGTCCTGCTTGTTGGGGGAGGAGGGGGAATAAGGT
This sequence comes from Emys orbicularis, assembly GCF_028017835.1. Classification (NCBI taxonomy): domain Eukaryota; kingdom Metazoa; phylum Chordata; order Testudines; family Emydidae; genus Emys; species Emys orbicularis. Next base: position 98,874,587 of record NC_088684.1, read on the forward strand.
CATTTTTACAGTTCCTGCATTTTAAGTAAATGTAAACAAAAAATACATTAGATCTAAAATAGTGAGTTTTACACTAGTGGATCTTTTTAAATGACTGAATTACGTGACTCCCTTCATCAAGAAACCAGCAATTGGCTCCTGATTGTGCAATGCTAGCACTGTCTCCTGTGTCCTCATTGATATTTTATATAAAACTCCTCCCACTGGCAGATGGGGATCTTTCTTCCTCCTTCCTTTCCTGGTAACAGGGTGGAAAAGACATTTACTCTTTGAAGAATCATTCTCCTTTGGGCTACATATGCTGACAATGAGATGAGTCACCTAGAAAAGCCTTCAGCTCCAGTGCTTTTTGCAAGTCAGATTTTGTCTTTTGTTTATAATTAATTATGGCTATTTATTGTAACTGTTCAATCCAGTTTTGGTATTAGTTCATTGCATACTAGCCCATACTAATTCATATTCTTCTCTTCATTTCCTTCTCTCTTATCATTTCACAAGACAAACAATCTTACTAAACTAGGACATGAGCTATGCTGCTGTGGGTTTGTCTGATATAGGAGTAGTTCTTTGATAAATTTGTCTGGTTGTTACAGCAAAAAGTGTAGTTTCGCTGGGGGGAAAAATCATGTCCATACCATTCTGGGATTAAATCATCAGGAAGCTAAGTAGTTTTTGAAAAACCCAAGTTTAAAAAATTATGGCTCACAGCTGTGTTATATGACTTGCAAATAAAATTGACTTTTGTATTGAGAAAAATAGAAGATGCAGTCAGAGCCTGAGTGCTTTCAAGAGGTGGTCAGTAAAAGGCTTAAAACACTAATCATACAGGCAGATTAAAGAGCATGTAAAACACTTTAAACCAGGAGTGCTGAAAGCACTATATTGTAACATATTTAAATGCCTATAAATTAGGCTAAAGACACAGTTCTCTCATTAATATTTAAAAAAACAGCCAATAAAAATGACTCCCTCAATTTCAGTAATTATGGAGAGCTGGGTTGTCATATAAAGCTGGACAAAAAGTATGGTTTTTCACTTTGGAGGCATCTGAAATCCTTTTCCTTATCATTATATATTTTGAGTGGGCATCTTCTCCCTCTCTTCTCCTGTCTTCCAAAGGGCTATCAGGAAGGAACAGTGCATCTAGGTTGAGAGGTAAAAGGAGGTTAGAGCCTCAAATCATCCACAATGATGGGCCTGGGAACTCTTCTCCCACCGCAGCTGGTTATGTAACTCAGCATGTGCAAGTAAAGAACTTTCAGGGGTGAAAATAATATTAAATTCTTACCTGTACGGGAGCCGGCTATGGGCCCCCAGAAGGGGCAGAGCCTCGGGCAGAAGGGGCGGGGCTGGGGGGAGGGGGCATCCGCATTGACTGGCCCGCGCCGTCTGGGGCTCCGGTGGCGATTTAAAAGGGCCTGGGGCTCCGGCCGCTGCCGTGGTAGCAGTGGCAGCGGCCAGGAGCCCTGGGGCCTTTTAAATCGCTGGCCCCGGTACAGCTGCCCCCTTTGCCTCTCCCCCATCAGCGGCCTGGGGGGGGAGGGAGGGCAAAAGGGGCAATGATGTTAAAGCGCTGCCACGGCAGCACTTTAACATCCGCTGCATACGGGCTGGTACCGGCTTCTTACCGGTACACCATACTGGCCCACTTTCACCCCTGAGAACTTTATTCATTAATAAAGCTATTTCGCTAAGGAACTGCCAGGATTTCCTTTGCAAAAGAAGAAATGCTGCATATTCCAGAAGCATTTCTAAAGCACTTCTCCCATTATCGTTTACTGAAGGCTTTCTAACTTTCAATGTGTGGCTGAGTTCTCTTTTGTTCTGTTTTTCCAATAGATTCTAAGGCCAGAAGGAACTATTGTGATCATCTAGTCTGAACACAGGCCATAGAACTTCCCTGAAATAATTCTTGTTGAACTAGAGAATAACTTAAAAAAAAATCCAATCTTGATTTAAAAATTGCCAGTGATGGAGAATTGACCACAACCATTGGTACTTTGTTCCAATGATTAATTATCTTCACTGTTAAAAATGTACACGTTATTTTACAGTCTGAATTTGTCTAGCTTCAGCAATCAGCCACTAGCTCTTGTTATGCCTTTGTCTGCTAGACTGAAGAGCCTGTTATCAATTATTTGTTCCCCATGTAAGGATTTATAACCTGTAATCAGGTCACCCTTAACTCTGCCTTTGATAAGTTAAATTGATTGAGCTGCTTGTGCATATCACTATAAAGCATCTTTTCCAATCCTTTAATAATTCTTGTGGCTCTTCTCTGAACCCTCTCCAGTTTATCAACATCCTTGTTCTTTGTGGAATGCTTGTGTGGGGGAAGAGGTGAGCCTTGCTGAATGACCTGAAAATAAGTTGGACTCTTGGTTTCCATTGGTAGAGTATTCCAGACTCTTGAATCTGAGCCTCTGAATCCTCTTTTATACCTTTGGCTCTTTTAAATTTATACTTGGGCTATATTAGTTACTGTACCAGGTAATTGTATTTGTCCTGGTAGGTCTGGAGATGAGAGGCAGACCCGAGATAGCCTAGTCTATCCCACTAAGGGCTTTCTAGATCTGAAACAGAATCGTGAAGCGATCCTGACAGTGCAGATTGTAGAGGCTTTAAAAATAATCATTTCACATGGCTCAATTTCCGTGTTCTAGTCCATGCCCATTTCCAGTCGTAAATCCCAAAGAAGGAGTGAAAAAGTTAGACTCCAAGGGAGTCTAACTACTAGTAATAGATAGAAATTATTAAAGAAAAAATTAGGCAAAAAAAATAACAGATTTATTAGACTAAGGAATAATCTCCCTAGGGATTTGGCAGAAGCTCCATTACTTGATTAATTTAAAACATAGTTAGACAAAATGCTAAAGAACATCCCGCAGGGAAAAATTCTGTGCTGGTCAAAACGATCTACCAGTAGTACACTTTTTACAGCTCTAGTTTCTATGACTATAAAAGTGAAAATGATGCTATAAAAAACAGTCCCAGTTAGTGACAGTGCATACTTCTTAAATATTGTTTTTCTCCTTTATAAACTATATAAAGTACTATATAGTAAATACTTTTTTTATTTTCAATAAAGCTCATTGATATTTTTATATCCCAAATGCCTCTGATTTATTTTTTAATTAAAACTATCGCTTGTGCCTGAGTGTGGGTATATTGATTTTGAATATAGCAATTGTATTGGCAGATGGTTATTTAAACGAGAAATCAATACAAGCTTTTCCCTCAGGTAAAGGCCCACCAATTTGATTGGCTTTTGTTTATGCATAGAATATTTAAAGTAATCTGTGTTATTTAATTAATAATTGGACTATTTACAAGATTATTTGCTCATTTTGTTATTGCTAGGTATTTTTGGAAGAGATATCTGTTTAACCTTATCTACAATCTCTTTTTTTAAACAGTGATTGTTTTCGGCTTTTTTAAATTAAAGTGAAAGCTTATCTGATGTGCAACAGTCAGGAAACTGCACCATGGATCTGGAAATGGAGAGTTTTGATTTAAATAGTTGCATCTGGAGAAGATTAACAGTTTAGTTGATCTTGTTTTAGGCAATATGACTGTGGTTTGGATTAAAGAAAAAAGTATGATGCTCCCTTATACATACATTTATACAAATAAGTTTAAAGAGTCTGTATTTACTATTTTAAAAGTCATAATGTTTTTAGCTGTCTTGTGAAATAAAGATTGATAAAATCTAACTTTGTACATGATACAGCTGATGGAGAGAGAATCTTAGTGGTGCTTCTTAGTAATAAGTAAGTAGACTCTTTGCTACCTGATTCTCTACTGATGGCCTGACATTTGTCTTCTCACTATAATGGTAGCCTTAGAAATACTATTTCTAGATGGCAGCTAATAGCAAAATAATGGCAACCATGAAAAGACAGCATTTGTCAATCATCAACACAAAGTAGTTAACAGACTAAAGTCATTTTATGCCCTATATATTAAATAGTGTGGTATCACAGATACTGTTGCGTAGTAACACTGACAAATGCTGACCTTCTAATGTTCACCACTATAATATATAAAAAAATGATTTTTTAAATTTAGCATTCTTTTTTATCCAAAGCACTTTACAAACTGATGCATATCTTGTTCCTGCCCAATGCTATTTTCCATAAGGGCTGGCATTTATGTCATACGTTGAAGTTCCCTTTCAATAACAGGATTATGCCAATAGCTGGTCTTCCAAATTTCCCTTTGACAGCCCCAGTAACTACCCTCATAGTCACAGAAGCATTTAGCGGTACACGGATATGAAAAACACCTGTAATAACCCTGGAAATACATAACTCCTATTTGAGGGTGTCCAGTTTTCTTTTGCAACATAGTTTATACTCATCCATCCGAGAGAATATTTTTATTTGTAAGTTAAGTCGTAATGGGCATGGAAATCTCCTTTATCTGATTTTATCCATAAGTAAGGTATGGTGCAAGTGATTGCTAGGGATGTTACAAGTCCCACAATGGGCAGAGGAGGTAAGGGGGCACTCTACAGTATTTAGAGCAAGAATAAAATATCATGTTTGAATGTTTCTCTGTCATCACTGTAAAGTGTAGATGGCTGATTTCTTTAGAGGCGAGACTTCCTATAGATAGAGTTCTTAGTGAGGGACAAACCTAATTATGAGAGACTTCCCCCAAATTTTTGCATTTTGCCCTAGATGATAGCAATGGTGGTTTAAGCATGGTGTTAAAAAAAGGGTATTTTATCCATTCTTACTGATCACCCTGTTGCCTGGAATTTGATATTGTGGAGTACATTAATCAAAAATAAAAATATATTATAACTCCACCCCCCAATTTTACTAATTTGGCAACCCTAATTTATCTGTTTCCTAGAAATGAACACATTTCCTTGCTCCCTCTTTTCCAAGACTTCAAGAAAGTTCAAGTTGGATTAAGATCTAGATCTAACTTCTTACCTCACCACCCACACATGCAACCCCCTGTGGTTGTTTAAGAATTTGTGAAGTGTAATATTATCATAGCATATATTATTAACAGTAGGCAGTGTCCAGATGGGACACTTAATTCTCCATCCTACATTTAGGTTTAAATTGTACGTTTTCACCGTGTAACATTTTTTTGTGTGCTCCTGGTCTTTAGAAAAAAGATGAATCCTGAAACTTGAGTATGGGGAGGATTGGAATCTACCTGATATCCTTTAGGAGGGTGTTTCAGAGCTTTGCACTTTGCTTTTGTCAAAATACTGAAAATTGAAATGAAACACATTGTGTCTGACTTGAAATGTTTTTGACTTTTTGATTCATACCCCCCCCCCAAAAAGGGGTTTTGGTTCAACCCCAAATGAAACTTTTTTTTCCCAGAATTTCCAGAGAACTGAAAAATACATTATTCACCCACCCAGCTCTAGATGGAATTGGCTTGACAACTGGAGACAGAAGAAGGTGCTTCTTAAAAAAAACAAAACAAAACTCCTTGTACTTGAGTGTCCATGATGAACAAGGAATGCAATATAACCCCAAGCTGGGCATTATCTTAACTGTTGAATGATGGATACACTCAGTAGAGGATGAGGTAGTGATGGTCACCATTTCACAAAGTTTTTTCCTTTTCTGTCTTGCATCATTTCTGTTTTTACTTGGTTCTGTTTCTTCATTCACTGAAGTATCTGAGAAATAGTTGTCTGCATTGCATGAGGATACATAGAGCTTTGTCCAGGCACTGCTACCCAAGTATCCCAGACTGAGATTATGGTCAGAGTGACCCCTCAACCTCAGACACAGCTGATGCAAATCACCAGCCCTCTAGTGTTTCTACAATGACATCTCAGCATGTCATTTCAAGATATGCCTCAATGGTTGCAGATAGGTGTTTAAATAAGAACAGTGAAAGGGCTGAGCGCTGTGTTACTCCACATGTTACAACTCTAGTGAAACTCTATAATAAACACAATAGGAACACTCACACTTGGGGGTGGCTTGATTGGTTCTGATTCTGAACCTTGCATCGGTCTTATGTCTGTTTTTCAATTTTTAACAAATAGTGTAAATGATTGTCACAAGGAACTTGATTTTCATATAGGATAAGTGTGCACAGTGGGATATAAAAGAACATTTAATCTCCATACATTTATTACAGATATGCATGAAAAACTAATAATTGTACATGAAAATGACCAAGGGAATTTGCATGTACAATTATCCTATTTAAATGTTTAATAATAGTAACTCAGCATGCAAATTAGGTTTGCAGTTTTGCCCTGAATTACACATCTAAACTATAAAAATTGGAGCTTAAATGTCTTAGCATAGATAAAATATCTAGTATTAGAGTATTCATAATTATTTCCTTAAAACTTTATTTTCACAGACATTCTAGCCAGGAAATTCATAATCCCTGAAAGTGAACAACAACAAAAAACACAAACTAAACCATTTCATGTCAAAATATTGACTTTTTTCAGAAAATTGCTTCTTGCAATATTCAGACTGCTGTACTACTTAGACAACTAGCACATACTGTTAAACTGGTAATATAGAAATGTAGGGTGAAATCAGGGCTCCATTAAAGTCAATGGCAAAACTCCCACTGATGTCACAAGTGTTAGGATTTTACCCATAATACACAGCTTCCTATCACTTATGTATTGCTGTATTTCTAAGACATTTTGCAACTTGGTAATTATCAATAGATGTACATATGAATACATAATTCATTTTCCAATATACACAAATGCCACTTTCTGGGAAACAAATATTTACCCACATGATTTTTCAATATCTGTCCTTTTATATAATATATTTCTCATCAATCCAATAGGGATAGCAACTTGAACTGGGCAAAATATTTTGAAAAAAATCATTTATTTGTCAAAAAATTGAGTTTTAGTCAACCTGAAACTAGTCATAAATTTGACACACATTCTTTTGGCCTTTCACAAATGGCCGGAGAAGGTGGTGATGCTGCTTCTGCCAACACCCTTACTTATAACCTTTACCCCAGTGTTTAGGGCACCCATGTGGGAAATGGGAGACCCAGGGTGAAATCCTTGCTCTGGAATGGACTTTTTCAGTTCACCAGAAATTTTGAAAAATGTCATCATCCATTTGATCTGCACAGTTTTTTTTTTTCAGAATGCCATCAAACCAACAATCAGTTTTGTCTAGCTCTCAGAGCTATCAGAGATTCCCTTCGGTGTTCCTACCTAAAAGGAACAGAATGCTTCTCAGAGTGAAATATGTTTTTCTTTTCCTCAACAATACTCTGTGACAATGTAGGAAAACTTATCAAATATACATAACATGGAAGCCCTGTTGAAACTTGCTGACATGGTTTACAAGCATTCAGTAAGACTTGGCCTACAACACTCAGTTGTATATCCTTGTTGGGGAAAGAAATGAGTGGATATAGATACAAGTTACTCAATCCTAGTCTGTATTTATAGTATGCGCATAATTCCTGTTGTTGCTTTAATCAGTAATTAATTTTAAATAGCAGTAGAGACTATAATTCACACAATCAGCCTTCTGGGACTTTAGAAAGCAGTTCTGAATAAAGTTGTAGCATTCTGTTTCCCTGCCAAAAATTCTGGGCCAGATATTCAGCTGCTGTCAGTTGGTGTACATCCATTGACTTCATTTCAGCTATGCCATTTCACAGCATCTCAATTTCTGCCCCTTTGTGGTTTCCAGCTGACCTGGTACAGTCCTGCCATAAAAGTCCCATCTGCCATCTCAAGGTATGGAGGTCAGTCAAAAATGCCTTCCAATGTATGCTGATATCCCTGGAGTTGTCCACTTACCCAAAAGGGTACTTATTATTGTTCATTATATTTCAAAGGGAGCACTACATTTGAGTCAGTGGGTGCTATAAACATCCTATCAGAGGAATTAATGTAGTAACTGTGGTCTACATTCCATACTTAAGTATGTTAATACAACATATTAAAATACTCTGAGCTGGTTCTGTTCTAGTAGTTAATAAAACCCTTCTATAGGTAAATGCCTTCCACTCTCAACTATTATTTAGTAATAAATCCATGATTTTCATATCTGGTATAGTGCCTTAACAATACTAAGTAAAACTTGAGAAAAAGACTTGATCTAGAAAAAAATCTAAACTAGTTAAGACCAGGCCTAAAGTCCTACTGTATCTTCAATCATGATAGCACCTTGCTACCTGGATGAATCTAAAATATAACACTAAAATAGAACATGTGTACAACAGCTAATTCTTATATTCAAAAAGAACTCTTGCTGTTTCATTTTAAGACATTTCTGTAGGGCATTTCTAGTAATTCAACCTGAAATAGAAATATTTTATTTTTACTCACAGCAATGGATTTTACTCTGCCAACGTGAATTTAGGTTCAATCCACTTTTATTTTACAGACTATTTTGAGTGAATATTGACCTGTATCATGTCACAAGGGTATCCTCAAACTTTTTTGACCATGATTCATGTCATGGATAACTTCAACCAAGAGATAAAGTATTTCTTTTGCTGGACACTTTCTGTCATGTTAGGATTGAATCCAAATTTGTTTGCAAAAAAAGTGTGATCTCTGCAGTTTGTTTAGCCTTCTATTCTGTCTGTCTGTATGCATTTTTAATTAGGTGCACTTCAATTCTTTCACTTCTTGTTAACACTTTCATTTGGGAAGTACAGTTGTCAATAGCTCTGCAAATATCTACTATTCTTTGCAAAGTGAAGTTAATTTCCCATCATAACCTTGCTTGACTTGCTTATTAATTATACCACAGATAATTTGGTCTCTAATTAGTCCATCTGTTAAATGTTCAAATTCACATGACTTCACTTTATTACATAGGTTTAAGATCTAATAATCTAGCCAGCCGGACAGACACTGTAAAGACAATGTGTTATTACAAAGGGTATGTCTACACTACGAGAGTAGTTCGATTTTACTTAAATCGAATATGTGGAATCGATATTGCAAAGTCGAACGTGTGTGTCCAGACTAAGGACAGTAATTCGACTTTGTGAGTCCACACTAACGGGGCAAGCGTCGACATTGGAAGCGGTGCACTGTGGGCAGCTATCCCACAGTTCCCGCAGTCCCCGCTGCCCATTGGAATTCTGGGTCGAGCCCCCAATGCCTTCTGGGGGAAAAAATGTGTCGAGGGTGGTTTTGAGTAACTGTCGTCATCCAACCGTCACTCCCGCCCTCCCTCCCTGAAAGCGCCGGCGGGAAATCAGTTCGCGCACTTTTCTGGTCAGTGACAGCGCGGACGCCACAGTACTGCGAGCATGGATCCCGCTGCGACCATCGCTGCAGTTGTGGCCGTTGTCAATGCCTCGCAGCTTATCATCCACCTTTCCCAGAGGCAGATGCAGATAAATCAGGCGAGGAGGCTACGGCACCGCGGTGAGGGCCTGAAGTCTGAGAGTAGCACAGACCTGTCAGAAAGCACGGGACCCAGCGCCGAGGACATCACGGTGGCAATGGGTCATGTGGATGTTGTGGAACGGCGATTCTGGGCCCGGGAAACAAGCACGGACTGGTGGGACCGCATAGTGCTGCAGGTCTGGGATGAATCCCAGTGGCTGCGAAACTTTCGCATGCGGAAGGGGACTTTCCTTGAACTTTGTGAGTTGCTGTCCCCTGCCCTGAAGCGCAATGACACCCGGATGCGAGCAGCCCTGACTGTCCAGAAGCGAGTGGCCATAGCCCTCTGGAAGCTTGCAACGCCGGACAGCTACCGGTCAGTCGCGAACCACTTTGGCGTGGGCAAATCTACCGTGGGGGTTGTTGTCATGCAAGTGGCCAACGCAATCGTTGAGGTACTGCTCTCAAAGGTAGTGACCCTGGGAAACGCGCAGGCCATCATAGATGGCTTCGCCGCGATGGGATTCCTGCTGCGTGGCTCTGTGATCCAGGATAAGGACCGCCGCATAAGATCTGTAACTGCCCTCCCCCGCCACAAAGTCACAGAGCACCCCCCACCCCCCACAGAACACTAAAACCACCTCCCAGACTGACCAGGGTAACTAGTGACTGCAATGTGTGTGTGCCCTGCTGCTGAACCTGCCCCCGCCTCTGTACCCTGCTAAAGGTGACTGTCCTGTCCAATTACCAACTCCCTTCCCCCCCTTCAGACAGACTCTCCTTTAAAGAACATGATGGAAACAGCAATTAACAGAAACATATTTTTTATTATCAACTACACATGAAACTGGGGGGTGAAACTGGGACGGGGGCTTGGGTGAGGTGGGAAGGAAAGGACTTGTCAAATTTTGGGGAATCAGAGCCTTCTAGTAGTAGAGCAGTCTGCAGGGGTGGAGTGAGAGTTTTCACGGACTCTGCCGCCCCTCCTTCTTTGGACTTTGGGTGAGGGTGGTATGGGACTTGGTGGCGGGGGAGGGCGGTTAGAGATACACTGCAGCGGGGCTCTGTCCTCCTGCCTCCGGTCCTGCAGAACATCCACAAGGCGCCGGAGCGTGTCCGTTTGCTCCCTCAGTAGTCCAAGCAGCGTTTGAGTCGCCTGCTGGTCTTCCTGCCGCCACCTCTCCTCCCGTTCCATGTGTGAACGGTGCATTTGGGACAAGTTCTCCCTCCACTGGGTCTGCTGGGCTGTCTGGGCTCGGGAGCAGCCCATAAGTTCCGAGAACATGTCCTCCCGTGTCCTCTTCTTCCTACGCCTAATCTGCGCTAGCCTCTGGGAGTGTGATGCCAGGCTGGGTTGGGAGACAGTCGCAGCTGTGGGAATGGGAAAAAGGGAGTGAATTCCTCAGAAAGATAAATTTAGTTGTGAACAAAGAACATAGTCTTTCTCTGTAAAGAAGACCATACACAGCACCTATCACATGCGCACTCAGGACAAGGTCGAATTTTCGGCCTTCGCATTCAGTGCCTGGGGTCTTGCAGTGCAGATCAGAGAAGCGGGGCAGGACACCGGAATTTGTGTAGCAGGCCGACATGGTAAACCGTAGGCTTGTGGCTGCTTAAAACTTTAATAGTTGCACTGGCCTCCTTTCACATTGAAAGCAATGCCAGTCCCTGCTGCCAGCAATCCGGCAAGCATGAGCTCTGCCCCTGTCCCACCCCCTCGCGGCTGTCCCAGGGAAAGATCACTGCATGCTGCCCCTCTCCCGCCTCCACCGCGTGGCTGTAAACCGCCGGTTACAGTTCTGTAAAGGAACGGGCAAGCAGTCCCAATACTAACATTCCCCTACCTAATTCAAAGCAGGTCACCATGAGCGACATCACCCTGATGAGGATCTCAGACACGGAAAAACAAAGAATGCTTCGGGAAAGCCTGCAAAGACCAGGGCCGTATGCCGCCATGCTCTGCAGGGCAATGATCCCGGAGTACTTGCTTGTCTCCTGGCGCGGAAATGTCTGCTATTACGGAGGACCCAATAAGGCCGCTCTCCCCAGGAACCTGATGCAAAGGCTTTCCAATTACCTCCAGGAGAGCTTCGTGGAGATGTCCATTGAGGATTTCAGCTCTATCCCCGGACATATAGACCGCATTTTACTGTAGCTGCACTGGCAGGGACTAAACAGTAGAGCGGCTTGGGCAGAACAATCATGCAAAACCGGACATTGTTAGATTTTTTTTCAATAGTTGCACTGCCCAGGACTGAAACGTTAAGCGCCTAGGGCACACTAATCATGAGAAACCCATTGTTGTTATTGTTAATATTCCTGTTCTGTTAAAAATAAATGTTTAGATGTTTAAAACACTTACTGGATGATCCTTCCCCTGATTCTGTGTCCGGGTTAACGGCTGGGGACGGTTGGTAGGGGATCTCTGTAAGGGTGATGAAGAGATCCTGGCTGTCGGGGAAATCAGCGTTGTAAGCGCTGTCAACTGCCTCGTCCTCCTCATCTCCTTCCTCATCTTCCCCATCCGCTAACATGTCCGAGGAACCGGCCATTGACAATATCCCATCCTCAGAGTCCACGGTCAATGGTGGGGTAGTGGTGGCGGGCGCACCTAGGATGGAATGCAGTGCCTCGTAGAAATGGGATGTCTGTGGCTGGGATCCGGAGCGTCCGTTTGCCACTTTGGTCTTCTGGTAGCCTTGTCTCAGCTCCTTGATTTTCACGCGGCACTGCGTTGCATCCCGGCTGTATCCTCTCTCTGCCATGGCTTTAGAGATCTTCTCGTAGATCTTTGCATTCCGTCTTTTGGAGCGCAGCTCGGAAAGCACGGACTCATCGCCCCACACAGCGATCAGATCCAAGACTTCCCGATCAGTCCATGCTGGGGCCCTCTTTCTATTCTGAGATTGCACGGCCATCTCTGCTGGAGAGCTCTGCATCGTTGCCAGTGCTGCTGAGCTCGCCACGATGTCCAAACAGGAAATGAGATTCAAACTGCCCAGACAGGAAAAGGAATTCAAATTTTCCCGGGGCTTTTCCTGTGTGGCTGGTCAGAGCATCCGAGCTCGGACTGCTGTCCAGAGCGTCAACAGAGTGGTGCACTGTGGGATAGCTCCCGGAGCTATTAGCGTCGATTTCCATCCACACCTAGCCTAATTCGACATGGCCATGTCGAATTTAGCGCTACTCCCCTCGTTGGGGAGGAGTACAGAAGTCGAATTTAAGAGACCTCTATGTCGAACTAAATAGCTTCGTGGTGTGGACGGGTGCAGGGTTAATTCGATGTAACGGCGCTAAATTCGACATAAACGCCTAGTGTAGACCAGGCCTAAGTGATATTCTTGTGTAGATCAAAGTATTTTTGACATTTCTGAATGATTTTGTTTAGCAATTTGCAGTCCACTTCATATACTTTCTGGAATAAATTGCAGATCTCCTGTGCCTGTGGGGCTGCCATGTTGAACAGTGTACAGGATCTCACCCTCTCTGATCTCTTTGTAATGCCTCAGGCTTCCAGGAACATTTGGAAGCACTAACAACCTCCAGTTCTCTGCCCATTTCCTTTCCAAACTGAAGGATTTTTGTGGCTTCATTTGCTTCATTTTTTTAGATTTAGGTGAAGATTTTCAAACACACAAGGCTAACACAATTCGTATTGTCAATTCCTTGTGACTTTTATATTGAATCTCATGCTATTTGGTGATTTTTTTCCTAAAGTCCCAGCTCCTGGAATAATGTAATCACTTGAGAAGTTCTACTTACTTTCTAAGTGAAAGTTTCTAGCCCTCATGCAGAGAAAACCTTTCTAGCCCTCATTACAGAGAAAACCTTGAAAATGTGAACCCCAGGCTAAAAATCAGAAGGAAAATAAAAAGAACCCAACATTTTGTTTTTCTTTTTAAATATCTCATGATTTTTTTTGGGGGGGGGGTGACTCATGATTTTTGAATGTTTGAGATTGGCAATACTGTTTTAAGCACTTGAGTAGTGGGCCTGATGTTTCTTTTTTTCTTAAAAAAAAGGGGGGGCTGAGTATCCAGGAATTCCCATTGAGTTTTTCTGTATCTGGGCATCATCCACGGCCTTTACTCCCTCTTCTTCCTTTAATTTCTTGTTGTTTCTCAGGTATTAGTTGCAGCTGGAGAACTCTCTGCGTAGGTGTATGTGGGGCCAGGGCAGTTCATTAATACCTCCTTCTCGTGGCCTGGTGAGCAGTCATATCCTAAATAAATGTATTTAAAAAATAAATATCTTCGGTGTACCAGGATCAAAGTAAAAAATACTGATTTCCCTGTATAAATGGAAGTTGGTCTATGGGACTCAGGATATGCAGGTTGAGAGGAGTGGGTTTAGTGGCTGCAAAGGAGTTGGCTGCTCTTTGTGCCAACATTCCTTGTTAACTCTTGAGGATTCCTCACCGAAGTTAGTGCTGACTGCCTCAACATTGACTCAGTGGATTCCTGCTACTGTACTCTGAAACCCTCTCTGAAGTGGTGTTCTATGGGTAGAAACAGTAGAGGAACCATGGATTATTAAAGCTGTGCTGTCATGTGGGACTGGGCACTTGGGGGGGGGGGGGAGGGAGTGGGCTGTGCCGAGTTCCATTGGTCAAACCCTGGGCCATTTATGTGGAGCAAGGTGAAGGAAATTCTGCTAGCGACAACCTATGGAGTTTTCAGACCCCCAAATGGGATCTATATAGTTGGGGAAATGCTATGACCCGTTCTGATTAGCCAAGGACTTTGTTTTTCAGTTATAGCACTTTGTAGCCTATCCTCTGGTGCTGTTGATTGCCAAAGTCATTTTCATGCTGAAGCTAGAACAATGCACAATGATACTCACCGCACCAGCCTGAGCAAGGTAGCTGTGATTCTCAGATCTCCACAGGTTGTCCTTCAGGGAACCTTTATCCCCTGCTTTTAGTCAGGGACCTGATATCTGAGAATCCTGGGCAGGTGTTGCTCCTGAACCTTCAGTCACTACACCTCATGTCCTGGTTCTTCAGTGGCTAAACCCACAGGACGCAGCCTGTTTGGAATCAGTGTAGAAAGTCCTACTTAACTGTAGAAAATCATCTACAAGGGCTACTTAGCCTTAGTAAAGGGAAGTATTTCTCTGTCTGGGTGGCTAGCCACAGTACGTGTTCTATGAAATCTATGATTCAAAAGATTTTGAATTATTTGTTATGCATAAGAGAAGTTTGATGGTCAGCTCTATGAAAGTGCACATTGTTGCAATTTCTGCATTTCACCCTTGTGTTACAGGTAGGACTGTATTATTTAATCCTTTGATCACTAGGTTCCTTGAAGACCTAGGGGGATTGTTTCCATCTATCAGGAGCTGTACTCCACAGCGGGACTTAGTTTTATCAGCCCTTATGGGTTCCCCTTTCGAACTGTTAGCCACCTGTTTGTTGTGACATCTTTCAGTAATGGTGGCCTTTTGACTAGCCATCAGCTCAATGAGAACAGATCCTTCATACACTGTTTTTATAAGGAAAGGCACAGCTTGGGCCACACCCTAAGTTTTTCTCCAAAGTCGTTTCAGATTTCCACTTCAACTAATTTATATATTGACAAGTCTTCTTTCCAAACCCACATGCTCACAGAGATGGACAAAACTCTATACTTTGGATGTCTGCTGAGCATTTTCTTTGGAAAGAACAAAGCCTTTTCAGGTGTCTTCCCAGCTTTTTGTCACCCACCTGGAGCAAATGAGAGGGCTGTTATAGTCCAATAGTCAATATGGATCACTGGCTTTATTGTCATGTGCTACAAGATCAAGGGTGCTGTGCCTCTGGAAAAGGTCTCTGAGAATTCAGCCAGAGCACTCAGCCTCTACAGCATTTGTGGGAAATATCCCTATTGTAGACATCTGCAGAGAAGCGACAGTGTCATTAGTCCACATTTGCTAGCCATTATGTGATTACTACCACATCAAGGGAAGACACCAATGTGGGGACAGCAGTTCTGCATTCCTTCTTCCAATGAGACTCCTAACTCCACCTCCACTGGAAATTACTTGGGGGTCACCTACTGTAATGGACATTTACAATCATTTGAAGAAAAAACAGTTACTCACCTGGTACCTGTTCTTCACGATGTATTGGATAGGTCAATCACAAAGCCAATTTTCCTTCCCCAGTGCATCAGCGTCTGTCATCTAAGAGTGACTACTCCTGTAGATATCATTAGGAAAAACTCTTCTGCACCAGTGCATGAGATGCGCACATACCTAGCGTAATGGATATATGCAACACTTTAAGAACAACAGTTATGGGAAAGTAACTGTTTTTCCTATGGTACTGTTGTTCATTTGGCACCTTTCACTAATATTACACTCTTGTATTAAAACAAAAATGAAATAGTTTTTGAACTGCTGTGTTTTCATACCTTTGAGAACCTGGTCTATGTTACTATCTGGCAGGCTTTATTGTGTAAACAGAGGTGTGCTCTTAGATTGTGTAGTACTGAAATAGCCTTGAAATATCAAAATGTAAACATAACCCACAGCATTGTCTATCAATATACTTCTTCCTATATATCAACTTCTCTGGATTCTGTAAAATGAAACAAAGTTTTCTATTACTGGTAGTAGCCCTCAAGAGTTTTCTCATTTAGCAACTGACAAGGCAAAAACACAATTCCATTCAAGGCAGAAAAAAATAATGCATTAAATGATGTTGTCAGAGCCCCAAGGTATATACATACTGCCCATTAGTCTTTACATGACTTGACCTTTAGGCTGATTATGGGTATGGTTATCTCCTCCACAAGCTCAAAGCGTAGATGAAACCGTGTGACCGTTTTAATGCTGATGAGTCCTGATAGCATGACGTTTGGCTATTCCTGAGGAATATAGCCTTAAGACTTTTGTCATCATCTGAGCAATTTAAAAAGTTATCTTTGATGTGATCTAGTTGGTTGTTGTGGTTTCTGGCAGTTCACAATGTGGTGGATGCCAATTTTAGTTGGTGTATAAAATGAGTTCTTTAGCATGCTTAAGAGTTTCCCATGCAATGCATGTTTTCTCTGAAATCTTCAAAACATTAAATAAAACCGTGAATATACTCTCATTAAAATAAAAATGGATTCTGACTGCCAGACTTGCGCATCTTTAATCAAAGTTCCTCTTTTAATTAAAAAGCACTTGAAAGATGATCGTCAGTTTTATAAAATACAGTAAAACTGATTACGTGCCAAGCAAGCCTGAACAGTGCAATAAATTAGCCCACAGCACTCACCTCTCCTATGCCTTTGACTGAATGATGAAAGTGCTGAGGTTAAGAGATGATTGAGAGAGAGAGACATTTCATCTCCTAACAGATGTAAATAAACAATTTGGGAGCCAACCAATTGAAAGCCTAAATCAATTTCATGAGGAGTCCTGTGCTAAACCAATACAATGGTCCATTGAGGAGCAGAAGAGCATGAATGAAGTATATCTAAGGGGAAGAAGCAGCTGGAGGAAGAACCCAGAGTGTGAGGAAGGCTGCCCGCAGAGACTAGCAGAAGATTTGGTGAAATCTTGCTCTTAGTTACACCCATGCACTTCATTGGTAGGTGTCACTAAAATTGCATGAATGGAACAGAAACAGAATTTAGCTGACTATGCATATATCTCACTGATGTGCATTTTATTGTAATGTTTTGAAATTATATTCTTTCTGAAATAATGATGTGACTTACTATGGATTCCTTACTGATTTCTACTGTTCTTTTTCCCAGTTCATTTATTCTACTTCCTTGCTTTCTTCTATGCATCGTGGTCTCTTCCTCCCATATTTTTTTTTTAATTTGGTTTTCCCTCATATTTTGTGTGTCATGTTAAATGATGATTCCCTTGCTTAACCTCTCTTATTGCTGCACCTCCTTCCATGTTCTGTGTTTGTTTCCTGGTGTGTTCTCTCACAGTTTCTACTCTTTCTCCATGTCAAATTTCCTCTTACATATGCTCTTACTCAGTTGCCTCCTGTTGCTATTACTATGATCTGTCCTCCATTTCTTTGCCTGTAAAAATTACAAACTGTGGGATCTTTCCATCCCTGGATGGATTGAATCTTCATTTCTCTCCTCATAACCAGTAGAACAGAAGTTCAGGCCCTCACCTGAGATGTGGGAGAGCTGTCTTCAATTCCTCCTTCTGCCTAATATGAATCTCCTACCTTTCAGGTGAATGCCCTAGCCATTGGGGTAGGTCTTTCTCAGGCTCTCCTACTGAAGCTGTATTGAGATAGATAGATAGATAGATAGATAGATAGATAGATAGATAGTCATTGAAGCAGGGACATGAATTTAGATGTCCCCATTCCCAAGTGGGTACCTTGACCACCAGGTTATAACATCATTCTTTTCCTTTCTCTGGTCCAAATGACTATTCAACTATTTTAAACAAATTAAAAGCTTTGACAGAAGAGATTGAGATTTGCCTACACCAACATACTTCAGTAGCCTAGTGATTAGGGTACTTTGATAGGAGGTAGGAGACGTAAGTTCAAATCCTTTCTCTTCATCAGGCAGAGGGGGTGGAACCCAGGTCTCCCAGACCCCAGGTGAGTACCTTAAAAGTTGTAATGGTGGTGTCAACGGCATGGCCTCCTCCTCCGGTATTTTGTATATCTAGCCTGAAAGAATCAAAATGAACTGTTTCAGAAATGTTAAAACAGTTCATTTTGATATTCCCTATTTTTTTTTCCAGGTTGACCTCAACAATTCACCAAAACCAATATGAATTCATTTATAGTTTTGGTCAATGTGAAACTGCACATAAACTTTTCATCTGAAAAGCTTTGCCCAGCTCTACTCAGGAACATCAGCCAATCCTGGGGGAGGCAGCAGAAGTTGTCTCCATAAACTGCCTGATTCTTTTGCACAGTGCCTATGGGAAAGAACACAATCCGCAGCCAGGAAGACAGAAACACCCTATTCCCACAGCAGGCAGCCCACCAAACAAACACCCAATTGCTCAGTAGTCCAATATAGGCTTGCAAATGAGAATTCTGGCAGGATAGTACAGAATATTCAAGGGAAACAAATTTTTTAATTTGTAATGTTAAGTATTTGTACTGAAAACCTGAAACCAAGAGTCTCACACATTCATTCAGGATACACAAACATGCCATAGGTGACCAGTCAAAGCAGACTGTGTTTAAAATTTTGAATAATTGCACAAACTGCTCATGAATGAGCTACAGAACAAAAAACATTGCAGAAATTGTTTGCTGAATAACAAATTCAAGGAAGTTGTGGTCTGTTCATGAACCATTTGAGAGAGTCAAAAAAATTGTTAAATTCTATTATGAATTATTTGCCAACATCTAATTAGGGATAATCATGCTAGCTGACTATTTAAGAGGCCAGTTAGCGCTTCACTAGCGGTTAGGCTTCTCCATAACGACAGAGTTGCATACTTCCCTCAGGCTTTGAAACAACTCCTCAGTGCTCTGTGTATATTCATTTGAGCTTACAGTTTCAATTGTGACCTCTGACACTGCCAAGCTATGTTCAAAAGGCAGAGCTAGAGATTCCATCACTGACAACAAAGTGAATTATATCGGAAAGAGTGATTACTTTCCGATGTCTTGTGTGCTGCTTGTTGCACGTAGTTAGTATGCCACATGGGTTCCAGTGCAGATGATTAGGTGAGTGTTAATATCAGCAAGAGTTATGGTATTTATTGTTATGAACTATAACCTTCTCTGACAGGGAACAGACAAAAGTAGGATTAGGTTCACTTTGTATTGCATCAATGAGCTCCAATGAAAAGGCAATAGATGTTGAAACATTTACAGATCTGGACAGCAAGGAGCGGCTGTACAAGCATGCTCTCTCTCATCCCTTTTCCTCCTTTTACTTGGTGGTTGGCTTTGCAATTAATAATATGCACTAGCAATCTAGAACAAAACTTCTTGTTTTGTCCTTGGATTTGATATGAAGGGTTTATGATTAAATCATTGCTGCCTTCTCTTTCCTATTGTTGCTCTTCTGTTTTAATAAATATTTGAAAATAAATATAATAGATTTTAAACTAACCCAAGTTGCTGGGGCTGTTACTTTTAACATGCATTTCACGATGGTGTTTGCAGCTGACCCATTCTTGGGCATTCATCTGAGTATCTCAGCTACAAACAGATGACTTTTCCCCCCATTTGTTGCATTCTTGTCATTCTCAGCCCTGAAGAAAATAAAAAGAATAGGAAAAACACTAACATAGAACTTCAACTTCAGCAGAGAAGCAAAAGAATGACAGATGCTTTATGACAACAAAGTTCTTTCTTTTTTTTCAAGAACACAGTGGCTATACTTCAGGCATGAAGACTTGGCATGAAATTCAACATTTGGAGACCCATTGCAGACAGGATAGTTATTTGTAGAAAATAAAAACATGCCAACATACCTGATGTTTTCACTAGCTGAATCTTTTTCTTCCTCTCTGATGTCATACATATCATATTATGTGACATATGTTGTACTTTTAATGCATGACTTAGGCTACGATCCTGCAAATATGTATGAAGGTGCTTAACTGTAATTGTGCTTAAATGTGTCCCATTTGAAATCAGTGAGATGACTCATTTGAGTAAATTTATGCATGTGCCTCAGCCTGGGGGGATAGACAAGATGACCTCTTAATATGCCTTCCAGCCATACACTTACAAGACACATTGTGCAGATTTGCAGGATTGGGACCATGCTGTTGATACAAAAGGCCATGGTGCAACAGCAGGGTATGTGCTATCAGCTGTGAAGTAAGCAAAACAAAAAAATACACCATGGAGTTTGCATAAAATTAATGAGCTTTCAAATTTAAATCCCTGTTTGCCTTTTAGAGTTCCTTATGTAATTTGGCTAGCAGAAATATCTTGCAGGGATGAATAGGATGAGAAAAACACAGGCACATATTCATAAGCAACCTGGCTTGTAAATCTTTTTATATGAAAAAGGATTAAACTGATACTAAGATTGGTGTGTGACGCTTAACTTTCATTCTATTATGGTTTATGACAATACATTTGGGCATATTCCTCCACAATATTGCTTATAAATGAGCAAAAATAAGTTGTTTTTTCTTTCGGTTGCATTTTAATTGAATAAATGTGGAATATGGGAAAAAAGAGAGAATTCCATGCCAAAAAGCAGTATATTGCACACTTACTCAGTGTGCATGTGTTATGCAGATGAAAAGCAGCTATTTGCATATTTATTGCAGATTAATTTTGAAAAGAATAAAAGACCAATGTCATATGTGTGCTGTACATGTACTTAAAAAATGTGAAGAGAAAAAAAACAACAAATGCAGGCTTTTCTGGGCTGTGAATGAGTTTTACAAACAGAAGGAAGATTGTATGAGCACAGGTCTTTTCCATCACATAAGGTTTGTGCAGAATGGAGCAAATGGCCTCCTCTGGGCATGCTGGTTTTCTTAGAATTGGAGCAGAAAATGAACAAGATTTCTAAATCCCAGAATCTTACTTTATACACCTCGCCCTTTGACAAATGTTGTATGGACTGTCCTGGAGATGGAAGTTGACAATAGCTACACTGGGTAAAATGCTCAAATCATGCCTAAAGTGACTTAGGACTCTAAATCCTTTCAGTGGGGCTTGGGCTCCTAAATTACTTGGGCACTTTTGAAAATTTTACCCAATATTTATCAATATGTTAGGTACAGTATAAGCAGCAGCAGTTTTTCCACATTGCCCTGCTATGCTTCTTGCTGTGCTTTGTCCCCTTACCAGGAGGGATCAACTTTTGGGTGAGAAGAAAGTTTACTTTCAATGTCTAAGCAATTACTCACTGTATTGAGACTGCCAAAATGTGTCCAATAATGATTTTGTTTCATGATGTAGACACCTATACACTAGGAAATGGACAGTATCCATTTCAAATAGGCATCTATTGAACATCTATTAGATGGTAAAACTTCGGAACTAACGTTGTTCAAATCTTACTTATAACTGTGTGAATCACTGAAGCTAAGGCATTTACACTGGTATACAACTGTGATTAGAATCAGGCTGTAATTTTAATAATGAGGTCAAATTTATGCCTGCTGTATAACAGTCCCATGCCGTTTTAGCCATATGACAATGAAATTAGGTACACATACATTTCCATGAAGTACAGATTTCTTTTCAGGATTTTGGAAATTCACCTTAGTGTTCTATTATAGAACATAAGCCTTGCAGTTGGAAGAAGTGAGAGCTTGCCTGTGTATACATCATGTGACTGACACTTTCACTCATAGAGTTGTTTTATATCATCAGTGAATATATATGTTGCAAAACATATCTTATTATTGCTAATCCTGTATTGTGGCAAATGTTATATTTTCAGTGTTTGTTAAACACCTCCAGTGGGCTCAGAGCTGAAAAAGACAAAGACACTGCCCATGTCCCAGATAGCCTCCATTCTAACAGACATAGCTCAGACAAAAATGAAAGCAGGAACTGAAGATCAAACAGGTTATATCATCTGTAACTTCAGGATCAGCTGTATATTTTAATGGTCCTCTGTAACTGGATGTTGTCTTTACATTACAGATTATCACTGCAAAGCCCATTAAAAGATTATTTTACAAGGGCTAATTATTTCCCCCTTAAATGATATAAAGGGGATTTGTTGTAACAAAAGGCTGGTAATCATTATTGGAAAAGTGTTAAATTTGTTGTCAATTAGCTTAATAAATGTGAAAATCTGATTGGGTTCCAGGGGCTGTGAATATCCCCTAGTGAGCTTAATGAAAGAAATATTAAGTTTAAAGAATTAGTTTTATAAAGCAGTTAGGGGAGAAAGTCGGTAACAAGCATTTTAAACAGTCAGGAACTAAAGATTAAAAAAGAAGGCTCAGAGGAGAATTAAAATAAGTATGCAGGCTAATGCTGGTGTCTTAACCATAGTTAAGGGTTTGCAAATCCTTAATACAGAGCAATTGAGAAGGTTTAAACATAAAAGACTTGTGACTAGAGAAGTCCTTAGGGATGATGCTATAATGACTGGCATTTCAGAATAATTAGATGATTCTGGGGCCTAAATAAGGGTTTGGAGGTCTGATTCAAAGCTCCCTGAACTCAACAGAAAGTTGCCAGTTGACTGAAATAGACTTTGGATCAAGCCCTTAGGTCCTGTAGGAGGAGCTTTGGTTGTCGCTTCCTTAACAGAAGGCTTAACTATGAAGGAGAATGGGGCAAATACCAGTATAGCCAGTTCTTGCCAGTCACATGATTTTGGCTGGGCCTGGAACCAGTCTTGCGATGACGTGAGAAGCTCCAGCTCCTCTTGCATGTATCAGCCCTGTCAGGTGGGGAGCCCCCTCTGATTGGCTGCCTTCCCTACTTGCCTGTCTCCTGGGAAAGAGCAGCCAGTCAGTGCTGCTGGAGGAAGTGCCCCCCACAGGAGTTGAGAGGAGTTGGGAGCTCACACAATTCTCACAGGGCGAGGGAGGAGGAGAGGAGGGATATGAAAGAGACCAGCATCTCAGGGTAGCCCTGATTCCTCCTCCCTTGATCTCTCTCCTGTGAAAAAAGGATCAGTTGACTCTGCTCCTCCCGCTCTCCTCTCCTTCCCTGCAACCCCAGGCTTGGGGAGGAGCAGAGCGAGGTGAAGAGCCCCTGGAGCTGGTCCAGGAAGGGGGAGAAGATGACCCTGCTGTATCTGCACCCCGCTCTCCTCCAGGCCTGGGTAGGGGGGGAGAGTGAAGAATCCCAGGATCTGTAGGAAAAGATGATGTGGGAGCTGGGTGACAGGCAGATGTGGGGCTGGGGGACACCTAATTAATTCATTAGAATGTTTGGTTACTGGGGAGCTGCTAGAAACTCTGCACCATCAGGCAACAGTGAGAGTTTCTGAAATGGGGCCAAAATCACCATAATCTATGAATTTGAGACAGTTGACCACACTAAGTGTCTCTCACACACAAACACAATTTGTTTTTTTAAAATCCTGATTTTTGGGTGAAGGTCATAATTTTTGAACTCTTGGGGTTGACAGCGAAATAGAAGACAGAGGGTGACTGAGTAAGCGGTGAGGGAAGGTCATACAGGCACAATGTGTTGTAATTTAAGTCTGAATGTATTGGCCCTTGAAGCCAGTGCAAAGAGTTAAATCAAACTAATTCTGATTAGCCTGGGGAATTTGAGGAGTCATAGATTGGGGGACCCACTGACAGAAGTAATCTGGTATTTTGGGGACAGAAATAAAACATTTGTAAAAACCCTCAACTTCACGTCTTCACCACTCCTGGGATGGGATTTGCTATTTAGCTTTATCTGCCAGGCATCCTCCTCCCCCCCCCCCCCACTTAAAAACCACTTCCTCAAGCAACTCCAGACCTCTCTTCTGAAGTGTTCTCTTTGGGAGCTGTTGGTGGCAGGGACCATCCCTTCCTCTCTTTGTAAAGTGGCTTGTAAATTTGCATTGTTTTATAAATGTTTTATAACTGAATAATAATCGTATATGTATGTGCTGACTGTCTGGATCACCCTCTAATGGACTACTATGGGAAGTTCAAAGTATACAAGTTTAGGTGATTCATTATCTTGATTAATTTTTATCCGGTGCCCAGGCACCGTCCTCAGTTATTCAATATATCCTCAGCAGCATTCAGTCTGACAAGAAGATATTAGAATAAGTGAAAAGGAGGGAACTTGTATACAGTAAGTGTCTCAACACCTTGGAAAGAGAAAAATGCAGAGAGAAAGATACTGAGAAATCATGTTTAAAGGAATAAATTGATATCTACTGCTGCAGTGCTGTACATGGCTGGCTGGGTGGTTTTTGTTGTTGTGTTTTATTTTTTCCTGGCACTTGACTG
Source organism: Emys orbicularis (assembly GCF_028017835.1). Lineage (NCBI taxonomy): Eukaryota > Metazoa > Chordata > Testudines > Emydidae > Emys > Emys orbicularis. The sequence goes on from NC_088684.1 coordinate 98,898,735, forward strand.
AGTTTGAAAGAAAAAATAATGAGCACTTTTTTTCAGTTTAATGTTTGAAGGAAATCTAAAGAGGATGATGGGACTGGGAATTGTGAGTGTGAGCCAGTGATGCCAACCAAATTGAAAGGAAAAAAAAAAGGAGAAGGGAACGGGTTAGAGGAGTGATTATAGCCTTACGACAATAAACATACACATGCAAACCGTCTCTACGCTACCTTAAAATGAAAGCAAACAATTTTTCCTAGCAATGGAGCAAAAGGCAGGTGCTGGCAAGGTCAGGATGAGGAGCAGTCAAAACAGGAGACATGCCATCCAGTCCTTGTCTGGCACTAAGCACTTGAAGTATGCTAGGACTCAGCCACAGTGGTTCAAGAACCCCAAGTGCCCTTTACAGTTGGACTTTAGTATAATCAGTCCCCTCTTCTAGTTCTGGGAACTGAATTCTGTCCCTACCCATTAAGCAGAGCCAACAGCTCTGAGATCCTCTTACTGTAATTAGATGGCTTTCACTTATTGGTAAAGCTGGATACATTATCACCATGACCCAGCACACCCTTTCTGAGAGCAGTGAGAGGAGCCCACAATACCTCTGTGCACAGCCCAAGCCTCTGTTACTGAGTACTACCTGTGCAGAGATGTTTGTGTTTGACATATTCCCCTTTTCACATGGATGGAAAGAGCTTCTGGGATCTGATAGTTGCTGCTGCTGCATGAGGATGGGTGCTACCCCACTCTTTCCCCCCACAAAAATGGCGTGCCAGAGATTTGCTGAGCAGTGAATGCTGCAATAATGACATGACCTTGAGAGGTGAAGTGGTGAGAAGCTACATCTGGCCACAGGTCAAACATTAAATACATGGCCATTAGTCCACACTGGAACAGTTTTAGCAGAAGCAGCATCGTTCACCAAGCTGATCACGGGGAGATTTTGAGAAGCAGCAAGCCACCATCACTATATTGGCTAAACTGTGTGCCGTCAAAGATGCTATGTCTAAATATTACTATCATGTTCATCTCTGTTGCCTGCATGCTAAAACTGAGAAGGAGTGGCCTCTTTTACTCCCAGTTGCACAGTCTCAGTTTAGGAGGTGAACCTGCCTTTAATGTATAAAATGTAGAAGGGCATATCATGATTTCTAAATATTTATTTTTTTAAACATTTGTTGACTTTGCTCAGTGTGCCTTGTTGTCTTTGCAAAAGCTGTTAACCGTTCGCAGAGCTGTGCTGACTGTCAATAATAGTAGTACAGGACACCAACAAGGAAATAATATGTGATTCTTCTTGTGCTTAAGTTCTGTTGGACACACAAGGGGATAATAGCAGGGCAGGGGGATGCCAAATGGAAGAAGACAATCTATTCAAAGGTCCTTCGTACTGTTTTATCTATACATGCAATTTAAATGGAAAAGTATGGCTTTGTAGATTTTTTTTTTTAAATACTTCATTAAAAAATACCATCTTTAATCTGTTCTTTCAGAGGACTTGTCTGGCTTGTTTTCACTACGCAATTGGCATTTCCCCAGCTCCTCTCCCCTAAGAGACCAGGAGCATTTTTTAAAAACACATTATTCTAAAGAATTTACTAAAAAAGAAAGTAAATATAAATAAAAGATGGTGAGCTCATTCAGAAGAGTTTTGCAGGAATGACTATGGTTCTGCTTTCTGCCAAGTGATGCCTCAGGCAAAACTCCTGTCCACTGTTCCAAGTCCTCCCAGAAATGCCAGCCATGTTTTTGCTCTGTTTGCCGAGGAAGGATTTTAAAAAAATGAATAGGGTGAAGCAACATGATGAAACAAACATAAAACCCATGTGAAATATTCTACACAGTGGGCTGGCGGTGAGTGATTGGAGTTTGTAAGAGAGTCATGTAAGGGAAGGAACAAAAGAAACTAAAACAAACAAACAAAAAATCTTTTATAGCAGCTTACATTTACCCACACAGAATATTTCACAAAGGAAGAGCAGGCCTTCTGTACACCACACAGAGAGACTTTTTTAAAAAGTAGAACCAAGTTTCTTGTAATGATAGCAGATGCAATTTCCCATTGTAAATATTCTTGTTGGCAGCATAGCTGGGTCTAGTGTTGGAGGTAGTGTGATACAGCCAGTGGTTCACATCTTAAATGCTTGTATAGGATATAAATGGAAGGATAGTTTTGTGGTTAAAGCACCTCATTATGACACAGAAAAAGTTGGTTCACGTCTTAGCTGTGCCGCAGATTTCCAGTTTGATCTCAGAACGGTCATAGAGAGCCAGGTTTTTCAACCAGCTGCTGAATGCTTAACCCTTTGGAAAAAATTAGTTCCTTCATTTAGGTGGTAAATGGGACCTGAGTCCTTTTGAAAATCTGATCCAAACTGAGAAGCTGAGCACATTTTGAAAATTTAGCCTGTCTTTTGGTTTCCCATCTTCAAAATGCGTATGCTCATTACTTCATTTCTTACATTCTTTGTCCGTCTAACCAGGTTAGATTGCATTCTCTTTAGGTTAGAGATTGTCTCTTAATATGTTTATGTATAGTATTAGAGATAGGCAATTTTTTTTTTACCAAAACTTTATTCACTGAAAAAGACAGATTTGGGTTGACTGAGCCACTGAATGAATTTGGGTCAATTTGCTGTGGTCGGGGGGGAAAACATGATTTTTTTTTCTTCCCCAGAAATTTCAGCATAAAATTGGTCTGGTCTGGATTTACAAGTGTAGTTAGGCACCACTAACAAAGCTGAGATAGTGCAAGCCTTATATCCAATATCCTAGGGGCTAAAACACTCACAGGAACTGTAAAAAGAACAGGAGTACTTGTGGCACCTTAGAGACTAACAAATTTATTTCAGCATAAGCTTTCATGGGCTACAGCTCACTTCTTTAGATGCATAGAATGGAACACACAGACAGAAGATATTTATACATACAGAGAACATGAAAAGGTGTATAAATATCTTCTGTCTGTGTGTTCCACTCTATGCATCTGAAGAAGTGAGCTGTAGCCCACGAAAGCTTATGCTGAAATAAATTTGTTAGTCTCTAAGTACTCCTGTTCTTTTTGCGGATACAGACTAACACGGCTGCTACTTTGTCACAGGAACTGTAGAAGTTCCAGGTTAAAATAGTCAGTCAAGAACAGGGAGCTGAACCTAGATTTCCTATAGCCCAACTGAGCAGCCTACTCATCAAGTTACTAGGTATTCTGAAGTGCGTCTTTCTAATCACTCCTATTGAAGCTGTTCTACTTTATATAACTAATTAAATAATCAATGGTCCAGGGAGGGGACTCCAGCTCTCCCTCTACCCCGCTGAGAGCACTACACAGTTAGATCTACACTTCTTCTTCTCCCTGGAGTTTTAATCACCATGAAGAAAAGACAGGACCTCTGTTTTTAAGGTATGGTCCAAAATACACTTTGATTTGGCTCATTAATAATACAGTGCCAAGTGCCTTAGAAATAACAGACAGTCACCACTCAGTGGGAAAAATTCTGATTCTATTGAAGTTAATGGGATTTTTGCCATAGATGTCACTGGGATCAGGATTTCATTCAATGCATCTACCAATGAGTGGCTGAGTCAATTGTTGCTGGATTCTAACTTATGTTTCCAGGGAATCTAGCTATTTCAGACTAGTGACCCAATCTTGCATTACTTGCACATCTGAAAATTCCATCCAAGCCAAAGAAAGTTTCAGATGTGCAAAAAAAAAAAAATGAATGATCAGAGCACAACTGTAGAACAATATGCCGTTCCAGCTACATTGATTAAGCTGATTAACATAATCAGCTCTGTTTGCCACTGCAGATGTTACATAGGGAATCTCTTAAATTTGTTGTTGAGTCTTTTCTCAAATAAGATTCCACAAGGCAACAAGACTGAGTTTTTCCTACAACTCCCCCCCCACCATTTTCCCACCTTTACATCATCTTAATTGTTTGCTAAGAAAAAAAGAATGCCCTTTTACATTCTCAGAATAACCTTTTCTGCTTGAAAGTCTCCTGAAAGACACCACCTCCTCTGCAGCAGGTGTAGTTTTAATGATGCTTTGATGCAATATGTCAAGCCTCATGACTTGCTGCGAAGAGTGACATTTCTTTTGATAGCTCCTAGCAACGGCCATACAAGTTGTTCGTGGTCACCTCACACTATACAAAAAACTCCTGCAGCAAGTACATTTAATTTGAGTTTCATGCTAGGTTGCGCACAGTATACACTGCTTCCCCTTTCTCTAATTCCCTTTAAAATAAATCTATGTTATTAATTTGATACACACACACACACGACTACAGTGGCACAAAAAGATAGAGTAACCACTTATCAAACTGTAATTTTCAAATGCAATTTTAAGTTTCTGGTGCCAATAAACGCTGCTTTTATATCTCAAGTACAGAATTATACTGTAGTTTGGACTGTAAAACACTACTGAAAATTGAAAAAAAAATCAATGTTACATTTAAGATTTGCAAAAAAAAAAAGTCACAGTTTTGCTTATAGAACTACATGTTGAAGGTCATGGATAAGTCTTTTTTTTTTTTTTAAAAAGAACAAATTCACAAAACACTTAGACTAAAACTTTTTCAAAGAAAATCCAATATTAATGTGCATTATAACTTACAGTCAATAATTAGTCATCCTTTGAACTTGTAAAGCACCTTATAAACAGTAACAAATTGATCTTCATAAAATAGCAGTACGGAAGATATACATTAGTGTAATCTATTTACAAGTGGGTAAACTAAGGCTTAGAGAGGATAAGATCACACTGAAAAGCAAAGCCAGAAATAGAACACAGGGGATTCCTATTGACTTCTAGTCACATCACAGTGCCAGTGTTAAGAATGTTTTGGGGGTGAAGGGAGGTCATCACATTAGTGGAGTTTTCATTTCACACATATATGCCCCCCCCTAAATGTAGTAGAACATTAATCAATGTGCTTAGAGAGCAGCAAACCCCATCTTACATTAAGTACTGTTTCTTGCCCCAACTTCCAAACACAGCAGGGAAGAAGAGAGTGCATGTGATTGGCCTTTGCTTGTTATTAAAGCCAGCAAACATTATCTGTGTTTTTATTATGTCCAGGAGTAACTCTGAAATGTAAGTCTTATGTTTTGCCAGAGTACAGTGTACTGGGTACAACGAGTCTTGGTACCATTAAGAGGACTTTTAGGAGTGCTTTGTTCTTTCTGGGGAGGCCTGGAAAAAGATTATAGAAGTAATGTTATCTTATGCAGCCTCAAAAGCCCTGTCGCAAATCAAAGCAATTTATGTACTGTTAAAAGGTTCCCTATCTTGATATTTGCAAGTTGCATGTTTGCTTATGCAACAATATAGACCAGAGGTTCTCAAACTTTTTCTTTCTGAGGCCCTCCAACATGCTATAAAAATTCCACAGTCCACCTATGCCACAATAACTGGTTTTCTGCATATAAAAGCCAGGGCCCATGTTAGGGGGTAGCAAACAGGGCAATTACCTGGGGCCCCATGCCACAAGGGCCCCTGTGAAGCTACATTGCTTAAGCTTTGGCTTTAGCCTCAGGTGGTGGGACTCAGGGCCCCGGGCTTCAGTCCCATGCAGTGGGGCTTCAGCTTTCTGCCCTGAAACCCATCAAGTCTAACAATGGCCCTACTTGGTGGCCGCCCTGAAACCTGCTTGTGGCATCCCAGGGGGCCCCAGACCCCTGGTTAAGAACTACTGATATAGATAGTAACTCAGGAAATTGCTACATACCCTACCATCTTCCATGTTGTCTGTTCAGAGATTCAGATGGTGCAGATAGGCCCAGTGCTGGTGATTTTTATACTTGGAGGATCATGTGACAATAGCCATATGGACTTCTGGGTAATTTAGTTAAGTAACTGGATGGCCATTTTGTTGCAAGCATTTTTGTGATTTTTTTTGTTTTTGTTTTTTTGGTTGCTCAGTTAGTTTTAGTGGAGAAGAATATTTTACCCTGTGGATCAAAAATATATGGAACTGTGTAAGTGACATATAAGTAACATAAGATTTGCATAGGGCACACATAATTATATGAAAGTGATCTCTTCATATATTCAGGGAAAGAAAAATGTAACTGGTGCTACTCTCTGGGGATCTTCTCACACCCATGCTCCACCTGCTTCTGATGAAAACATAAAATGCCAGTTGCAGTAGATGGTATAGTCCTTTGCTTTGGTGAATGCTCAGATCAGCAATGAAATAGTTAATCCTGACATTTTTAAATTACCATCACTCCAGAATTCAATTCAATATTAAATAATGAAAGGGGTCGTTCTCAACTCTCAGAGCTATTTTTTCATGCTGGCTGCAGCCTTAAAAAAAACCCACTGGATCATTTTCCACAGTTTGAAGGTTATCTTTGCAGTCAAAAGGGCTGAGCTAGAAACTGAATTTTCTAAACTGAAAATTTAGATTTTGGAGCACATATCAGCTACCAGTCCAGCAAGTCACCATGAACAAGTCCAATTCTAACCCTGCATATATTGCAGTGCAAACATGTATATGTAAAATGCATGATATTTTCTCTCTCATGCAAAACACAGATGTCCTTTCCACATGGGTAGTTCTTTTGGGTGAAGATTTAAGAGTATTATATAGAGAAAATTGCTTCTCTGGCTGATTAGCTCAATGTACAAGGAGTTAGAAAGGTATTAGAGGTATATTCTATACCAGATAATTTATTCTATAAATTAGCAAAAACTTCCTTAAACGGAAGTGTTTTGGTTTTTTTTAATCTGTAAATACAGAGAAGTTTTTATATATTCCATCACTGGTTCTTCAATGAGACATACTACTCCTTAGCGCTTTTCACATCTTCAAAATGCTGTACAGATGACAGTATCTAATTAAGTTTCACAACATTCTGTGCATTAGATACAGTAGTGAAGAATCAACTTGTGGAAACTGAGGGAGGGAGTTGTGTGAACAAGGCCACAAAGCAGATTGGTGGACTGGTAGAGTCACAGTTAGAACTCAGTTACTTCTGAGTCCTAAGCCAGTGCACATTTGTCTTGATCACACTACCTACTGGTTTTTCAATAATCCTGTACAGCTGATATGGTTAATCCATTTCCTGTCTGTGGGTTGAGGCCTCCATTGGCTATAATGTAGTGTAGCCTCAAGGCAACATGTATTGTATTTTCAGAAAGAATACTAAAGATACCGATAAGCAAGTACTTGCCTTGTGAAAAAAGGAATGGAATGTAATCAATGTGAAAGAACTTCGGCCATACAGTATTACTTCTGAGGCATCCTATTTCTTTGAAAATTAACACCTTCCTGTTATAATTGTATTATTATCTTATGTTGCAATAATTGTAAATCCCATTACATGTTTGGAAATGTTTTTAAAAGATAGCAGGAGGGGAAGGCTTCAGGGGTCTCCAATGTCTGACAATGGACCCTGACTCAGGCTTGAAGATTTTGGTTATTATTTTATTTTTATATATATTTCTTAAAATACTTCAGCATCCAGAATTAAAAATTAAAACTGCAAAACAACAAACAGAATAATGAACAAAAAAATTGTATTTACCTTATTTAGTACTTGTATTATTATAACACCTGGGGCCCTGTTGTTGAGTGGGGCCCCCTGTTGCACTGTACACTATAGAGACCCATGTGAATAACTGATTTTTCAGTTCTCTGGCAGTTCTGAAAAAGATCAAATAATTGTTTTGGGTCAATGCAAAACCATTTTTGGGGAGGAGGGGAGGAATTTTTGGCAAATCAAAAAGTTGGGAAAATGAAATGTTTCATTTAGATTTGGGGCATTTTAACCATTTTTTTTTAAATAAAAGCAAATGAAATGAACAGTTAGATTAACTGGGTCAAATCCCTGACCATTACATGTGGAATAAGCAGGTTTTAAATCAGTGATTTGTTGTCAAACTATTAGAGAGTGGCTACCTCAATAATTTTGGTGAAACACATGCCCATGATTGTTGGACTGGGTGGTAGCTAAGTTTTTATATCTTGAGAGGGTAGGGCTCCTGTGTCTGCTGCGGTTACCCTTGCTGGTTAGAGGATGGGCAGAGATGTGAGTCTCCCTTAACTAGCATAGTGGGATGATATTGGAACAAGGCTCCAGGTTTCCTTATAGTACTGATTCTTGGGATTGGACGGCAGGGACCCGGAAGAGATGGCAGCTGTAGGACTTACACTTCATGCAGTAGCAGAGTGACCCTGTGTCCACTCCTCGTATGCTGCTGGAGATGTAAGTGCAAGGACTATATGTTTTGTCCTCCATGTGCTCTTGGAGAAGACGGTGGGGGAGGCAGGAGGGGAATTTGCCTTGCAGCAATGGTGGGCATCGCAGTTGCCCATGTAAGCATCACAAAGCTCAGACCCAGCCTCAGAGAGGACTGAAAACTGATGAGTAGAACTGTCTGTAGTGTTTTGGAGCAGGCCTGCCAAACATTTCATTGCCACCTCTCTCTCCTGCCCCCCAGGATAACCAGTGCCTGCCCACAATTGGATCAAGGATTTGAACAAAGACTGTTGATGCAAGAACAATGGTAAGTTATTGACAATTCAACCTAACATTCCTCATAGGCTCTATATCAAAATCTATATCAGATTTTGTGATATTCATTCCAAAATAGGATGGACTCCAAACTCCAGATATCAGTTTCTGTCACTCCTAATCTTGAAGAAAATGTATTTGCTCAGTTCGCTTGTTCGCAGCACTTGAGATTAAGAATGATTATTTGGAATAATGCAAATAATACTGCTTCCAGGATTCAGATGGAAATTTTAATGCACTCTTGCAGGAACAAAATCATCCAAATCATTAATGTGCTTTTACCAGTAAGTTGAAGTGTGATCCACATTTAAAAAAAAAAGAAATCATGACTGAGCACATTAAGAAGATGGTATAACAGAGAGCTATGAATGATTTTCTTGCTTCAGTAACATGAATCCACTAGCCATGCCTCCAACCCGTCCACTTCTTCCCCTTCCACAATTCTAATAAGGAGAGGTACAGAAAGGTGTCAGTCCTTCAGAAAGATCCTTTGCAGGTTGGTTCAGCTGTGCAATAGAAATGCTACAATTCCTCTGCTGTTATAATTTGATTCCATGGGCAGAATGTGCTATATCTGTTTGCAGTTGATTTGGCCTCTGTTACTATACATACCGAGTGGTCCTTCAAAGGTAACTCACTAGTAGAATTATCCATCTTTAGTGCTATGAGGGTAATGGGAAAAGGATTGACTGCTGCAATCCTGCTCTTTTTCAAGGAAGTTTTTTTTTGCTGCTCCATCTGCGACTCCAAATGTTAAGTGTAAGATATGGTACTGAATAATTTCCAAAGACCAAATTCTATATCCATTCAGTCTTAGTGCCTGGGATTCAGACTTCTGCTGGGTTAGACATGGATTTCCCCACCAACATATGTGCCATGGATCAGCCACTACTGCAGATAGAATGCAGCTCTACAAACCTTGAAAGCTGTGCATACCCTCCTCATGCAGGTCAACCCTCTGCCTACATCCTCTCCCCAAAACTCACTTTCATTATAATGCACAGAGAGCCGATCAATGTTGGTATGCAGGTGGTACAAATCCTCTGTGTGAGCATCTAGAATCTTCACCCCTCACCCTACATCCTTTGGTTCAGCTGGGTCAGGGCCTTCCATGGCCCATGCTTGCTAAGATAGAGAATTTTACCTTCAGAAATTAGTATGATATGTTTTGGGATAACTTACTGCTTTCACAGGATATGATTTATGCACCCACGTGTGATTCCATTGAAGTGTGCGCTGTTTAGTAGCTTAACATTTAAGATAATGTCTTAAGCTCTTCAAAGAAAAAGTGTTTTGTTTTGTTCTTCTGGAGACCAGAGAATAGGAAATGAGGTTTCTTCAATCTGAGCAAGCTCATTAAAAAAACCCAAGATGACAGATATAAATCCAAAGGGGAAACAAATTATTCTGTGACAGTAGTAATAAAAGGGAGTTCCAACTTGATCTTTCCCTTTTGTAACAGGTAAGGACGTAGTTAGAGTAAAGTGACTTGTTAATCATGCTCTTGTGCTAATTTAAAATGAAGCTGTGAACTTAAAACAACATTCATTGCAGTTACGTGGCTAGAATATGTATTATATGGCTAGGGGAAGACTACAAAAACTTTTTCAACTGGTTTGAGAGAATGTGCTGTGTAGGATTAAATCCATACATTAGGAGAATAGTATGTTAAGAGAATACATGAAACATTACCTGCTACATATACTTTATAGCGTTTGTTCAGACGACATTATTCCACGGTCAGAATCTGCTAAAATCCACTATATAAATAACCCTATGAAATGTTTAAGATTAATACAGGTTTGGGGAACACTTATTACTTTCACTTTTGACTAAATCAAGATTGAGAAATGAGAGATTAGAATCATTAGAGTTTTGGAAGCTCCCAACTATAGATGCTGCATGCTATAGAAAATAGGGGGTGCCACAGGCTGGCTGGCTGAGTGTAATGGAGACAATTATAATGCCTGACCCCAGCTGCAGAGAGAGACTATTAAAATAGAGCTGTGAACTTAGTCTAGAGAGGATTAGGGAGAGTTACCCCTCTAGGAAGGGCCAGGGGAAGTTTGCCTGCAAGAGAATGATAGGGAGCAGTGTATGGCTTCTCTGGCTGAGTGGAAGGCTGAATTAGGGCCAAGAAGAAGCAGAGAGATCTCCGAGGGAGGCAATGGGGGGGAGAGGGGACCTGCTGGCAGGAAGCAGCATGGGAGAAGATCTGCAGGGCCCAGAAGTAGGGGCCAAGAAACAGAGAACCTCAGAGTAGCTCATGAGGGGCAGAAGAATTATTAGTTTAGATATTTATTTGGACTTAGTTGGACTTTTGTTACCCCAGAAGGGGACTGAAGTTTTAAGTGACCTAGCCAGAGGGCCAAGCCACAGAACACTTGGACAGAGACAGACTATTGTGGGGCCAAGAAAGTGGCCACAAACAGGGCATAAGAGGCAAAGTCCCCTGTAACATAGCACCCTAAAACCAAGGCACTATAGTGGTAAGATCAACTGCTTTCATGGGGAAAGGCCTCTTACCTCCCAGACACCGAGTAGGAAAACAGTTCAGAGATGGCTTTTTCACAGTTGAAAACAGATTCCCAATGCGAGGGTAGGCGTTTTTCCAATCCTGTGGGCAATGTTTGGCCAGAAAATTTCCTTTCTTGCTTTTCCTTTGCTTTTTCTCATTTCCATGACTGCATCTCTCCCCCACTTTCTTCCTTTACTGTCTATTGACTATAATAACTATTGATGTTCTAAAACATGTCTTCAGTGTGATCAGAAGAAGAGGAGAAGAAGTATTGGGACCCAGTGAGCCTTTAGGTCTAATACTGGCTCTGCCGCTGGCTTGCTTTGGAACCTGGGACAAGTCACTTGACTTTTCTGCCTCAGTTTCCCTATCTGTGAAATAGAAAATATCTGTCTCATATGGATGTTGTGGGGATTAATTAATGAATGTGTGTTCGTCATTTTGATTGCCATCTGATTTTGTTAGGTTAGCCTATTTTGGATTAAAATCTCCTATGAATTCAGCTTTTGAGATTTTTACTTGCTATTGGATCCAAACCAAAACTCTGGTCCTCATATGATCTTAAATTGTCACTTAAACAGATCTAAATCTAATCTCCTTGGCCTGTCTCTAATAACTACTAAAAAGTCTGAGTCATAGTCAGCCCTGTAGTAATTCTGTGCATTTGCTACTGCTGTTGTCACATTTTCTTATTTGTAAGATATTTAACCTTTCTCCATGTCACTGTAAGGTGACACCTCTAAGTAGGCTGTTGGCAGTAGGGGGTCATGATCTAAAGTCATGACCTTCTAGTGCCTGAAGATCTGTTGCCTCAAAGTCAGCAACAAACTCGTAAACCTCTATATGGTTTGTCCATAATAGGACAGGTTTCAGAGTAGTAGCCGTGTTAGTCTGTATCCGCAAAAAGAACAGGAGTACTTGTGGCACCTTAGAGACTAACAAATTTATTAGAGCATAAGCTTTCGTGGGCATCCGAAGAAGTGGGCTGTAGCCCACGAAAGCTTATGCTCTAATAAATTTGTTAGTCTCTAAGGTGCCACAAGTACTCCTGTTCTTTTTGCATAATAGGACAGACAACCACAGTGGGTAAACCTGGGTTAAAGCATCATGTGGTTATGCTGTTCTCTGTAAATGGTCTATACCACACACAGTAGATTTGTTTTTTGTCTCTATTTCTACTTCAGTCGGTTGAACTGTGATTCTATGTCTCAGTCCAGACTGTAGTGTTACCGTTAGTGATAGTAAGGTGTTATGATTTATTGAATGCTTTCTTTTGAGGGGCTTCTTTGGGTGAATAACTTTTGATCACTACCAGCCTGGCTCAAGCTTAAAAATCACACTGGTCTAGAGGTGAAAATATCAAAACCTATCAACAATCTCCTGAGCCAACCAGTCCCACCTGATTGCTTTCAATGCCCCTTCGCACTTTTAGCAGCCTCCTTGGCTCGCTGACTAGGTATTGATCCCTGATCTGTTGTCATTGGGGTAAGTTCATTTATCTACATCGTCACCAATAGAACTTTTTATAGAACATGAGCCAACCTTTCCCCCGAATCTGTGTGTGTTACCACTGTTCTTTTTTCTGCCTCCTCCAGAATAGGATGTTAAAGTACTAAGACCAGCTATTAATGGGTCTCCCACATAGCTGAATTTCATACAAGTATCTGCCTTAGCATGACTAAAATGTGTAAACACTGAATTTCTAGGAATATAGATTTCAATTTGTATGAGTTTATAACTAGAATTTAAATAATGGCTACTGCCTGCAAATTTACACGTAGAAAAATTGCTGTGCACTGTTAAATTCAATTTTAAATTCAATTCAATTTTATTGTAAACAAGTCCAAGTGGAGAAAGTGACTTTAAAACACTTTAAGCACTGATCTGATTTTTATACCAGTGTGAATTCAAATACTCATCTGCTTTTAAAGAAGGATATTTTAGAGCTCTTTTAGATTGACACAGTTGTTTTCAAGCTGCTAGTTTCAATTGCATCTAGACATCATATGCTAACGTCCAAGAGGTATAAATGCAACAAATGATGTGTAAAACTCTGAAATGGGTAGTAGCTTTTTATTTCACAGACATAAGTATTAATTTCACTACATTGAAGTTCTTCAATAACTTGTTTGCAGTAGTAAATTATCTGTACTTCTCTGATCATGGTATTTCTCATGATATAGCATTATAGTCAAGACGCTATAGATGAAGGTCAGTTGTTTTTGCCATTGTAAACCTTGTTTCTCAATGGTTTATGACCTGAGCACTTGTACCAAGCAGAAAGTTAAACTACATATTGTTGTCCATATTACAATTTATTTTCCTCTTCTTAAAGGGAGAAAAAAGAAATTGTAAAACAGCTAAGGAGTTCAAGATATACGGGGGATGAAATCGTAGTGTCAGCTCTGTTTTTCTCCTATGTTAAACTGGAGTCATTACAGGCATGAGTAGTAAAGCCTCTTGCCATTTAAAAACAAACATAAAAAAACCTACCCACAATCTAATTAGTTGTGGAAAACATACTGCAGTACAGGCAGGATCAAGTAGTTTGTCATTTTTTAAAAATTATAGTGGTATTGTTAATATTAAACAGAAAAATAATAAAGGGACTACTTATTTATTTATTTGCTGTCAATGAATTCAGTGCAAAGACCGTCCCTGCGCTGAGGAGCTTACAATGTTAATATTGGTTATTCCAAGAAGCATTGGAAATATCTAACTCTTATGCATAAACAAGTTTTACAATACATAATTTTTCTGTCATACAGCCTTCCTAGCTCAGGCGTAGGAGACAGCCGAGAACAAATGTCATCACGTTAATTGCATATGGAATATATTTGATATTGAAACATTATTCAATTTATTTACTAATGAACTTCAAGGATGAACAGATTTCCCGTGGAATTTATAGACAAATTCACTAGCATTGCCTAGCTTAATTGGATGCTTGTAACTTTGGTCTCTTATAAAGGTCCGTCTCCCCATAGAGTTTGCCATCTTTTAGGAAATCTCATGCATTACAGGAGGAAACAGCCTCAGTATGCCAATCATACCTTCTAAATGTGGACATAGTTAATAGTTAACTTCAAACCCTGTTTTAGATTAAATGTATTTTCCTTTGCAAGTTGTTTGATTAGAGGACCATAATAAGGATTTTTACTGTTTTGACTACAGTATCACTATCAAGGCTATTCATATCTGCATAGTCAGAGCTTCATTAATGTGTCCCATTATTTTCTCATTACATTGGTAAATACCTGACAGATACTGTAAACTTTATTAATCACAATAATAAGCAATACTGCCTTGATCAGGCTTTGGAAAGGATACAAAAGAAATACAGGTGGCTAATTTTAGGTTTTTATGTGATTTATGCAAAAAAATAGAAACATTGAGAGTCTGCATTTACAATATATGATACAACCTGTTAATAGTGCATGCAAGGATGCTTTGTGCATCGTGATGTAGCTATGGAAAAAGAATTTTAACTTCAGAAACCTTCAGCTAATGAGTTGTTTAACTTTTTAAACAGACTATTGCATGCTGTGTGTACAACTTCATTCTCTTTGGATTATTTCATAACTTGAACTTCCATTTATGAGCATATCTATCTCTCACCAATATAAACATTGAAGGGGGTCAATTTTATTGCAGCTTCATAAACAGAATCACAAAACAATGATGTTTCATTAGCAAACTACAGTGCACTGTAAACCTAAATCTTAATTATAATTCCCATTTTAAAAAGGGGCCCAGAAATGGGGGTCTTAAATGACTATGGCAGTAGGAAAAATGACTGATATATATTAATGAGAATTAAAGTTTCTTTATCTTTCAGAATATTTAACATTGTTATTTCAGATATACAGAGATGGTTTGCAACTTCACTTACTTCAGAATAAATTCTCCATATAGTTCCGATTTGATTGCTCTTTTCAAATATGGTTGTCAATTTTAATATGAAATGTAAGGGCTGCTATGGCTTGTAATGACAAATTTCACACACTTTGGCCATTTAATTTCATAATGTTAAATATCTTCTCATTCTATGGGGGGCTGATTTAGAAACAAAAAGGAAAGGGCTGAAGAAATAGTGGGATGTTTCTGTGATCCCCTTTCTGCTTGGTAGTAGCCTGGCTAAGGTTGATACCAGCTTTGTTATAAAGCCATATTTGGCTTGGAAAATTGGGTCCTTCTGAAAATTGCCAAATTTACTGTGAAAGCAAGGGATAACGTTTTTGCAAAGTTTGAAGAAAACTGGTCAAGGTGTTTTTAGGTGATAGGTTACAAACACCTTATTCTGATTTGAAATCAGGTTTCCAGTTAAGTTTTTTGTCTCTAGGGTGACCAGATAGCAAGTGTAAAAAATCGGGATGGGGTGGGGGGTAATAGGAGCCTATATAAGAAAAATCCCCCAAAATTGGGACTGTCCCTATAAAATCGGGACATCTGGTCACCCTATTTGTCTCCCTCTAGCTCACTAACACCCCCTCCCACCGTTCAAATTTACTGTGTAGTTAAATTGCCTTGAAATCTCTTGCCTCACTTAAACTTAAAGACAATAGGTTATAATAAACCAAACTACATGATTTTTATTCTAGTCGTTTGGTTCCAGTCCTGTTTTCATTAATTTCAGTGAGATTTTGATTTGTAATGTTTTTTCCTGACGTGGGATGTAGGATGGTGGTGGACATGTGCTGTAAGTATGGTTATGTAATGACTTTTAATTGGGGGCAAGGATGGTGTAGGTGTTTTTATGATAGGCTATATAAAGTATAATAAATAAATACATACTAATGTTGGCATGCCAGGGGTGCCATGATCGGTGGAGCGGGAGGCAATGGAAAGTAGAGACTTGGGCAGGGATCTGTGGGACATTGGCTCCTGAGTCTTATGAATCTTGTGCTTCTCCTGCTGGAAAAGAGTATATGCCTTTTAAGAACCACAGGACTTTTGCATTATTTTTTTCTCTCCTTTCACATATTTTCTCCTGTACCAAAATATATGGGCCACAGTCACTAACATACCAATACTGTTTTCTCTTGACTAAGTCATTACTTACATACTTTACACAGCAGTATCCAAAGAGATGGAGGAAATAAGGAACTGGGGATGGAAAAGAGACTTTTCTCAACTTCAGTTTCATTTTACTCTTTCCTTCTCTTCTTCTTTCTTCCAAAGCCCCTACCATCTGCATGAGCACTACTAGGAAGTTACAGAGATAACACTGGTGATATAGTTAATTGTTTTTGGTGTTTAGGATAACTAGCTTCTTAATTTGTTACCTTGTAATATTGCCTTATTCCCAGTTGAAAAATATTGTTATATCAAGTCCCAAAATCTCAAAACAAACTCCAACACAATTGCACCATAAAATGTTGGATGATTTTGTTTTGCACATTTTTCACTTTTGCTAATTTACTGCATCCCAATTAACTTCTATTATTGCTGAGTTAATTATTCAGTTCTCTTGGAATCAATGAAGTAGACTTTCTAGAGTGAACCAATTAAATGAAAATATGACTCACTGTGAAAACATCTCAACAAATAGAATGAGTATGTTGAATTTACCAAGCACAAATATGTGTGCAAATGCAAATAATAGTGGTCCATATATGGCCTCTGCCTCTCTTTGGGCATGATCTGAAACCCATGATGGTAGTCTTCAACGAATAAAAGTGGCCAAGGAGGAAGTGTGGTAAAGTCATTTGGGTGCTAACCCAAAACTTGAGAAACCCAAGTTCAATTCCCTACTTTGCCACAGACTTCCTGTGTTGTGCTGGTTGTGAATTTTCAGATGAAACAAGATTAGTGGGAAACATACTGGGTTTGACTAACTTTTTTGAATCCTACAGCTTGGTGAGCCAACTACTCTGAAAGTTGGGCAGCCCAGGGAGCTAGCTGGCCTGGGAATCTGGAAGCCCTGGGGTCTCCAGCCTCACATAGCCCTCGTGATGCATATTACCCAGCATTATCTGAACCCAAAGCTGTGGTAACTAATGTCTGTTTTCCAGGTGGTATCAGGAAATAAATCAGTGGGGGGGACAGCATCTCTGTCTGATAAGTGATTGGTACACACAAGAGTGCTTCCACCGTCCTTTTTTTTTTTTTATTGAGTACACAGCACACATCAAAATTAAGTCTTTGAACACCCCAAAAATAGTTACCCAAATTTTGAGGTGGTGTCGAGTGATTCAGCAGCAGGGTTCTGGTGACCAGCCTTTCTCCTAATTGCTGGGGAGTTTTGTCAGTGACTCCTTGCTGGTAGAAAATCCAAACTTCTCCAAAGTGCACTCTCTAACTAAACTCTGTATAGATTTTCTCTAGACAAAGCACATAATTCATAATGGCCCCTAATAGGGTAACAATCTCCCTATCAACAGCCTATCAACAGCAAATAATAATTCATTTATTATTATTATTCATTATTATTATTATTAACAATCTCCCTATCAACAGCCTATCAACAGCAAATAATAATTCATTTTTCTGTTTATCAACAAAGCAACTTCAGCAAGAAACTTACACAGGAACCCAGACCAAGGTCAAATTTCCACACTCCCTCTTGTCCCTCCTTCTCATGAATCTCTTTGTTAGTAATACACTGCAGCTGTGCAGTAGTTTTGTTCTGTCTGCCTAAGCCAAGGCCAGATTTTTTTCCTGACTCTGTGGTTTTCTTATTTCCAGCTTATGGTGGCTAAGTGCACAAGATGGCTGCAGGTTATGTCAAGTGTGTGTTGTGTTATGTTAAGTCCAGTTGTCTTGTAACACTGGGGCCGGCCCAGAGCCACAGATCCTAGAAGACCTGGTTGTGGCTAAATGAAATGTACATGATTTTTGTCAGTGTTATCTCTGCTATTCAGTGGTGCCTTATCTTTGCTGTTCAGTGGTATGCAGCAGTAAAACCAACAATAATTATGTCAATTTCACATAGCTGCTGATGCGTCCAGGGAGCATATTTTATTTAGGACATGCAATGTGTCCGTATTTCTGAATCTTTTTTATTTCTTTTTTTCTTTTTTAGAATTTACAGTTTGCTGGAAGTTTTGTTTTACTCAGAATGAGAATGAAATGTCAAAATTTGTTGCAAACTAGAAATTCTGAGTTTTGGCCAACTCTGTTCTTGTGTGACCACTGGCAAATTACTTAAAGTGAAATCCTGGCCTAAATGAAGTCAGTGGGAGTATTTTTTCATACTCTCACTGTTGCTGTTTCCCATTTGTAAAATGGAGATTAGAGTACTGAGTCCTGTCAGAAATAACTTCTTGTAATGGTGATGGCTGCTGTGGTTAAGGTTGCATAATTGTTTTCATTCTAAGCCCAAACAGTTGATGTTAATCAGAACTTGAAATTGCCATCAACATTTACTTGCCTTACAGAGGTGTTGTGAGGATAAATACATTAAAGACTGTGAGGCACTAAAATACTGGGGGCTATACAAGAACCCTAGCCAGATAGTTTGCAGTGGGAGGAAAGAAGGACATCCCATTTCAATCTATCAAGAAGTTGGCAAAACTGTAGGAAGAGAAGATCTGCTCTAAGCAGCATATTTCTCTGACTTAATTCCCATATGTGGGTTCCCTGATACTTAATGCCGTATAAGGCCTGTGTTTGTGACCAGAGAAGAATTTCCAGATGAAAGGTGTGTTTCATCTCCTGAATCGAGAACCTGACAGCAATTTTTAAAAAGTTACCATAGGCACAGAAGAAGGAAAAAAGAATATTAAAACAAGGGATAATTAACAAGTGCTGATGCTCACTTCACAGCACAGCCTAGGGAGCCCTGGTGTTGTGTGTGTTAGGGGGATTGTGTGAGGGAGACTGTGTGTGTGTTGAGGGGCGTTTGTGTGCCTGAGTGAGTGTATGAGAGTGCTGTCTCTTCAAGAACACTCAGGATCAGGAGCCTGAAGGCTTGTTCAGACACAAGCAGCTTCCGGAAGCTCCAGACCCAGAGAGGCATCAGCACAGACAGATTTCCCCCGTCCTGTCACCCAGCTCAGTGGAGATTGGGTACACAGGAAGGAGGACACCCCAACATCAACTTTCCTCCCCCTCCCCTCCCCGGCACAGCAGACAGGAGGACAAACAACATAGCCAGGGGCGGTTCTGGGGGAGGAACAGGCACAGTGGCAGCTGCACACAGCAGTGGAGCGGGAGGAAGAAGGGCACCCCTGCTTCGGAGAAGTCACCTATTTTGGCTGGTCATCCAACTGCCCCCCTGCAGCTCAGGTCCCTCTGCCCTTTTCAGACGCTGTTGCTCACCTGCCACCTCCCTCAGCCCAGCTGACTCTTGGCAGGTCAGGTGGGACTCAGGCAAACCCTGCCTATGACACCCTCTTTGGCGGGCCGCCCTGGGCTGTAATAAGTGCGTGGTACTTGATGGACTGTTGTGTGGCCAGGCAGGTGCACAACTTAGCAGGAACACTGCCTGACAGCCTTCCAATTCTCCATCAAGTGCTGGTCCCTATGTGTATTCCACATATGAGTATGTATGTGTTCCAGCTATGTGCCTGAGACTAGAGACTTTTAGCAAGTAGTGTCCATTGGTCCACACCTGCACCATTGTTCCCCTTGTGCATGGAATCAAAAATATAAGAGGCAGTGCAGACCAATGCCTCTGTTGTTCCTTCTTACTGCCACATGACCTGACTTGGAATCCTGTGCTCTAAAATTCTTCATTGTCTTCATATCTGTAAATTTTTGTACAAAATAGTTTTGGTATTTTACCATTTGTAATGCCTTAATAGTTTTACAGCTAGTGTAGAGTAGTTTTTCCCTACCTTGGGGATCCTTCCCATTTTTCCTCCTAAGGAGAAGGACTGTGCCAAGAGTCCTGGGGTTTAAGAACTGTGCATCTTGACCATTCAGTGCTGCAACAAAGGTGGGTGCAGTTTGCTTAAGCTCTGAAGTGGCCCTGAGGAATCCCAATCATCATCCCCTAAACCCCAGCATCCAACCCCCCAAAATATTGCACCTGACTACTGAAACCCCCAAGTTGCCCTATAGCACTGCATCTTCTTTTCTGAACCTGAAAGCACCAGAAGAACAAAGGAGATCTGCCTGCACGTCCTTCTACAACCAAGCATGGTGGAACACAGCTGATGGCTGTGCTACAACAGGTGGCCACGGATACTGTTGAAATTAAATCTACAGTGTTTCCACCCTACATATCACCGTGACTGAGATTCAGAGTGCACAACACGCTCTGTCCAGAAGGATGGGTGAAGCAGAACACAGAATTTCTGAAGTGGAAGATTTCAAAGAGAACAAATGACAGGTTATGAAGAACTGTAATCAGATTAAGGCTACTGAGGCCAAGCTAATTGATCTAGAAAGCTGCTCACAGTGATGTTACATAAAGATTGTGGGTGTCCTGCAGGTATAGAGAGCGGTAAAACTTCCGAATGTGTCCCTAAACTGCTAACTAAGTTGCTGGATCTGCCAGTGGACTTTTGATATAGAATGGTCACATTGGACCCTTGCCCCCAAACCAGCTCCAGGAAGTTGGCCTAGAGCATTGATTGTGAAGTTCCTGAAGTTTATCACCAAGGAGCTTACATTGGAGAAATCCAGATTTAACAAAAGGAGCTGTTGTCGGGAGAACAAGCGATTTAAAATACTGTTCTTTCCAGATTATGCTCATGATGCAGTTGCTTTTAACCAAGCAAAACAAATGGCCAGCAAGATGTACTTGAAGCAATTTATTAAATACCTGGAAACGCTCCATATTAAGAATGGCAAGAAGATACTATAATTCAGTTCCCCTCAGGAGTCAGACAAATACCTCAAATCTGCAAACTCCTCCCTTGTAAGAAAAGACATCTATGGAGTGATCCAACTGTACGGATTTAATGTATTGCTGTGTGAGTTCTAATATGGCTGCTTTTAAACAAGTTGATAGATGCCAGTTGATATTGATATTTTAGTTTCTTTTCCTTTTTTTCCCCCTCCCTCATTGATGTTGAAGGGTTAATGGGTTATTATCAATTTAATTTCCTATTGCATTAACTCATAGGAAAGGAGCATCAATGTAATGTATCAATATTCTATTGGTAAGGTGATTACTATAGTTGTAATGTTTGGGGCCACGGGGGCTTTGAGGATCTGCAAGTTTAACCTGATATGGTTGACCCCTCTGGGTGTCAAGTGTGTATTTTTTTTGACTGTTTAAACAGATTCTTCTTTTTGATTGTATGGTACTAATGCGTATTTCTCTCTCCATTATCTTTTCAGGGTTTTTTTCTACTTATTTAATTCTGCTTTCTGACCTCTTCCTGTTACCATCCCATGCTGAGAATTTCCTTCCCACTCCTGTAGAATATATACTGGGAAGTGATACACTACCCCTGGATTATATAATTTTTGCTGCTTAAATATGCATGAACTGTATGCTGTTCAGGAAAATTTGCAATTCATTTATTCACTAAATGACTTTATATTTTATCCGGTGTATTTTAACAATGATGGCTCCAATAATTGTCTCCTAGAATATAAAGGGTTTTAATAACCCTATTAAAAGGAAAAAATATTCAATGTTTAAAAAAAAGAGAATGTTGACATTTCTGTGCTCCAGGAGGCACATCTGATAGAACCTGAAGCTTGTGAACTGCCTAAAGTTTGGATAGGCCTCTTGGTTTAGAATTACAATTAGAAATTAAGTGGCATTGCTATACTAATACATAAAAAAGTTGAGTGTTAATATTCAGAGCACAAGGTCTGACAGTTAGGGCAGATTTACTGTCCTCAAGGCTCAAACTGGAAATTCTATAATCATCTTTGCCAAACTATGCAGGCCAAACCAGGACGATCTCAGGGTTTTTTTTGTTTTTGCTTTTTTTGCATTGATGACATGGCCATTATCATGTTATAGCTGGAGAATTTAACAACTGTAGACCCAGTCCTTGATAAAAAGAACAGGAGTACTTGTGGCACCTTAGAGACTAACAAATGTATTTGAGCATAAGCTTTCGGGGGCTACAGCCCACTTCTTCGGATGCATAGAATGGAACTTATATTGAGGAGATATATATACACATACAGAGAGCATGAAAAGGTGGGAGTTGTCTTACCAACTTTGAGAGGCCAATTAAGTAAGAGAAAAAAACTTTTGAAGTGATAATCAAGATAGCCCAGTACAGACAGTTTGATAAGAAGTGTGAGAATACTTGCATGGGGAGATAGATTCAATGTTTGTAATGGCTCAGCCATTCCCAGTCTCTATTCAAGCCTAAGTTGATTGTATCTAGTTTGCATATCAATTCAAGTTCAGCAGTTTCTCATTGGAGTCTGTTTTTGAAGCTTTTCTGTTGCAAAATTGCCACCCTCAGGTCTGTTATTGAGTGACCAGACAGGTTAAAGTGTTCTCCTACTGGTTTTTGAATTTTATGATTCCTGATGTCAGATTTGTGTCCATTTATTCTTTTGCGTAGAGACTGTCCAGTTTGGCCAATGTACATGGCAGAGGGGCATTGCAGGCACATGATGGCATATATAACATTGGTAGATGTGCAGGTGAACGAGCCCCTGATGGTATGGCTGATGTGATTAGGTCCTATGATGATGTCACTTGAATAGATATGTGGACAGAGTTGGCATCGGGCTTTGTTGCAAGGATAGGTTCCTGGGTCAGTGTTTTTGTTCAGTGGTGTGTGGTTGCTGGTGAGTATTTGCTTCAGATTGGGGGGTTGTCTGTAAGCGAGGACAGGTCTGTCTCCCAAGATCTGTGAGAGTGAGGGATCATCTTTCAGGATAGGTTGTAGATCTTTGATGATGCGCTGGAGAGGTTTTAGTTGGGGGCTGAAAGTGACAGCTAGTGGTGTTCTGTTATTTTCTTTGTTGGGCCTGTTTTGTAGGAGGTGACTTCTGGGTAGTCATCTGGCTCTATCAATCTGTTTTTTCACTTCAGCAGGTGGGTATTGTAGTTTTAAGAATGCTTGATAGAAATCTTGTAGATGCTTGTCTCTGTCTGAGGGATTGGAGCAAATGTGGTTGTATCTTAGAGCTTGGCTGTAGACAACGGATCGTGTGGTGTGTCCTGGATGGAAGCTGGAGGCATGTATGTAAGTATAATGGTCAGTAGGTTTCCGGTATAGGGTGGTATTTATGTGACCATCGCTTATTAGCACAGTAGTGTCCAGGAAATGGACCGCTTGTGTAGATTGATCTAGGCTGAGGTTGATGGTGGGATGGAAATTATTGAAATCATGGTGGAATTCCTCAAGGGCTTCTTTTCCATGGGTCCAGATGACGAAGATGTCATCAATGTAGCAGAAGTAGAATAGGGGCATTAGCGGACGAGAGCTAAGGAAGCATTGTTCTAAGTCAGCCATAAAAATGTTGGCATACTGTGGGGCCATGCGGGTACCCATAGCAGTGCCGCTGACTTGAAGGTATATATTGTCCCCTAATGTGAAATAGTTGTGGGTGAGGACAAAGTCACAAAGTTCAGCCACCAGGTTAGCTGTGACATTATTGGGGATACTGTTCCTGATAGCTTGTAGTCCATCTTTGTGTGGAATATTGGTGTAGAGGGCTTCTACATCCATAGTGGCCAGGATGGTGTTTTCTGGAAGATCACTGATGGATTGTAGTTTCCTCAGGAAGTCAGTGGTGTCTCGAAGATAGCTGGAGTGCTGGTAGCACTTCTTATCAAACTGTCTGTACTGGGCTATCTTGATTATCACTTCAAAAGTTTTTTCTCTTACTTAATTGGCCTCTCAGAGTTGGTAAGACAACTCCCACCTTTTCATGCTCTCTGTATGTGTATAGATATATCTCCTCAATATATGTTCCATTCTATGCAACCGAAGAAGTGGGCTGTAGCCCACGAAAGCTTATGCTCAGATAAATTTGTTAGTCTTTAAGGGGCCACAAGTACTCCTGTTCTTTTTGCGGATACAGACTAACACGGCTGCTACTCTGAAATCAGTCCTTGATAAAGCTTCTCCATCTCCATATGAAAACACCAATATTCGTAGCTGATTTAGGCTTACAAGATATGTTGTGATTGGGTAATCCTATGGCCAGGTACTATAACTTTTTTTTTTCTGTAGCTCATTCAATATGTTCATGATTGGACTATTTCTTAATGTCACAAGACTTGATCAATTCTGTCACTGATTGTGGCACTGGTACTATTGTTATATCTGACCAGGCTCCTATACATATGACTTTTAGGCCCCCAGAGTACGTACCCCCAACTAAAAGAAATGGAGATTAAATACTTCTCTGCTGCTTGATATATCATTTGTTAACTCTGTTCAGCATGAGTTAGAACTTAGTGGTGGTTTTTGTTTGTTTGTTATTTTTATTTTTATTTTTTTTTAATATCAGCTGCCACACTTTGGGAAGACTTTAAAGCCTTCATCAGAGCAAGCATCTCTTATGCCACCTTTAAAAGGAAGCAAAGGGAAAATAGAACTGAAACCCTATATAAAATTTATATCCGCGCAGGGCTCTATAGACTATGTTTCTGCCCCCTCCCCAGAGAAACTCAGAATCCTCATCAATCTAAGATAGGAAATCAACAAACTTGTGTCTCAAAGGACTGAGTTTGATTTATTCTGGTAGAAGCAAAACTACTGGGAATCTGCTGAGAGAGATGGTGAGCTGTTGGCATACAGACTTAAGCAAAAGGCTAACGTAAATAAGATTATTGCTGTTCAGGATAGTAGCAATCCATTATATACAGCAGTCAAATGTTAATAAACAGTTTCAGCAGTTTTATTCAAAATTATATTTAGCTGAAGAGGGAGTCAGTAAAGATGCCTGAGCTAACCTTTTTAGTGGATTGTCTCTGCCACAGATCTCTGACTCTCAGAAGGAACTTTTAGATGCTGCTCTAGAAATCATGGAACTGACTCAGGCTATAAAAGATATGAGGTCAAAAAGACTCCTAGAGCTGGCGGGTTCCCAACTGAATTTACAAACATTTCTCTGAATCTTTAATGGCTAGATTATTGAATATGTTCAGCGAGGCCAAGAATGAGCAAACTCTTGCACCTGTTGAGAGAAGCTGTAATTTCAGTTTTTCCTAAACCTGGGAAAAACCTTGGACTATCTGGTAATTATAGGCCAATTTCTTTAATCAATTGTGACACTAAGATTTTAGCCAAAGCTCTTGCTATGTGACTGGACTAAGGTGTCTCACTCATTATCTGCATAAATCAAGTAATCTTCCTTCATAATAAATGTGGCTTAGATAATTTGCATCAACTGATTAATATTATTGCTGCCTTGAGAGATTCTAAAGGACACTTAGCTGTCAGTTCTTTAGATGCTGAAAAGGCCTTGGTCCCAGGCCATGCAGTCAATCTTTTTCATATATTAGCAAAATTTGGACTTGGTAAACAATTTATTGCTTGGGTTAAGCTTTTTACACTCTAACCCGACTTCCAGGGTTGTTACTAATGGTATTATTTCTGCCCCATTTACATTAGAGAGAGGTACAAGGCAAGACTGCCCCCTTTTCTCCTCTTCTGTTTTGATTTAGGTCTAGAACATTTAGCCATTGGTCCTCTGATACCACGAATATGTTGATTTGGTTGGATGGCAAACAGAGCACGAAATTATGATCTATACAGATGATGCTCTTGTATTTGATCTAAACCTGAGGTTACCATTCCTAACCTTCAAACCACGATTAATAAGTTTGAACTAATTAAAATTAATTGGAGTAAATCAGAAATCTTAGGCAATACCAAATATGCCTATAAAGAACTTTCCTGAAATTGGGACTTTCAATGGTAATCCTCTTGTATAAAATATTTGGAGTACTCATTCCCCAAAAATATTCTGGACTTCCCTAAGATAAATATAGAACCAAGTATTGCCCAAGTGACTAAAGATGTGGGGAGACTGAGTTAGTTAACCCTCAGTTTGTGGGGTAAAATAATAAACTGAAAATGAATATTCTTCCCATAATTTTATATCCTGAAAGATCTCTCCCTATTTCTATTTCTCAAACTTATTTTAACAAATTCAATAATATTTTCAGTATGTTCTTTGGGGCACAGGTAAGAAACCTAGACTGTTTCTGAACAAATTACAGCTCCCCCTATGCTTGGGAGGATTTTGTTTCCCCAACTTGCAAAATTATCATACCTCCTTTTTGTTAAGCCAGGCATCTTTGTGGCTGTTAGATATGATCCCACAGACCTCACCTTGGGTTCATATTGATCAGTCACTTCCGACTACCGAGACACTTTGCTCTCCAGGACAGATTGAAACTTATACCTTTTATGGAAGATATTTTCCCTAAATTTTATACTCAATCTCTTCTTTTTGGGTCTACTTCTCCTGAGGGACATCTCAATACCGGAAGATCAATCTGTCTCAAGGAGAAGGTATCTGCCATGAGTCTCAGCCTTCATCTACTGGAACCGATGGCACTACTGGTGAAGCCAGAACCTACCTTCTCATTGGATGAATCCAACAAGCTGTCACCTCCACATGGGAAGGTTAGCCTGGACATAGGCTCTAAGATGTCTTGGACCCATCTCCAACTCCCCCTCCCACTGGTTGATCCATCATACTTGCCTTATCGGGGTCCATGGGATCCCTTTGCTAGACACTCCGGTTCTGTGCATGAGTTACAGTCTCTTGCCTCCTAGGTATCAACAGTCAGCTCCTGCAGAGTATGCGGAAAAGGATGCCAAGCCTGATCTACCAGTAATGATTGGCACTTTCTCCTCCTCACTTGATGAGGTAATTGCCCTCTCCTCACCATGACTATCTGATGATCAGAAGCAATATGAAGGTCCTACTCAAAGAGGTCCATGATATGCAGCATGAGCTTATGGAAATCTTACAGTCTACTGGTCCCAGTTGAGCGGCTCTCTCAGTGAATGAGTCCATCAGAGAACCAGCCAGAGTAGTATGACATATTCTTGCATCTTGCCCCTACCCTGAAAAGGACTGAGAGGTCTTACTTTGTACTGGCTAAAGGGGTAAATGGGTAAAATTTCTGTTTACCCATTCTGCCCCCAACTCCCTAGTAGTACAAGCAATCCTAAAAGGATCCAGGCTACAACACTCTTGTCTGCAGGCATAGCCTTAGAGTACTAAATGCATTGACCTTCTACTGAGGAAGTTATTTTCATTCATCAGCCTCCAGTTTAGAATTGTTAACAAAGCTTTATGCCTTAATCCAAGTCTTCTGCAGATGCCGCAGTTGTGACAGCAGTATTGCAGATGTTTATACCGACTGCATCTTTACACCCCTCCTCTTATTTGAATACTACTTACCAGTCACCGACATGTAGAATATATATAAGGACCAGTACTCGAAGATGAAATTGAGGTTAATTACATGTAACTGAAGGCTCTTTGAGATGTGTGGTCCACTACCTGTCCTCCTTCCCCTCTGCTTCAGGTCCTCTCTGATTTACAGTGAGAAGAGGAATGGAAAGGCATCAATCCACACCACCCCTTATACACGAGGGGAACAACAGTGCAGGAATGGACTAACACATGCAATTTACTAGAAATCTCTGGTCTCAAGAGCCCATGTGTGGAATTCAGATAAGGAGCACAGATCTCAAAGAACCTCCAATTACAGGTAAGTAGCCTAGCCATCAGGCAATCTCTGTATAAAAATGGAGAACAAATGACAGCCTTCAGCCTGGAATGTCACCCAACAGGGTACTGTATCTTGTTCTATAAAATAAAAGCACTTCTTCAATATTTGAATCAAACCATCTTTACTGAGGTAGAAAACTCAGTGAAACATTTGATAGCCCTTCATTTTACTTGAGGACTTTTCATGCATTTTTGGCCACATTTTTGCGATACATGACAATAACAGCTAATTTGGGGAAAGTAGCTTTCAAAATAGTGGTACATGGATTAATGCTTTTTGATGCACTGTCAACAGTATATACAGTTGTCTCTTATGCTTGTAAGAAGCACACAGGATCTTTTTTAGGGGAAAAGGCAATACGCTGCATTTATTGAAGATACAACAATTAGCATATGCATTCAGTCACCCCCCCCCGTGCATGCACACACACACACACACACTCTCGCCAGTCGATGTTATAGTTACCAGACCAGAATCTGGATCAACCTAGTGGCCAGCTAGGTTGATCACCGGTAGGCAGGAGCCGAGTTCCGTCAGTCGCGACACAATGCTCCGGGGAAGTCTTGGCAGGACGAACCGAAAGTTTCATGGCAAGGCACCCTGTTTATATAGTGATTTTCCTTCACTGGGACCAATGAGTTTTGTGTTGTCATGCTGTAATCAATTGTTTGACGAGTACTTGTTTTCTTAAATTGTCCTTCTCACTCTTTACATCAAGTTCCTCAGGGAGTTATTCCACGCTGGTTTTGATCACCGCTATCTTGTCCCCATTGATAGGTGCCTGTCTCATCGTTAGAGTCGTCAGTCTGTCCTGTGATGCTTCAAAGAGATGTGTTGCAGCCTCCTGGTGCCCTTGCGTCTGTCTCCGGTTCCTCCCTTGTACATCTGGTTCAGCGATGGCCTTCACACCTATCTCGTAACACACACATTCCTCATTCACACACAAAACAATTAATTTACACAGAACATTTTGAACAGGAATGTCAAATTTTAATGCCAAAGAAAACAATCATGGAATTATTTTACTTATTTTAAAATGCTAAACCTACAACAAATTGGTGACACTCAAAAGTCTGTTACTGCTTTGAAATCAGTCCAGACACAGATTCTGGCTGATGTATCTCTACCCATTGACTCATTAAGCCATTCCTTTCTGTTATTCAGAAAGGGTGGCTGGTAGGATATGATCAAAGCATACACCAATACATTTAATACATGCTACATTATTATTCTTTATCATTCATTCTAAATTATATAAAATACAAACATAAAATCCTACTACTACATCTATCCCTCTTCAAAAATCAACAAAAATGTGAATCTCTGCAGAAATTTCACCTACATTTTCATCTTCATAGAAGTGAAGAAACTATTTTACATGCTGTCTTCTGTAAAGTACCTTACCACAAAAGAGAACATTTTTAGTTGACACACCAGTAGCACTGAAAGTGGCTTGTTGTTGTTTAGTTTTTCTAGGAATGAATCAGAGGAACTTTGCACAACGCTGTCATGTTTTATGCTCCTATAGTAAATATTCTAACAGATTTTGGAGTCATCATACACTTTAAAATAAAGCTTCACACCACAGTCCATTGACAAATAACAGGGATGCTTAGAGGTGGCATCATAGAGCATTGTCGGCTGCTGGTATTTTGTCATCGTCGGTGGAGTGTTTAATAGAGAAGAATGGAATAATATTTGCAAAAACAATGAGGAGTCCTTGTGGCACCTTAGAGACAAACAGATTTATTTGGGCATAAGCTTTTGTGGGCTAAAACCCACTTCATCAGATGCATGGAGTGAAAAATACAGTAAGCAGTGTGTGTGTGTGTGTGTGTGTTTATGTATATGTACATATACATATAAAAAGATGGGAGTTGCCTTACCAAGGGGGGGTCAGTGCTAACGAGGCCAATTCAATTAAGGTGGAAGTGGCCTATTCTCAACAGTTGATTACTTTTGTAGTACTAACGAGGCTTACATGGAGCTCTTATTCAGGTCTGGGAAGAAGAGCTCTGTGAAAGCTCAAAAGCTTGTCTCTCTCACCAACAGATGTTGGTCAAATAAAATATATTACCTCACCCAACTTATCTCCCAAATATGCTGGGGCCAACATGGTTACAGGAAATTTACATATTCTGTGAGTAGGTAAGTTCAGCTCATTTTTCTTGAGGGTGAAATGTCTGAGGCTACGTCTACACTACGGGGGGGATCAATTTCAGATACGCAAATTCAACTACGGGAATAGCGTAGCTGAATTTGATGTATCTGATCCGACTTACCCTGCTGTGAGGACGGTGGCAAATCGACCACCGCGGCTCCCCTGTCGATGGTGCTTACTCCTACCTGGGCTGGTGGAGTACGCGCGTCGATTCGGGGATCGATTATTGCGTCCTGACGAGATGCGATAAATCGATCCCCGAGAGATCGATTTCTACCCGCCGATCCGGGCGGGCAGTGAAGACAAGCCCATAGTTTCAAACTCTCTGTAAAGGACTAGTATCCTAGAGAGCAGGAGGGTCTCAAACAGGGGACCCTTAACCTATGCGACTGCATAAAGCATAACCTTGCTCCATGCACACCCTTTCTCTGCTACTGTGTCTGTTCAGTATAGCTGGGGAGCCTATAAATGTGGCCACTATCTACCTGTTCTGAGTGGGGGAGAGGCTGGTCGCCTGGGTATTTCCCTTCCTTTCTGCCTGTGAGGAGTCGGAGTTGAGGATGACTAGAGAACCATCAGATATGTGTATAGGCTTCCCTTGAGCTTAAATGTGCCTCCGGGTGCATCCTGTGCTATGCAAGATGGGGATTAGTTTAGATCTGGGCAAGTTTTTTTCATCCCAATGAAAACAATTTTGTCACTGGCCTTCCCTAAATTACTGCGTGCGCAATCATGGAACATAACCTGATATTAATTGTCACCACTTCTTGTGGGAAAAGTAAATTCTCACAAATCTGGGGACACTTTTGTGTGTCCTGAAAAGATCAAGTTGAGGTAAAGAGGATTAGACCCGAGTGTAGAATAATGTATAGAACTTCCGGACAGTGGATAACCCTAATCTAAATTACTGCTCTAGTTGGTCTTGGGGACCAGGGGAGGTGGAGCAGGGCAGAAAGACACATCTTAAAATGTTTTGAGAAGGCTGTTAAGTATTCTGAAAGTATTAGGTAGCCTTGTACAGTGCATAGATTATGTCCTTTAATGTATTTCAGTTACTTTTGCTGCTCTGAATTTTGTTTGTGGTAACTCATTTTGTAAGAGAATGACTCAGACTCAGCATGAAGCTTTGAAGCAGATTTGATCTTTAGGTGACAAAAGCTTGAAGATTCAGTGAAAGGATCCTGATCCATGAACATCAGAATGAAGTGAAAGAAAACATTTGGCTGTTTTCTCATTAGTAGAGAAGTGCAAGTATTTCTATGGGGCATAATACAATGTGGCTATTCAGCTTCACATTTATGTTTATGCTTTTCTCTGACACACGACAATGTGGCTTACTGCCCAATATTTTTCTGTCAAATGCTGCTATGCTTGAATGGATGTTAACTTAAATTAAGAACTGTAAAAGTTGATTTGCTACCCTAATTTTACTTAAGAGAGAGTTCACCTTTGCCTTTTGGAGACTTTTTTTCTTTTTAAATACTGACTCTCAATAGGGCTGAAAGCAGTTGCTTTTCCATACCTCATCATAGTTCTGTGGAGGGAACTATACTGATTTGACAGTAAGTATAGCATGTCTTACAAATTATAACACAGGGCTTGGCATACTCCATTAACTCTTCCTTCAACACACCAGGAGGGGGCAGTGAACTGCATAGTTTTGTGCTTGAAGCCATACTGAGCAGGTAACACATGTTTCTCCTCAGTAGAACCGAATTAGCGTTTGACCACAACACACCAAAGAGAGGGGAGGGGAGATGGCATTTGGAAGAATTGTGGAACTTGTTGGGGATCTTTCCCTTTTCATCCGTGTGTGATAGTGATGCAGCACTGGGATATTCTCTTGGTTTCTCTTTGGAGCTGATGGTGCTCAGGGGTTAAGGCTTTCTCCTCTTTCACTTCCTCCTCCAACTCCTGGTTAAAAGATGGTGCTCCAGAAGGTCCTTCCCCACTCCCCGCAGCTCCTTAGAGCCTTTGAAGCAGGTAGGCAGAGAATTGTCATTTCAATTTTCCCCACAGAAAGTCTAAATTTTCTGTCAACATTGAAATTTTCTGTGGGGAAAATGTCAATTTTTCAAAGGGCATTTTTTGGTCCATTCCATCTGAAATATCTCTAGTCACGACCTCTTTCTGCTTCAGTTCATCCATCTGCAAAGTAAGTATAATACACTTATGTATCATAGGGGCATTGTAAAGTTTAAATAATGTGCCAGTCCTATACTTTGTATTCAGGGGAAATTCCTATTGTAGATTTCTGTTGGACTCAGTGGGTATTTTGTCTGAGTAGGAGTGCAGCATTTGGAAAGTGCTTTGAGTGTCTCAACTAAAAGGTGCCATATAATTTCAAAGTATTATTAAAAAGTCATTGAAGTTGTTTATTACCCTTGTTGGTGGATCTGATTGGAATCTGGTCTTTCAGGGGGAGCTAAAGCTGCTATGTTGAATTGTAGCTGAATTAATTGACTTTTATTCAACCAGTTTTCACGTATACAACAATCAGAACTATGCCTGACTTAGAGACAGCTGTTGTTTATGTTTGCAAGCTATCAATCATTTTTATAAAACTAAAAGCTAAAGCCACAGAATAATTATGCAGTGCTTCTATCTAGAGGTAGGATTTTTTTTCTATATTTTCCTTCATACTGTTAATTAAAATTCAGTCAAGAACAGCTCTAACTAAGAAATCTCTAAGCAAAGGTCAGGGATGGCCTAAACAAAGAATGAAGATGTCCATATTAGAATTCTCCTGGCAATAGAAATTAATTATATACAAAAAGATGCATTAAAATAACACTAAGAATCTGTTTAAAATGTGCAAGACCAAATACATTCTGAGTTGAAAAGACACTATGAAGGTATTTTTATTTATATATAATATATTATTATTTTTTTAAAAACACTCATTAAAAGCCTCCGTAGATGCACTCATGGAAAGATGGAACAGAAACTAGAACTTTAGTGAACTTTCTTCTGTGTGCCTATACAAGGGTTTTAGGATGTCTCAAATTCTGATCTTTGGGAATTCTGTTTTTTCTCTCTAAAAAGAAAAATAGCGGCTTATTTTGTTTTGAGTACACAGATAAAGTAAAAAAGGGGAGGCCAAATGTTGGTTGTACCATCCTTGATCATTTTGTTTAAGGTTGCTAGTCCATTTGTTGTCGTTCCATGAGTATTGGAGTGCATAAAGTCAGATGAGAATAGGAAATCTTAAGACCAACGATAAGATCACATACTGTGGGTCATAGTAGGCACAATATAGGCTGTTCTTGAAAATGTGTCCCTCCTCTTAATTTCCTTGATTTTGTGCAGTTGATCAAACTTTGTGTGTGCGTGTGTGTGTGTGTGTGTGTGTGTGTAAACCAGTAGGCACGCAGTGTTAGCTATTTTTAACAAGGCGCATTGTACATCAGGTATCCAGCCACATCAGCCTTTTCTCTAGAGTGAGAGAAGGTAGGCGTCTTTACTGCATCTCTTTCCGATACTCCTTTATCCATAGTAGAACCCAAAAGGATCATTTGGACATTGCTACTGTCTTCTCATATGTGAGGTTGAGATCCCCATAACCTTTTAGTGCTAAAGAGAATCCTGGGAATGAACCCCTTGAGGCTTGCCTCGTTTGTAGCCAGATTCACTAAGAGCAGGACCGGCTCCAGGGTTTTTGCCGCCCCAAGCAGCAGGAACACAAACAAACAAACAAACAAAAAAACCGTGATCGGCGGCACTCCGGCGGCAGCTCCACCACGCCGCTTTCTTCTTCGGTGGGAATTCGACGGCAGGTGCTTCCCTCCGAGAGGGACCCGCCGCAGAATTGCCGCCGAACAGCCCGACGTACCGCCCCTTCCCCTTGGCCGCCCCAAGCACCTGCTTGCTGGGCTGGTGCCTGGAACCGGCCCTGACTAAGAGTTTAGTGAGTTGTGGATAGGTAGCCTCAATGACTAAGTAAAAATGAGACCACGAGAAATGGAACAAATGAGACCATGAGAAATGGTGAGCTAGCGGGCAAGTCTTGAGAAAACTTGGCAGGTATTTATGGCTTCAGACAGAAAATCAAGCTAACCTCAGTGGCCTCAACTGAAGCAAAACCAGGCAAAACTCTGAAGTTTCAGCTGAGTTTTGTTTTGAGATCTTAGAATTCATTTTAATCAAAACCTCAAAGAAAATGTGGAGAGTAATAAGAGCTTGTGTGAACTGAAACAATATAACAGTTTGCACAAAAACTGTAGTGAATTTAAATCACCAAGTTCTATATGCATTATTCTATTTCAGATATGTACTGCATTTTTAGGGAGAGGTTTTCAAATGCACAAATGGGAATTAGGTGCCCAACTCTTAAATACATTAAATAACTTTTAACCCGTATGAAAAAGCAGTGTATTTGTGTTCAGAGCCAACAAAGGAATTTATATCTGGCAGCTTCTCTGCTCCCTGTGAGAAACATTTTCACAACATTGTGTTGGGTTTGTCAAGCAATTTCTGCTGACCTATAATGGGAACAGTTCAGCAAATACATTGTGTAGTGCCAAAAATTTAGAGAGAGGCATCTTACAAAAGAATCATCTCTACTCAACTTAGCTGACTACACAATGCCTTTACTAACATTATCAATAAAGAACCAATACAGATGCAAAAGGTAAGTGTGTATTCTGCTTTACCTCAAACACCAACAAAGTTAGCCGCTAAACTGTGAGTTTAGACTCTTTACTTTTACTCATATATGAAGCTTACAGGAGGACATTTGATTTTTCAAATTGTGATGGTTTCTATTACCTTCCAGACATTTTGACCATTGTACCTAAAGAGTCTCAGTGACACCTTTTTAAGAGCAGAGCCTGCAATCTCTCTCGCCTTATTCATGAGCAGATAGCCAAGATATCATCCACAGCACTTTGGCAAGAAGCCTGGGGTATCATTCTCAAAGACTGAGACAAGAGCCTCTTGAATAAATTGACTACTGTTGTCAGTTAACCAAATAGACTTTAATATTAGATAAGGTGCTGCTGCAACAACAACAGGAAATAAAAGGTGCTGAATAGTAAACTAACTAATTTGAATAAACAGATATCTATGTAAATCAGAGTTTTGATAGTAAAGATGAACTTTAAAAAACCCACTAAACTACATTGACTGAGCTTTTTATCCACTTGTAGACCAGTACTCCTCTGAAGATTTGTGAATGCAAAGGGTCTGCTCCTTCTCCTGGAGATAATTTTATTGATAGGATGTATTTTAATGACTGTTCTTGATATGGTTATTTCCCCTCCCCCTCCTTCATTCCCCTCACAACTTCTGCCCCTAGGTACCTCAAGATTTCTTCCTTCCTCTACCAGCTGGCTTGGTTGATATTGCCAAAGAAATTCTGAAATCTTGAAATTGTTTTCTTTGTTCCATTTCTCATGGTCTCATTTTCACTTAATCATTGAGGCTACCTATCTACAACTCCTCTGGTTGTGAATTAGGGAACAGAATAATAACAAAGAACTGATGTCCCTCTGCAGAAGGTTAGATGGTTCCTTTAGGCTCAGCTTGGAGCAAGGGGTTGCATGTGTGGTTGGGATCCTTTTAAGCTAGGGAGAGTTGTATTTGACAACTACATTCTTTCCAGTTATGCACTCTCTCTAGTGTAGCAACAAGAGCCTGCTGTAAGCTTCCACCCGCCACAGTCTCTTCTGCCTAAGGTGATCATATTTCCCAAAAGGAAAATGGGACATCCCCAGCCACTCGCCCGAGAGCTTAACCATCCCTCCCCGTAGGCCTTGCCCCAGCTGTTTGCCCGAGCACTCCCCCCACCTGAGCATCTCCACAACCCCACTCCCTGCACGTTCCTCTGCACTACACCGCACTTTATATTTAAAAAAAAAAAAGTCAGGACAGCCAGGACAGGGTTTAAAAAAGGGACTATCCTGGCCAAAATGGTATGTATAGTTATTCTACATCTGCCCTCTGCAGTCTATATCACTGCCTTGCAAAATGGAGGGTTAGGGTGTCCTTCAGTCTCTGCAGATGCACCAACATCCTTACACAGGAACAGCTACCCACGTAGCATGTAACTGCTCTTTCAGGAATAGCTCAGGGAAGAAATTGAGATTCAGCAGCATTGTGAACTCTCAGGGCTTGTCTACACTTGAAATGCTACAGCAGCACTGCTGCAACTGTGCTGCTGTAATGCTTCAGTGTAGACACTACCTACACCAATGGGAGAACTCCTCCTGTTGGCATAGTTAATTCACCTCCCCAGGAGGTTGTCACAGGGTCAACAGAAGAATTCTTCCATTGCGGGTTAGGTTGGCTTAATTACACCGCTCAGAGGGGTGGATTTTTCACACCCCTGAGCGATGTACTTAAACCAACTTAATTTTCTAATGTAGACCAGGCCTTGTGAATTAATGGTGAGTCATGAGATTTTGGAGCCTGCTGGAGGAGCTCCTTGCAATGATGCAAGAAGCTCCTTATTCCCATGATATTCAAGGCTTGGCATGTAGGCAGAGCTCTCTGTGAGACTTATGGGTCTGAGGACACAGATAGCCCATTGCCATGGAGCCCTGCTTTCATTCATGGATTGACTCTGTCTCAGTAGGAAGAGAGTGTCCTGGGGCAGTGGGAGGTATGGGAAGGGTGGAGTTGGAGGTGGGGGGAAACAGTCTGCTGCTGCAACAGTAAGAGCCTAATGCTTCTCTGCCCCAGTCCCAACAGCAGCTTTTCACAACCCTCCCCCCATCTCTTTTCCCAGCCTTCCACTGACCTGGGACTTCTCCTCTTCCCAGGTCAGTGGAAGGAAAATATAATTAAAAAAAATAATTTTTAGCCATTTGGACAATTGAGATTTTTTTTTTAAACAGAATTTGTGGTAATTGGATAATTTGCATATTGATGTTGAACAAAATTATAGAAAAGTGGAAGGATTTAAAATTATTTTGGAAAAGTTTGGGAATGTTTTATGCACAAATTATATATATAATTACTGTACTGAGTTAGATCTCTGCTTGGGTTAGGGTTTTTCCAGCAGTTACCAAAGTGCTTGATGTTGTGAAGACATTTTTACAGCTCACATGAATCTTTATTAAAAATAATAGGAAATCTTGATACATAGGGAGAGTGTTTTGTGTTTCTTGGATGTTTGTTCATTTTCCAGCTCCATTTTATAGTTTTCACCCAGGAGGGGAATATAAGGGGCAGGTAAGAATTTAAGAGATGAGAGAGTCAAGACAGTAATGGGAGATGGAGGGCCAGATCCCTTATCTTAGCGGTGAAGAGAGAGTAAGTGGAGTCTCCATCTGAGCAGCCAGGGAGCAACATGCATTTTTGTGTGTCATAAAGGTTGACTCTTCAATCTGAAATTTTCTCACACATGTGGGCAGAGGAATAGAGTGTAGTTAAAAAGTCAAGACTGACTAACAACATGATGTTTCCTTAAAATCCCATGATTTTGGAGGGTTAGTCTCATAACTTTGAGGTCTAATTGATGATTTTCAGTGTTTTGAGGTTGGCTGTACTGATTGTGTTACAATTCCTTCCATGTTTCCTTTGTATTGTAGAGAGGGGAATTCAGTTATTGCAGCCTTTGAAAGGGTATAGTGTACTCCTTCTCCTCTTTGTGCCTGACCAGCTTCTCGGGCCAGTGAGTAGGGGTTGGCACAGGGCCGGCTCCAGGCACCAGCTTGTCAAGCAGGTGCTTGGGGCGGCAGCTCCGGAGAGGGGCGGCACGTCCAGGTATTCGGCAGCAATTCGGCGGACGGTCCCTCACTCTGCCTGGGAGCGAAGGACCTCCTGCCGAATTGCCACCGCAGATCGCAATCGCGGGGTTTTTTTTGGCTGCTTGGGGCGGCTAAAACCCTGGAGCCGGCCCTGGGTTGGCCGCATAAAGGTTTGGCCCACAATTCATCCCGTCCCACCCATTTTCTCACAAGGGGAGTATCTGGGGAACCAAGGCCTTCCTTCTGCATCAAGCTCTGGGTAGGCTGAATAAGGGTTGAGGGATCAGTTTACCCTCACCTACTCCCCTGCTCAGCCTACTAAGAGAGGGGGACCATCTAGCTCAAAGTACTTACCCATTCCTTTGTTTATGCTGTTGTATCTTTGGTTGAACAAGACTCACAAAGGTAACTAGCATCCCAATAGGACAGTGTCTGTCAATGCATTTCAGAGTGGGACTGGGTCATCCTATGCTTCAGGAAATGATAAAGTGATTCTCTATTGCTAAGAAAGACATTAATAATCATAAAATGATAAATGATTACAAATCCAAAACAAGTTTTGTTTTGTTTTCCTTTAAATTTCAGAAATTTGATGGCTGAGGTCATGAAGGGAGATCTGAATATAGAATACAAAGATACATTTTAATTGAGTTTTTGGACTATAGCAATACTGCATAAGAAATCAGCTTTTGTATTAGTTCTATTTTAAGGGCTGATTACAGAGAACAATGTTGCTACCATAAAAGCAGCATCAATAACTAGTTATAAACTTATGGAAACTGTTGCCACATTCACCTGCAACTATTTATGTTCTTTACTACTGTGGAAAAGCTTTTCATGTATGTCTCCACATTATGCTGGTATGAAACAAATCCACACATGTCATGGAATGTGGAAGAAGTATGTCAAACAAGAGAGAGAGAGAGATGAGATTTTAGATTTGGCTTGGCGGGGGGAAGATGTGTGTCCCATATCATTCTGTGAATTTATTGTGAAAGTTTTTACCTTACGTTTTTTTCAAAGAACGTCTTAGAAAATATTCTGCAAAACAATGTTTGCAGTTTTCCAATCTGATGATCAGTCTTAGGGCTCTGTTCACCCTCCAGAACTTGCATTATAAAATCTAATAATCAATTTCCATTAGTTAAACACATTTTGGGGCATGATCCTTGTCTGTTTGGAAGTCAATTGATTGAATCAAGAACAGGATCAGACCCAATCCTGCAATTCCATGGAGCCAGTTGGAGACAATGGCTCCTTCAGGACTGGAACCATGCTGCAAGGAGGCCAGAGTGTGTTGGGAAGATGGTTGATAGCATTCAGCACAATATAAATGTCTAATGTGCATGTATTCAGCTGAATTTAACTATAATCCAACCAGTTGCTCAATAAATGTTATTAGGTTCTTTGCATAACAGAACTATTCTTCCAGGATGATACCTGGAGTGAGTGAGTGAGTGAGTGTTGCGTTTTTGTTTTGTTTTGTTTTGTTTTTAGGGGAAGGGGAGCTGAATAATGACTCCCCTTGAAAGAGCAGGGTTTCTGTATGAAGAGAGAATGGATAGCATCTTTAATCAAGAGTTCTTCAGAAAAAGTATTGGGAGCGTCAGTCTGGGATGAAATCCTGCCCAATTGAAGTCAATGGAAGATTTGTTGTCGGAATTGAACCACTGGTAATTAGATGCCTATTTACCTGATTTTTACACAGAGAGGCAATATAGGCATATACATCAAGAACTTGAAATAGTAGCAGAGCTTCAGACAGCTACAAGGCAGAACCACATGTGTTTCACTTTAAAGCTGGTCTGTGAAAGGGAAAAGAAGGGGTTTGCCCTTTTCTTAGCTTCTTTGATATATAAAGAAGACTTGGAAAACATTTATGTAACATTATGTGTGGGGTTGTTTTGTTATTTTAAAGAGGAGTCATGTATGCCAAATCTGATCTTTACTGATTTTGCTGCAAGAATTATAGGTCTCAGATGTATATTATAAATGTAAAGATCTTTTTTCATTTAGACAGTTGAATTAACTAGGTGTTAACCAAGAATTGTAACTTACTAAAAATATCCCATCTAACTATATCAGGTTTCACTACATCATTTCATGACTTCACCAGTTGTTCAGAGACACCAGACACACGCTTCTCATGTAGAAACAAACAGGAAAAAATGACAAAAAAAGGGGTGGAGTGGGGGAGGGGTCAAGGGAAGGGGTTTCAGGCTCCTTGGTTTTATTCATCATAAAGAAGAAAACCATTTAAAAAAAATTCCTTTTAGGTTTCCTTTAAAGGAGGGGGAAGGGTTCAAAAGAAAGCTTTGAAAAGCTTCTATTTTTAGAAGCAAATAAGGTGTGTGCCAGAATATATGTTGTCTGTGTTTCACTTCCATTATTCTGCATTACAAAGGATATTTGTATGAAAACCCATTTTTTTTATTTCAGAAAAATTAATCTGCTCTTGCTGCTATCTCTCGCCTGAATCATAATCTTTTGTGACATCACAGTCAATTATTGTGCTGTGATTGATGCCACAAACAGAGACTTCTGATTTCAGGTGGGAATAAACAAATAAGATTATAAGAAACAAAGACTGTGCTTTTAGTATCTCTATAAAATCAAGTGCAGACAAATGTAGAAATAATACTATCTAATTAAGTTAAAGATCTTGAGAATTTATGTGCAATGTACCACTCATCCCTAAGTATACAATAATTCAGCCACTATTTAAGAAACCTTCACTTGATGCTACCGACTTCACAAACTAATGCTCAATATCCATCATACCATATTCTACTTCAGTTATCCACTGTCAGTCTCTTAGACCTCTCCTAATTACATTTCCATGCAAAATTCATTGATTCATTCACATACTGCTGAATTTCTCTGTGGGCTCAGGTGCCTGCAATATACAGCTCACAGGGTACTAAGTGCTATACTTTAACATCAGCAGTTAACAGCACCATCTCTAACTATTTTTGTGCCTGGGAGTTACCACCACAATGGTGCTGGACAGATAGAACAAACACAAGTTTGGCCATATATAATTGATGATGTGTATAGCAAACTATTAGCAAAACAAACAAACCCCTAGTTGTGTAAATGGTCAAATACAATAAGATACAATTGAGGCTAAATTGATCCTTGGGGATCCCATGTTTGGGTTTATGAACCTGGAGAAATATGGACAGGGAGTTAGCTTTAAGTGTGGCTTATTTAATTTGGTCATTTGAAGGAGCTAATACTTTTCCAACGTGTGTTTTCGTAGCACTGACATCCTCAGGCAATATGGCTGACCAGCTGCTTTAAAAAGAAAAAAAGTCAACAGGCATCTTTCCATTGACTTTCAGTGGTCTCTGGATCAGGACCATGAAGATGCATGTATGATTTGAGAAATTTCCCTGCATTTCTACTAACTTTATAAAAGCCCTAGAAACCTAACAACAAAGGAAAAAGTTGAAAAAATAAAATGAAAATCATTAGAATAATCGTGGATGATTTGAAACATTGAGAGAAATATTTTACAAGTTTTTCCATCTAGCAACCCCTGCTCTGCCCTTACCAGGTAATTGATTCATTTAGTTAAAAAAATGCTCAAGTTTCATAAATATTTGCCGACATATTTAACTCACAACAAACAGGCACTCTTTAGTTCCCCTGGGCGGAAGCAGGTGGCAAATAACTAAGTCTAGTTTCTAATTAATATCCCAAAACCCATGACTGATCACTGGAAGCTATATAAGTAAGGAAATACAATATTACTTGTTAAATATACGTGTGATTTTTGGCATTGAGAATCTAATTATAAAGGAACTGGCTACTTATTTAAGCAATAAGGGTCATATTCAATTAAAATAAACAAACAAAAATTCCTTCTTACAAAGCTATGTGAGCCTCAAAACAAACTGGGTTTTTCTTCTTGTTGTTGTTTACACTAGCAGGAATCTTTTATTAAACAGAGTCAAATTGTATGGATGGATATTCTTCAATTTTTCTCTTTGGTCTTTGTTTCTAGCTCTCCCCCCCACCCTTTCCTTTAAGAAAATAAATATAAGTAGATAGGAAATGAACACTAAAATATGTGCATTCCAGATTTTCACAGCTGAATGAGATTCTGAATTACTTATACCAGCAGTGAATACTACATATCAGTTACTTTACTTATGGTAAAGGTTGGGAAAGAGATGCAGTAAAGGAAAAGTCCAAAGCATTATTTAAAGTAACAACACTATAAAAACCCAGCATGAGCATCATTTTCTCAAAATATTTGTTACACTTTAAAAATAAATCTTCTATCTCTGTTTTTTTTTTTAATTCCAGTGTATTCAGTTTTAAATAGGAGATCAGTCAGAAACAAATGTAAGCAGTATGCAAAGCCTGATTTGTGTTTACAGCCACCATCTGTTCCAGAAGGCACCATTGTTTCACAAAGTTGTTCTGAGGATGTAGGGACATGGGGATACAACAATCTAGTCTTTTGATTCAATTGTGTCTATGTGGACACTTGTGTGCCTTTTTTTTTAATTTGCCTTCAAGATAATGTTGACATTTTACTCCGTGGACTTCATATATCTGTGGAGAAGATACTGTCACTTGAATTGCAAATTCTCGATTATTCTGATATTACTCTGACAATTTGTCCAAAACTGGGGAGAAAACAAATTCATCAACTCTCAGCCTTAAACTCCTGCATAATATATCTGGAAAGGATTCTCATTCCATTTGTACTTGAGGATAGTTTAAGAAGAATCACGTTAGTGCAAATATTCTCTCTCTGTTGCTCTCTCTGTAGAGACACACATCATTACCCCCTTCCCCTAGTCTATCGCAGGGCAATAGCAAAAGC
Source organism: Emys orbicularis (assembly GCF_028017835.1). NCBI lineage: Eukaryota > Metazoa > Chordata > Testudines > Emydidae > Emys > Emys orbicularis. The sequence goes on from NC_088684.1 coordinate 98,941,029, forward strand.
AAGGAGGGTGGTTGCACTAGCAGTGACTGTGAAATGAGGCAGATGGCACTGGGATGTTTCTTTGTCAGCTCAGGTAGGATTAGGAGGATTTAAGGAAATAAGGGGCAGAAGAGTAGAGAAAAGTGAAAGCTGAATTTTGGGGGTAGGGAGTTTGCTTGACCTAAACAGTTCACTATCATAAAGTCTACACTTGCTGCTGTCTGTTAATAGTTGGTATGAAATAGTCAAGTGTTTCCCTGTGCTTAGAATATAATATAATTTACATGTTTGAGGTGGTGATATGTAGACTCTGTTTATGATGACTTCAAGGCTGACTTTTTAAGGATGACAGCTGTTCTCTCTCTTCCTCTGCCCACGGTAAAATCCCATTGTGGAAGCCCATGTCTGCACTCACACCCCTTTTTGGAAGGGCTATGAAGCCACTTAATTGGAGTTAATGTTGGAACATTAATCTCAGATGGAAAAGTCCAGTAAATGTAAGTTCCTATCATGCAACTGTTTGAATGAAAAGCCCCATTAACTCAGTGGGACAAATTACACATACATACGGTAACGTAAATCTAGATTTGCAGGATTGAAGCCATAATGTGAATTTCTTAGGGGTTAACACTGAGTACTGCCTGCTCCCACAGATCCTTAAACACACACTGTTTGCAAAGAAAGGCTCTTGGGAGACAGGAGGGGGGGTCGGATGATTATGGGCTTGGTTCAGTTCCTTTCCACTTGCTAATTTTTGGGCTATCCAGCAGAAATTCTGTTTTTGTTTTGTTTTTTAACACCTCACTGCTGTGTAGCAAAAGGGATTAGGCCCTTTGCTGTTATGGTAGCAAAGCATGGATGTGGAGTACCCATAAACAGGGCCGGCTCCAGGCACCAGCCGAGCAAGCTGGTGCTAGGGGCGGCAGATTGAAAGGCCGCTTTTTTGTTGTTGTTGTTCCGCTCCGGCTGCCCTTTGGGGGGCGGCAGCGCGGAGGACAGGAGCGCCCTGCAGCAAGCCCGGCAGGGCAGTCATCGTCCTTCCCTCCCCGCCGACCGGAGCGGAGCCCTCCCGGCAGGCGTCAGGCGGCGCGGCGCAGCGGGAGGGGCCGCGTGGCAGCACCCCGCTGTAGCCCTGGCCACCCCCCTTGTCTCTCTCTCCCGCCCGCTCCCTCCCCCACCCCCCCGCTAGCCGGTTCCCCTGCACCCGCGCTCTGGCCGCGCCACAGGTTTTTTTTTTTTTTTTTTGCTTGGGGTGGCCAAAAAGCCAGAGCCGGCCCTGCCCATAAAAAAGTGCTTTTAGCATTACATGCTGTTCAAAGTTTTTGTTTTCTGTGCACAATTTAATCAGCCTTTTCCATGCACTGCCTGCTTAAATGAACTACAGCCTGGAATCAGTTTTTTCTAGTATTTGTCTCTGCAGTGTTGGAAACAACAAAACATGTTAGTTAAATAATATTTTCACGAAAGTAATCTTAAATGGAAACAGACTTATTTCAAATCTTCTTTGAAATGTTGGCTCCATTCTAAGAGGGGATTTATTCTTCTTTCCAATGGATCCTTTGATGTTGACCTCACATTACATGAGATCAACCCTACAGGAACATTCTGCAAAAGTTTCTGCAAATTCCAGGATTCCTTATTAATTACTTCCTGTTCACATTGTATTCTCCCCTCATGGTATCAGTTTAATAATTGACTAATAGAACACAAAGGTGAAACGTATTTAAAACTACTTCTACCATGTGCATCTAAGCAGTGCAGTGTGCAAAGAATGCTAGGTCAGGGTTGTGCTGCCAATATTTTCAGTTTTTGTCTGACATGCACAAAAAATCTCTTAGCCTATGATAAAGGCCACGTAATAGAGAAGCATGTGCTTTCAGAGTGTATTTGGGTGACCGTGAATGAGAGAGATGGGGAATGTATTAATTTTATTTTTCTATTTATATCAGACTAGGAAACTCAGGTGAAGAATAAATTACTAAATTTTAAAATGCATTCTATTTATGCCAGAGACTAGAAAAGTTATCTCCTGGGTAAAACTGTAATTAGTCAATTTTTGGAATTCATATTAATAATGTATCAAAGAGACCACTGTGGTCTACTGGAGAGGTATGTGTAGTAATGAGGCAATTTTTTGTTTAAATGAGTATTGTCGCTGATGCATTAGAACTTCTCTGAAGGAGTTATTCCTATATATCAGTCAAATGCATATTTATAAACTGTGTATTATACATTCTTTTATTTAAAATGCAAATGATTATACCCTTTTGAGATGTTCTCTTTCTGATCCATTTGCAAGCAGCATTTACTGACTGTTACCAATAGTGGTATTGGACATATCGCAGTATTACCCTGACCTTAGAACAGGAAATAATCATAGTGTATCATGCGCAATACCATGTTAGCTTTTGAACGGCAACTGTACACTGGAATTTCTAACCTACATACAGAATAATATTCTGCATATTACGCATATTAAACTTAACTTTGATTTGCGACTGAGGGGCTTAAAGGAATGGTAATGTCTGGGACCGGGAATCTTTACATTCCTGATTTGAAGGAAACCCCGCCCAGTAGCTTCCCAAATTGTTTTTCACTGTTGCCTGTTTGGTGACCTATGTGAAATGATTGTTGATCTCTACCAATTCCCGCTGAACAGATGTCCACACACCAAAAGCCACCTTCATGATTTACTTTCTTGTTGGCACACTCATTAGAGTGACTCAGGACTGTATGGGCATGGAGCATGAACTACCCTCTGTCTTCTAAAGTGCTCTTTCTAAGACAGGGTTAAATTATTGATTACTATAAATAATGTTTTCCCCTTTTTATGAACTTCTATCTGAAGCATAAAGTGCTTTATAGGCATTAATGACCTGACCCTCCTCACTTTCTGCGATGTTGATAGCTGGCATAATTATCCTATTAGTTAGAACAGCATGGGAAAGTTTGACTGATATATGAGCAACTCCGCCAAAGTCAGTGGTTTTAAACAAGAGTTGCATTTGGCACCAGGGCTGCTGCTATTCACCTCACTCTACAAATACAAGCAATAATAGCAGAGTAAGAACAGGTGGTTGGTTTTTTTTATGCCCTTGAAGAGAGTCACCTGACATCAGTACAGACACCCGCAGAGGTGCTCAGGACGTCACAAAAAGTGTTTAGGATAGTTGAGCCCATATCCACTATAGATGCACTTGACTGAAGTGAAAGGAAGAGTTACCAAGGACTGCTGCAGTGATATATGCCATCATGTGCCAGCAATGCCCCTCTGCCATGTACATTGGCCAAACCGGACAGTCTCTATGCAAAAGAATAAATGGACACAAATCTGACATCAGGAATCATAACATTCAAAAACAGGTAGGAAAACACTTCAACCTCTCTGGTCATCAATAACAGACCTCAAAGTGGCAATTCTTCAACAACAAAAACTTCAAAAACAGACTCCAATGTGAAGGTGCAGAACTGGAATTAATTTGCAAACTAGATACCATCAGATTAGGCCTGAATAAAGACTGGGAGTGGTTGGGTCATTACAAAACCTAAACATAATTTCCCCAATACTAATTTCTCCCTACTGTTACTCACACCTTCTTGTCAACTGTCTGTAATGGACCACTCTCTTACCACTTCAAAAGTTATTTTTCCTCCCTTGGTATCCTAGCTAACACTTGGTAAAGCATCCCCATCCTTTCATGTATTTATATCTGCTCCTGTATTTTTTACTTCATACATCTGATGAAGTGGGTTCTAGCCCATGAAAGCTTATGCCAAAATAAATTTGTTAGTCTCTAAGGTGACACAAGGTCGCCTCGGTTTTTAAAAAAAATGCTATAGTGTATAGCTACTTCCTTTCTGAGTTTGCTAGAGGTACTAAACCCTGCCCTCTGCCCTAGTGGCAGCTGGGACCACAGGAAACAGACCTATAACTCTCCTACAGAATTAGATAAAAGTTACAGATAAAGGAGGAAAAGTAAATATTTCAGACTTAAGCAATTTTAATCAAGGTTGTTTTGATTCATGAAAAGGTAAATAATGTTCATGTTTCACTAAACAAAAATCTCACCTAGGTAGAAGAAAAACATGGTCTTGAGGAGGTTTCTACCAATTAATGATTATTTTCTAAGACAGAAAAGGAAGTTATATAAAAACAGAAAACTAATTTGTTTCATTGATTGTTTCTGTTTTACAGCCTTAAGGTCAATGTAGGGACATTGTCATTTACATTTTTGCAGATGCTTCTTGAAAAAGGAAATGCAGCACTTAAACCTAAACATTTGTTTTGATATATGTGACACTTGGGGACCTAAAGCAAGGTAATATAAATTGCAGTGTAAATCAGGCTTGCAAACCACACATTGGAACCTTTGGTACCTTTTTTAGTTTTGCTAAAGCTTTTTCAGGTTGGTTTGCAGAATGATTTGTTGCCTTTTATTGTGATTCACTGGAGTGCATTCCTTTGTGCATTATATATAAAACCTTCTGATTGCCACAGTCTACATTTTTTTTTTGTTTATAAGGCAGAACAGTAATTTCTTCACCTACCTATCTTAATGTTAAATCCACATCAAATTAATGTAATGTCCAGGGGCACCTGGCACAATCAGGAAATTTGCTAGTTGATTGTGACTGGATTGTAACAGGTATATCCTGATCGCCACCAGTGCTAGTGCAGAGATAGAACCACAGTGCATATTCTGTTTAAACAATTTGTCACTATCAGTGGAAAGCAGTTTGGGAGCAGGAAGGGGGTATTATGAATGTTTAGTTTTGTTTCGTCGGTTAGGCTGTGCACTTTTACCATCAGAATGACCAGACAAATCACAAATGACCACTCTATTCTAAGGTAAACCCATGGTATATCACTGTGTTCAGTAAGGGAGTTCAACTACTTTGTCAAAAAAATAGCGTCGAAGGAGTATGGTGCTATTACATTTCCGGACAATCTCAAGGTTTGTTATATATGGTGCACATGACCTCTATGAGATCCATGCTCTTCTCCTTCCTTCCTTCCTTTTCTCCTTCTTGTTTGCTTTCCTGATGTGCTCTTCTTGCCCCCTTTCATGTCCCTTATCCCCTTCTTTTAACCCTTCCCACTCCTATGCTACTGTCGACTCATCCTCTCCTGCTTTTCACCCCAACCCTGGCATCCATAGTACATTAAAAAAAAGGCACAAAAACAATATTTTATTTTAAAAAAATGGAAATGGCATCATGTATGCTCTCCACCATGGTGCTCACTCTGTTTGTATGCTGTATCCTTTCCCCTTACTCTTTCTCCATACTGTCTATTGAGATTGTGAAGTCTTTGGAACAGTGCCCAGATCAATGGGGCTTGGATCTCAGTTGGGACTTCTAGGTGCTAATGGAGTATAAACAATAAATATCACTTAACAGTACCCTGCCCTATCCCTGCTCTCCAGCAGCATGTAATGAAGTGTGGATTTTGGTAGCATTTCCACCTCTGCTTATTCTCTCTCTCTGCTTCTGCTTCCCTCTGCTGCTTGTCACCGCCTTCCTACTCCAGTGAGATAGGCCGAGCTGCTTTTGAACTCAACTCTTCCTACTGTCAGTAGTAGCTGTTTCAGGGCTCTGCAGTGCCATGGACCCCAAAGCATTCTCACAGAAGGGTATAAACCCTGGGGAATGGATCGGCAATTTCCCTAAACTCTGTCAATCTATGCATGCTTCTTAAATACCCATAGGGGAAACAATTCACATTTCCCAGTATTATCAGTCCATGCAAGAAAGACTGTCACCCTATGTGATTTAATAATGAAATACAAGGCTGAGCTTAAACCTTTGCCCCTTTAATTGTAGCTGTAGCACATCTAATTACTAGCGAGAGATGTAGAACAGATAACCCTGCTTCCTTCGTGAAAGGGTTAAAGAGACTTTGGAAGGCTTACTTCAGAATTTCTTAGCTTTTGTGAGTTTGTTTCAACCTTAATGGCATTTTAACACAGTGTTTGTGGTTAATTATTTAAGGGCTGTTACTTTAAAGCCTTCATATGAATGACCAAAGCCAAAGGTGCATGTGTGCTCTCTCTGCCTGCCTGCATTAAACCAAGAGAACGATTAGAATATGATTGGCTCTGAATAGCTAAATAGCAATTCTCCTCTAATGTTGGCAATAGAAGTCATTTGAAGCATTATTTGAAGCATTCATGGAGTGGAACTTTTATCTGGAGATTTAAAAATGCAGAAATGGATAGCATTGTTATGATTTTAAAACCATTTATTTGAAGATAAGCTCCTTCACAATGCATGCTTATTTTTCCATGATATAAGCATGTTTTTTTTTAAACTTTCTCTTTTCTCTCTCTCTCTCTCATATGTATGTGCATGGAGATATATCCTTAAGTATGAAAGAAAAAGAAATGCATGAGAAAAAAAAGACATAAAAATCTGTGGTTTGTAGGAGTGGGGTGAGGAGTAGGCAAAATGTTGCAAATAAAATTGCTATTTAAATTGTCTCTAATTTTATCTATGGTTACAATAAAACCAGATTGTTATCTATCAACATCATTGTAATCCATGATAATGAACAAATAGATATATTACATATTTATGAGGCATAACTTAACCTGATTAATATTAATTTGACACGCATGGCTTTTGAAAAATGTCTTAGACTTAGATTGTAACTATTGAGTCCCAGAAATAAAGACCAACTCTAGATTTCAGTGTTTGCTACAATTAATTTTATTTCCAGTTATTTATATATGCAATTTTGCACACCAATTGTTTGATGTGCACAAAATGAATAGCTAACTGGATTAGCTGGCAAAGATCTGCCAGCTAACTTCTTTCACTAAAGCAATGTACTGAATCTACAGAACTGGGCCTTCTATTCATTCTGAATAATGAACACCATCAGGTTGATTGGTGGTTTTATTTATTGATTTATTTCCCCCCCGCCTCCCCTCCAACTGTGGACTGATAGTTCTCACTGGCATCAATGGGAGCAGTGGCTGCTCAACACCTTTGAATAATCAGGCCCTAAGTGTCTGAACTTGGTTCCCCAAAATAGCAGACATATCTGAAAATTTTGGCCCAGGTCTTACCAAAAAAAGTCTCTGGCAGATGAGGGGGAAAGAAAATTTACTTTCAGATCTCTTTACTTTCAGCCCGGTGCTTCAACCACTAGCTCATACTTCTTTCGATTGTCATATGTTTGTGTCACGCTTCTAAGTTTCACTCATTATTTATCATGACATAGATGATCGATTTACATACGAATTTTAAAAGACAATATGTCGCCTTGAGGCGCTGATGTTCTACAATACTTCAAATAAACTGCTACATGGCGGGGGGGGAGGGAAATCCCTGAATCAAATCTTTCCTCTGAGATAATATCACCAAATTTAATCAGTGGCCTAATGCCTACCACAAAGCCTCTATTGTGAAATATTCTGAGTTCCTAAAAAGGGGGTATTTTTACATGGCTGCTTTGTTCATTGGGAGCACTGAAGGATTTAGTAATTTTAGATTTTAGTTACTTTTCGTACTTAATGTTGGTTGAAACGTGAGATCCCAAAGGTACAATGCAGAATCTATTGTAATACGTGCCCTTTTTATAGTAAGTCTAGCTTGCTTTGTTATCCTCGGATGAAAGGAGACAAAATCTCTTTAGTTGCTTTGGACTATCTTAAATGATATTGTGATTAATATTGGAGCTGCTCTGCAATAATTTAGGAATATTATATATTGGCCTGTTTATTGAAATGTTTAACAGGAGCCTGTCAGTAAGAACAAGCAGGAAGGAGAAAGAAGCGATCAGGATAAGTCACTTCTCAGCAAATACTTGCGTTGTTAAAGTATAATGTCAGGTCAGGAAAGGCCTGTGAACACAGGAGATCAAAAGTACGTGGGCAGGTTTTAGAGGGTGTCTTTTGAATCAGACTGAAATGGGGCAGTCACTGAGTGTGTCTGAAGGAGATAGATATGCCTTGGTTACCATCAGGGCATAGGTGGTGGGTATAATAGGCCAGGGGAGCCACTGATCCGCTACCTTTTTGAGAGCATGGACACCTGGGCCATGGTGGCCCCACCTGCACTTTGCCCCTGAGGCCCCCTCCTGCTTTTCCTCTGGCCCCACCCACGCTCTGCCTCTTCCTGTCCCTGCTCCGCCCCTACACCGAGGCCTTCGCTGCTTCTCACTGAGTTCCTCCTCTCCTCCCCTGAGAGGCCACCCACCGCTCACTCCATTCCTTCCTTCTCCACCCCTCTCCCCCATGGCTCCCCTGCTTGCTGAGTCCCGACTCTTTCCTCTCCTCCCGCCCACAAGGTCCTGACCGCTGCAGCTCGCTGAGTCCCTCCACCCCTCATTCCCCATGGCCCCCTGTCAGTCGGGGGAGAGGGGATAGAGGGACTCAGTGGGTGGCAGGAGCCAAGGGGTGTGTGGAGGAGAGGAGAGATTCGGTGAGTGGTGGGCAGTGGGGTCTCAGGGGAGGGGAGGTGGAGGAACTCAGCATTCCCTATGGCTCCCTGCCACTTGGAGGAGTGGGGGTGGAGCATGGGCGGAATCTCATGGGGAGGAGGCCATGTGTGTGTGGGGGGGGCTCAGTGTGAAGCACAGGCAGGGCCACAGTCTGGGTGCCGGGGGAGCTTCTGGCGCTCGGGCCAGCCTCCCCAAATGCCGGAGCCACACAGTGCCCAGGCATCAGGGGATGGTAAACCTTTGCATAAAATAGACGTGTATATGTATCCTGATCAGTGGAACTGGAGTCAGAAGGCCGGTGTTTTCTGGAGAGACTGTTATTGATGGAATGCCAGGAAAACAGGGAAGTGGAGGAGTTAGGCTAGAACTCAACCATATGGACAGAGCAATGCACAGGGCTTAATCATGTTTCACTTGTTCAACTTAACCTGCAATCTGCTTCACACTTTGTGAATGAAACATGGTGGCAGTGCCTGAGTAATGAGTTCTCTAAAGGGCAGCTGCTTGCAGTGCAAGTCATGGAATTCAATCTGAAGCGGACACAAACTTAGCCCAGCAATGGACCTGGTGGAAGGAGGGGTTTGAGCTGTACACAGCTGGAAAGTAAAACTATTATTTTACCTTATTGGAGAAGAAGGCACAGAGGTCCGTAGTATTCTGAAACTCCCCACTGCCTCAAGCCTCACAGCAGTCCTAGGAGCCCTGGAGAATCATTACTCCCCAAAGTGGAACAAAGTTATGGAGACACACATTTTTTCTATAGAGACCAATTCGAAGGGGGCAGGATAGGCCCCTATGTTACAGCCTTACACAGACTGGCTGCTATATGAAATTTGGGGGACTTGACAGACTCCAAAATTTGGGACAGGATAGTTTGCAGCACTTGGGATCACCACTTGTGGGAGCAGCTGCTCTTGGAGAGCAGTCTCAAATTAGAGAGATGCTTAGACATGGGGCATGCTGTGGTAGCCTCACAGAAAGTTTGAAAGCCATAGGAGACACAATTCCCCAAGAAGTACATGTTGTGAAACAGCAAAGGAGAGCAGGTTGCCAGAGTGAGATGCATTTACTGTAGCAGAAAACATGAGAAGTGCCCTGCACTAGGGCAGCATTTCAAGGAATGTGGCAAGTTCACCCATTTTAGCAGTGTGTGCAAAAGTAGAGGAATGTCCCAGGAAGACTCAGTCAGAATTGTACAAGAGGAGGTCAGCACATCAGACAGGGGTGATGACCTCTTGATTCTGTTCTTGAGTCCGAGAGAATATCAATTTCAGGCTGCTGGGACAAGAAAGCAACAAGAGACAATATCGACCTCTCTGCATGCAACAATATTATAGGGATATGCCCTGCGCGATTTCAGCTGGATAAGAGGACCTTCCACAATGTAATACCTCAGGGAATTGAACACACCCATGGCAAAGAGAAGTTGCAATCTAATAATGCATGATGAGAGCATAATGCAGCCTGCAGGAAAATATGATCTCATAGTAACTTACCTGAAAAATAACAGAGGACCAAATGAAGTTTGTGGTAGTGAATGGTAAACACCACAAACCCCTCTTGGGGAATGCAGTCATATAAGCCATGAATGTGATCAGAGTGCAGCATAAGAATTTTATAGCTGCCATGTAAGAAGCAAAAGGGGGAGGCCCATGGACAATGGAGACAATTTTAAAATCCTATTAGGATGTTTTCAAGGGCAATGGGTACCTCAAAGGAAAGTTGTGACTGGAAGAAGATCCCACAGCGAAACCTGGGTACTGTTTACCATGAAGGGAAATTCCAGAGGCACTACATAATCCAGTACACAAGGAGCTCCAAAGTGTTCAGAAAAGGGGTATCCTAGTACCTGTAGAAGCCAGTACAGTCTGAGTAAGCAGCATTGTTGTGCTAAAGAAGCCATCTGGCCAACTTCACATCTGTGTAGACCCAAAGCCACTGAACAGGGCATCTGAAAGATGCTACTATCTCTGAACTCTCCAACCCCAGAATCTTTACAGTCTGAGATATGAATGTTTTGACACAAAGGTCTGTATAAAGAGTCCAGTATTATGACAATCTTTGAAACACCATTTGGTCACTACAGATGGCTGTCCATATAGATGAGCGTAAGTCAAGCACCAGAGGTGTTCCAGAGAAGACTCACCAAAGTGCTAGAAGGAATGCCTGAGGTGAAAATAATGAAGATGATATCCTTATTGCAGGCGAGGGGAGCAATCATACAAAAGCTTAATGAGACCATGATAGAAAACTACAAACTTTTTTACAGCAGTGCAGGGACAAGAACATAAAACTCAACCCAGAAAAAAATGTGACTCAGACAGCATGAAGTGACACACATTGGATATATGCTCACAGCAGAGGGACTGAAAGCAGATCCAAACAAGATCAAGGCAGTCCGAGACATGACAGCTTCAGTGGATGTGAAAGAGGTACAGCAGTTAATAGGAATGAGACATTTTCTGTCCAAGTTCTGTCCACAACTGCAGTAGCAGAACCCATACATCAGCTCACAATGCAGGATGTTGAGTGGGACTGGGCAGGTCCCAAAAAGCAAGGGTTTGATATGCTGAAACAAAGGATAACAGTTACTCTTGTCCTCAAGTACAACCAGCCAGGAGAGCCACTGACTCTCCAGCATTGAAGAAAGGATTCAATGTAGCTTTCTTGCAGGAACAGCTGTTCACTAATGCCAGCAGAGACCTATCAGAGTATACGTCTACACTGGCAAAGTTACAGTACCGCTCAGAGAGCGCTGAAGGGAAACCGCTGTTATGTGTTCACACTTTCTGCTGCCTGCGCAATAGCGTGTTCACACTTGTGGTACTTGCAGAGGTGTTCGGAGCGGTGCACTCTGGGCAGCTTCCCACAGAGCACCTCTTTCTTTTCTGCTGCTAAGACTTGTGGGAGGGTGGAGGGGGTCACGCGGCATCCTGGGTCCTGTCCCAATGACCCATGGTGCATTGTTTCGCATCCCAGAAATCCCTATGCTTCTGTCCACATTTGGTGCCATCTTTCAACAGTTTGTGTACTGCACACCCTGCCTCTTCAGGCTGCAGGAATGGATCCCGAACTGCTGATCAGTATGCTGCTCACTCTGACCAACACATCACAAGTGGCAGTGGAGTTATTCCTTAAACTACAAAGGCAAGAGGAGTGTGACACTGATCTCATCACACGTACTAGCTATGACACGAGATTGCTTGTGGCATTCACGGAGGTGCTCATCACAGTGGAACACTGCTTTTGGGTTCAGGAAACAAGCACTGAGTGATGGGATCATATTGTCATGCATGTCTGGGATGAGGAGCAGTGGCTGCAGAACTTTTGAATGAGGAAAGCCACATTCATGGGACTGTGTGATGAGATCGCCACAGCACTGTGGCACAAGGACACGAGAATGAGAGCTGCCCTGTCATTGGAGAATTGCGTGGTGATTGCACTGTGGAAGCTGGCTACGCCAGACTGCTACTGATCGGTTGCTAACCAGTTCAGAGTGGGGAAAGTCGACCTTTGGACTCGTGTTGATGGAAGTGTGCAGGGCCATTAATCGCATCCTGCTCCAAAAGACCATGACTCTGGGCAACGAGCGTGACATTGTGGATGGCTTTGCACAAATGGGCTTCCCTAACTGCGGAGGGGCGATAGATGGCACGCACATTCCAATTCTGGCACCAGACCACCTAGCCACTGAGTACATTAATCGCAAGGGGGTATTTATCAATGATTCTCAAGGTGCTTGTGGATCACCATGGGCATTTTACAGACTGTAGCGGGGTGGTCACCCCGCTCCGGTCCAGAGGGGTTAAAAACAGCCCTGGGAGGGGGATGTGGCTGGAGAAAGCAGCTTTTAGGCTGTGCTGATTGGGGGAAGTGCCTGCAGCTGGAGCCACGCCCCAAACAGACTCAGCTGGCCCTATAAAGGCAGGGAAGCCAGGGGCAGACGGGGAGTCTTCCTTTGCTTGTTGAGGGAGAAGGGCCTGGCTGCCTAGAAGCTGGGAAAGGTACCTAGAGTGGAGCAGGGCTGGGGAAAGGCTAGAGGAGCTGGGGAGCTCCAGCCTGGAGAACCCCCAGGCTGCAGGCCTTGATAAAGGCCAGGCCAGGTACTGGGGCTACAGAGGGGTAGCCTGGTGTAGGCAAAGGCAGCAGGTCCAAACCCCCCTTTGCCAGTGATGAATGGCATGTACACTGCAGTCTGCCCCAATGAGCGGGGGCTAGATGGTGACTGGCAGTAGCCATATTCTGAGGCAAAGTGGGGATAGTGGGTGGGGGTTCCCCTGGGAGGGGGAGACCTAGAATTGTGGGGGTACTGCCGGGGGGCAGCACCCAGTTAAAGGGGCACCGGGGTCCAGTAGGGACACGGGGGCCAGCAGTGGCGGCGAGACAACAGCCTGAAGACGGCGCTCTGGAAACTGGAGAGCTAATTCCTGGAAGTAACCAGCAGGAGGCGCCGCCGGGTGAGTCTGCGCCAGCTTACACAGACATTAACGTAGGCTGGTCCCGAAAGGTGCATGACGCACGCATCTTTTGGAACACTGGCCTGCTCAAGAAGCTGCAAGAAGGGACTTTCTTCCCGGACCAGAAGATCACAGTAGGAGAAGTTGAAATGCCCATTGTGATCCTGGGCTACCCCTTAACGCCCTGGCTTATGAAGCCGTACACGGGGCAACTTGACAGCAGCAAGGAGCGGTTCAACAACAGGCTGAGCAAGTGTAGAATGACTGTTGAGTGTGCTTTTGGCCATTTAAAAGCCTGCTGGCAATGCCTTTATGGGAAGCTGGACCTGGACGATGACAATATTTCTATGCTTATAGATGCGTGCTGTGCGCTCCATAATATTTATGAAGAGAAGGGTGAAAGCTTCACTCAGGGCTGGACCGCAGAGGCTCAGCGCCTGGAGGCTGAGTTTGAACAGCCAGAGACAGGACTATTAGAGGGGCACAGCACGGGCCCATAAGGATCAGGGATGCCTTGAGGCAGCAATTTGAAGCTCAAAGCCACTAATATTTGTTGCTATGCAGGGATTGCAGTGCTTGTAATGATAGAGATGATTGGTGCACATGATGCAATAAGGGGGTTTAACATAATTGTATGTTGCTTTGCAGTGCTCTTTTTGTTTCAATTAATACAATAAAGATTGCTTTCAAACCAACACAATTCTTTTATTAAAAGACAAGAACTGGAGGAGAGAGTCAAATGAAAAAATACATCAGCAGGGAGGGGGATGGGGGAGAGAAGGTCCCAGGAGGAGGAGGGGTCTTGGCAGGGAGGGTGCAAGGATGTTTCGTGCCCTAAGTGAAACTTCCACCTTGTGACCCCCCCCTCCCCGAGCCCTATGGCAGCTCTCCGCCCTAAGGCGCCCCCCCGTGACAGCTCCCTACCCCCCCCCCCGCCCTGAGGTGCCCCCCCCCCCCGCGGCAGCTCCCCCTGGCCCAGGGAGCCGTGGGGCAGCTCCTCACCCCAGCTCACCTCTGCTCCACCTCCTCCCCAAGCACGCCGTTGCTGTTCCACTTCTCCCACCTCCCAGGCTTGCGGCGCCAATCAACTGTTTGGCGCCACAAGCCTGTGAGGGAAAGAAGCAGAGCGGGGTGACGTGCTCAGGGGAGGAGGCGGAGCAGAGGTGAGCTGGGGCAGGGAGTTCCCCTGCTTGCCGCCGCCCCCCCCCCCTTACTTGCTGCAGGCGGCCCTCCCCGCACCCCCCTGCCCCAGCTCCCTCCACCTAAATGCCGACGACTACCGGGGCGGCCAAAGATCTGACCGCAGCCGAAGGACCCAAAATGCCACCCCCCAAATGCTAGTGCCCTAAGCGACTGCCTAGGTCGCCTAATGGGTTGCACCGGCCCTGGGTCCTGGGATGGCTAAAGATTTGTGTATGTTCAGGGATCATATCCAACCTTCTTCTTTGGAGTACAATGCGGCGGGTACTGTACTTCAGTAGGACCAAACTGCAGAGGGATGGGTGTTGAGTGAAGTGAGTAGTGCACTCAATTCCTTCCTTCAATTTCTGTTTCTCAGCGGTGAAGTGCATCATAACCTCATGGAGAAAGTCCTCCTTAGTTCTTCTTGGCCGCTTTCTAATTCTGCACAGCCGTTCTGCCACCGATAACAAAGCGGGAGGCTGGGCTCCCAAGGTCATCTCTGTGAAGTTTAAATGCAACATTTTACAGAAGCGGTATTGTTTGCAACACACACAACACTGATTCAGTGCTTTAAAACACAGCCAGTACTCTCTCACACCTTTCACTAACTGGCTGACCCCAGGCAAGCATACCTGAGCCACAAGATCCCAAAAATTGTGAGTAGCTGCAGGGGCAGGGTGAATCACCCTTTCCGGACCCTGCTGTACACTGGGCATGTGGCTCTTGGAGATAGCCAGCACTCTAGGGGGGGGGGGGGGGCTTGATAATCATTCCTGTCCCCACATTTTCCACAGGATGTGATCATTATGGAAGATATCTTGCTGCTGAGGGTGAGCAGGGAATCAAGGGAGGGTCTTCTCCAAGCCTGTGCCCCTGACCCCTGTGCAGCTTGCCTGTGTGCAACAATGGTGACAAAAGCTGATGCACATCAACAAGGCTGTAGAAAAGGACAATACAATACAAGTAGAGTGGCCAGAAGAAAAAAAGCCAAGTACCAGGAAAAGCAGAACCATATTTTCAAATTTAAAGAGGAGCTGAGTGTGCAGGATGGAACTATAGTTAGAGGACAGAATGTCATCCTCACCTCATTATGTAAGGAAGTCATGCAATAAATGCAAGCCTCATACCTGGACATTGATAGCTGTCTTTAAATAGGCTTGAGAAAGCTTACTGGTGGGGAATGAATCCTCAGCTCCACACCTTGATAGAAGGGTGTCACACTTGCCGGTTGTGTGGCAACCACTAGCAGAAAGGCTGTTACCACATGAGCTGCCCACTTGACCACCAACATTTAGAGAAAGCAGGCACACTAGTGCAACAGGTCAGCCAAGGACCTACTGGCCATGGAGAGAGGCACTCCTGTGAGGATCTATCCATTAGAGAGACATAGAGTGGATTAAAGGAGTCATGATGGGCAGTGGTCTTCAGGTCATATGAGGTGACTAGCAAGAGGGACAAGTGAGCTGAAGGAACAGGATGCACCTACGAACAGCAGACACTACCCCCAGAGAGAGCCTATAGAGATTGTATGGCTAGCTGTCAGAAGCAACAATAATGTCATGGCATCTCATTTATTCTCTTGTGGCTATATAATCCAATCTGTGAGAAGGGAGGTTGCACAGGAATATATAGGTTCCCACTGAACACATGGCATGATGATTAGCCCTTTTCTTTATCTGTCTGTCTCAGAATGTTTACAACCTGTATTGATTGCTCTCCATTCAGGTCTGTCCTTGGCTGTGTCTTTGAAGTTATCAATATTCTGCTGCATGAGTTGAGATTCTGCTTAAGGATGTTTCTGAAGTCTTAGCAATGAATGCCCTTCCTGCGCTGTCCAAGTTTCAGCTCACCATGGAGGACTTCCCCCCCCCCCCCAGGAGTCTATCATTACCCATTTGGATAACATGACCTGTCCACCTAAGCTGAGCTTTGATAATCATTGCCTCAATGCTGGTTGATTTTGCTCTTTCAAAAATGTTTGCTTTTCCAGTAGACCTTCAGAATAGAGAAGACAGCCCATGTGAAATTTTTTCAAATTTCTTTATATGTCTGAGGTAAACTGTCCATATTTCCCACCCATAGAAGAGGGATGCTCTCATGGCTGCATTGTGTATAATCATTATTTTTTTGACTGCTTGATGCTATGCTAGGTGAGTATCGAATGGCAAAGTCTTCCAAAAGCCTGCATTGTCTTTATTTATTTATATATAATTGATCCAGGGAGCTGTCACATGAGATCATACTGACAAGATATGTAAAATGATTGATATTCTTTAGTTTAGTACAATCAGAGGTGATATTTGCTTCAGTGGTTGTAGTTGATGAGGCTGGCTGGACTCCCCATTAGCCTGGAAAAAACAAGTCCTCTTCCAAACTGTTTAGTTGCCTCTGAGAACCAAGGATGAGCTATAGGTCAATTTAATTATGACTTAGTAGAGCACAATCATCCACAAAAAGGGCTTCTCAAGTGTTTTAAGGACTTCTGTCTTTTCACAAAACCTTTTGAGATTGAAGAGTTTTCCACCAGTTTTGTATCTTATGTAGATGCCCTGTTGGAGAGGTCATGGACAGTTGTGTAATTCACAATGGCTGTGAAGAAAAGACAAAGAGGATGGGTGCCAGCATGCAACCTTGTTTCACCTCATTAGATATGGGGAACGATTTAGAGAGAGCAACATCTGAGAGTACTTCATCAGTTTGTCTTTGTGGAATTGACGTACGATATTAATAAATTTGGTGGGGCAACCAAACATTTCTAGAATTTTCCAAAGGCCATTACTCCTCAGTTTTGAACAGTTTTTTGGGTTTGTTTTAGATCAGTGAAGGCAGCATACAGTTCCATGTTTTGTTCAATGTATTAGAGAATATCACAGATCAGAGAAACCGAAAACCATCTGGAGGCTAACCCCATAGGGAGGAAGGAGAAAGAGGGAGAGAGTTTGCTAGACTCAGACAGGTAACTGAGAGACTCAGGTCACTCCAGTTGTAGCCACCCATTGAGGATACCAAACAGTCTATGTAACCAGCTGCGTCTGTGGTAGACAAGACTCCAACTTGGCTATGTACTAGCAACTTCTGGCTGAAGAGACACGGGGTGGGAATCTGGGTATCAATTATTTGTAATGTTTATATATCATCTTCTCTAGTTTAGGAACATTTTATCATGATCAGTGGAACTGTAGTTAAAAGGCCAATTCAGCTTTTCACTTAATGAATGAAACAGTATAGATGGTTTGTTTCATAATCCTTTTTTATCTAAAAGCTTTGTTCCTACTGTTAAAATAAACAATTATTTTGTTTTAAGAAGACTATCTGATCATTATAATAGTCACTAGTCACGGACTCCTGATAGGTGTCTGAACTCAGTCAGACCTGCAGGGTAAGAGAGGTTATACACAGGGCACTATAGCTTCGGGTCCAGTCTAAGTCTGCATGTACACTTGGAGTGGTGTGATTCACAGCATTAACAGACATATTTGCACTAGCTCTCATTGAGTAGCTAGTTTAAAATAGTGGTAGTCCAAGGTCCAGGAGGGTTTGTATTCAGAGCAACTAGCCTGAGCAGCCACTTGCAGCTGCCCATGCTACCTTGGCTACCTAGTATTTTTAGTATACCAGCTCAATGGGAACTAGTGCTAGTATCTCTACTCGAGCTGGAAATCACACCCTCAACTCCAAATGTAGATGTAGCTTAAGAGTGGGAGAATTGCAGAATACTGCTGTGGGATGAGTAAACATAAGGCCCGAGATGGTACAGTCATAGAGACCAGAGAAGGGACAAAGGGACAGCTAGCTCTGTAACCATGACACAGATTTTTCTATTTGAGGAACTGTGTAGTAATTCTTGCTTATAATATGTAGTGGCATAAATAGTGAGGTTAAAGCACTAACATAAGATCAGCATGGGGACCTGTGTGTGTGTGTGCATATAATATATATAAATTAATTCTCTGTCTTTAGGTTTCATGGTAGAACAGCTCTAACTGGGAGAAAAGTGTGGGGTGGCATATTCCATTTTGAATCTGTCTCCCTTGAAAGCTTCAGAAAATGTGCTCCATAGACCATCTGCAGTTGTCCCCATAAGAGAAGCTATGTAGGGTACATCTACATGGCCTGCAGGAGTGAGTCTTCTAGTCCGGATCAACAGATTTGGGTTAGCGGGGCTTGTGCTAGCATTCCAAAGTGCTACTTACACAGCAGTTTTTAAAGTTGTGGCTCAGACTGGAGATTGGGCTCTGAAACCTGTTCCCTTCCCTAGATGTTGGAGTCTGAGCTCCAGTGAGAGCTGCAATTTCAAAGTGCTGTCTATACAGTTATTTGTAGAGAATTAGCATGACCCCGCTAGCCCAAGTCTGTTGAACTGGCTTGTCTAGACATTCCGAGAGTGATATTTTATGGTGGGGCTTTGGGTGTCATGGAGCATGGCCTGTAGGTTTTAGCTTATAGTGCACATGCTTTGACCAGGCCATGTGCCCATTATATTTTTCTTTTTAAAAAGTTTGTTGTGTACCATTATATAGGCAGTTTCTGAGAAACTGGAGTGGAAATAAAAATAGCCATTTTGTCATTTTGAGAGAGCTGTATCTTTGGTACCACATGGAGAGAGAGAGAGAGAGAGAGAGGCAGGGGGATTCCAAATTAAGCAACATTGAATGACACCTGAAATAGTATAGAAAACAATGGGCTACTAGAACCAATTGAGAAAGATGGTCATGTTCTAATGCAACACAATGGAGACCACAGGAAGATAACAGTCACAACCAGGATCATCATTTCAAAGAGACTAAGATGAAGTGAAAGACTTTGTAGGACTTCCAGTATAAGATAACAGAGGCAGAGGTGGTGGAGGGAAAGACCAGTAATTGCAGCTGTAAAAGTTAATGAGTAGAGCTTTGCAGAGAAAGGTGATTCCATTTCACAGCGGATTTCAATATTTATTTGGTTTCATTCTGATTTGGAACAAAATGAAAAATGTTGAAATTCTCTATGGAAGGGATTAGGGTCTGCATGGCTGGCTGCCATGCAGCCATGGATCCTAGAAATCCTGGGGTCACCAATTCAGAGGAAGTCCATGTCATGGACTGCCTCAGCCATGGACTGCTGAGAAGCCATGAGCCTGGGAGCCAGCGCTTCCAAGTTCTTAACTACCAATCATCTCGTTTGGTGGGCAGGACAGCCTAGAGGCTCTAGGAGCCCCAGCTCAGCTGGGAGCCTTGACACTTGAGAGCCATGGCTTCCAGCTCCCAGCTCCCAGCTCCCTGTCAGGCCCCCTGGCCTGGCAAACTGAGAGCCTGGAAGCCCCATTTTGCTGCAGTCCACCAAGAAAACTTGATGGTATCCAGGGTCTCCAGGCTCTCATCTCCCTGTCACGCATCAGGCAGGCTGCTGAAGAGCCCGGAGCCTGGGTTTCCCAACTGCCTCATTGGTGCATGGGAAAGCTGGCAGGCAACCAGGCAGGTTTGGGATGGAAACAGATGGCAGGCAGGTTTGGACTCCTGCCTGGTTTGCTGCTGAACTTTGTCAAAATCGAATCACCTCCATGAGACATTTTGATGAATTGGAATTCTCTGGTGGGAAAATGTTCCATTGGAGTATTTCCAACTAGCTTTAATCATGAGATACTTTATTTTATATTCATATTTTGATTCCTCTATTTTTACTTCTTATACACTTAATTTGTGATTAAAATAAATGCTCCCTACCACTATAGATATAGTAACACAGATTCGAAAGGGCAGGAATAGTGGAGTGGAAGTCAGCACTGGAAGACTGACTAATTGAAGTAAGCCTTGAAAAGTGATTCACAAATAGACTTGCAATAATTTTCTCAGTTGCATTATAACCTTGTAGATTTCCTGCCCTTCTAGCCCTTAAAAGTATTTTTAAAGTGACATTTTACAAAGTTGTTTTAATATTATTTTATTTTTATAAATATATCTTCCTTAAGCTTTTGGCAAATGCAACACAGCTTACAGCTGAAAAATGAATTTCTTCCCACCAGCTGGCTTATCGTTAGTGGTGTACATCATCAGATCAATGTGACTCTTATGATGTATTAACATAATACATCATCAAAATGATGTTGTTTTGAAGATTTTTTTTAACTTAGGCCAGCTGGCAATAAGATATATATGTATATATTGAGATCCCTTAAGTTTTGCTAGACGTTCAGTTGTCTTAGCTGTTTTACAATGCAGTTTTAATCGAATGTGCTGGTAGAGTGCTACCAAAATGCACTAATGTCTTTTATTTCATGACCATTAATATTTCATGATTTCCCCCCCCACTGATATTAAACTTTAACATGTTAAACTTTCTAGAGCATTTAGAAAGGTGATTACTCAATTGGATCACTTTCCTCGCTCATATGAGATGACAGGGACTAGTAGATAATGGCATGGGGTGGTTGGAACTAGGGATGCTGGGGGTGCCTCCGCACCCCCTGGCTTGAAGTGGTTTCCATAATATACAGGGTTTACAGTTTGGTTCAATGGCCCTCAGCACCCCCACTATAAAAGTTGATCCAGCACCCCTGGCTAATGATGATGTGTATTGTTTTCCGAGTACAAGGACAGCACAAGGACCTCCCAGCTACTCATGAACTTACATGTTATACTACATTATTACAAGCCATTATCCATACTAACATGACCTGTGACAAAGTGAATCCACCTCAAGAGCATTATTCATTAGGTCTTAGTGAATAATTTGCAACAAAGGATTTTTTTCAAGAAATTTAGCCTCTTCATCTGCTATTGGAATATCTGGAAAGCACAGCATTCTTTAATTTATACAACTGATTTGTTTTACAGTTTCTGAAGTTTATTTGTTTTACTCAATAGATTCATCATGAACATTAACTTGGAACATTTAAAATTGATAGTTTAGTCTTTATTGGTCAGATAAGTCATATATTCTTTTTCTTGATTGGCTGTACATAAAGCAGTACCAGGACTAGTATTTGTACATGTTAATTTAAAATTCTGCCTCCATTAGTAGTTACTTGTATCTCTGACATTTGCTTTCTGATAACATTCATACTAGTAAAACTCAACCCTTCAAACATTGGAAAGAGATCAAAAGGCTGTGTGTATTGCCAAGCAAATTCAGTCAAAGGGTTATTGAAGAATGTGGTGCAGTGTTGGCCCAGCTCTGTTAAAGAACAGTTTATTCAAACTGCTCCTAAAGCACTGTCTAGTTAAAGAGAAGGTAACCTATGAATGGCAAACCAGTTTTATATTTAAAGACACAATCTCATATGCTTGATTTAACTTAACCATGTTTCACAATATAATTGCCACAGTTAGTCGTAGAACTATATTGTGGCGTTACTCTTTGAAGTTAATAGTGAATTCTCTTTTAAATACTGTTGGTTTGATATCGCCATATATTAAGCCAGAAAAGATCACTAGAGTTAGGTAGACTGTTCTGAAGATCCCAGTAGTAGGATGCAGTGTCTAACCAGTTTTTGAATATTTGCGGTAATGGTATTCTGTTTCCATAGTCTGTTCTGCTATTCAGTAGTTCTTATTGTTAGCCTGTATGTCTCCTTTCTTAGCGTCAGACATTATGGGTGAAATCCTGGCCCAGTGGAAGTCCGTGACAAAATTCACATTGACTTCAATAGTGTCAGGCCCTCACCCTATATTTTAACTAACAGCGCTTCCTATTTAGAGAGTGCAGTTCACATTTTTATAATCTACTATGTACTGATCGCCTAACATACTGAATCTGTGTGCTCTGCTTTCCTTTTCACAAAGTACCTTTTTGTTCTATTTGATGGGAAGGAAATCACTTTCTACATCCAGTATGTAGAGGCAGGATAGGAACCTAAACATATAATTAATCTTGCACCGAGACTACTCATTTGTGTCATACTTGCTGTGTTAATTGTAGTCAAAAGTAATGATATAGTTGGAGTATGCCAAGGAAGCAAAATTATATGCTAATTATTCCAAAGAAAGCAGGCATGATTAATCATATTTTATATTAAATACAAGTATGTATGAGAGTGAAGGTCACTCTTGAACTTTGTGTGACATGCTAATAAAATCTGAAGCGTATAATCAAAATGCCCGTGCTTCAAATTAATGTACTATCACTTACCTTTATTTGATTTTTTTTCACTTATCTCCACACATGAGAAATCCTGAAATACATACACAGAATACGTGAAGTTAAATATTCTCATGTATTTTAGCAAATGAACATTATTTTTTGGTTAAAACTTTCTTTTAAAAGAAGGGAATTAGACACCATTGTACAGGCTCCAGGAAGACAATGGTAAATGTTAGTTATGTACCTGAAATTATACATATTCTTAGTTAATGTTTAAGATAAATGCCTTCCCTTTTGTCCAGAAAAAAACAAGGTAGGCATGTGCTCATCTGTAAAGTTTATACTGTTTAGTGACAAATACTATATAAAATGAATAAAACTATGACAATGTGTCTGATTGGCTATTTTCAATTATAAGTGTGTGAGAGTAAAATAGATATCCTTGCAACATTTTGTGCTATTGTTGTTGGTACTTGGATTCATTTTGTAAACCATTTACTAATAGAAGTTAGCACTTACATATTTACATATGACTTATACTTGCAGGCTTCTGAAAAGTGTGAGAAGCCAGTAATATCACTCCTTAGGGCTAATCCAAAAGCCATTGAAGTCAAGGAGAGTCCTTCAGTTGACTTCACTAGGATTTAGGTCAAGCCCATTGTTTTGCTTAGTTGCTGTTCTGGATAAAGAGGTTCAGAATATGAGCAAACATCTGATTGCACTGCAAATGGGCACTAGTGAGAAGTGAAAATGGATGGAGATATGAGTCCCGATCAGTAGTGCTTATGGGCAATCTGTGAATTTATAGGATGGATGCTGTGACTAATTTTTCAGTCACCCCTAAACTGCATTATGAGAGAGGATTGCCAACTTTCTAATTGCTGAAAACTGAACATCCTTGCCCTGCCTCTTCTCTGAGGCCCTGCCCCTGCTCACTCCTCTCCCCACTCCCTCTGTTGCTCGCTCTCCACCCCCCACTTGCTCACTCCCCCCTCTCCTGGGACTCACCTGCTGCCTGCAGAGCCCAGCTGGGCATTGCTGACATGGAGCCTGCCCATCTGCCCAATCGGGGCATAGTGGGGTGGGCGGTGTTGGTTCCCAGAGCAAGGGGCTGGGGCAGGTAAGCATTGGTCCCCGTAGCGAGGGGCTAGGTCCAGTGCAATTGGGGCACAGTGGGGCAGAAGAGGGTGTGGCCAGGATTCCCCTCCCCCTCTCCAGGGCAGCGGCACCTTCCTCTTGGAGCCCGATCCAGAAGCCGGCCACTGCTCGCTGTGAGGCATCAGCAGCTGACCCAGAGCAGTTGCTGCTCTTCCCGCTCCCCAGTGGCACAGGCCAGTTACTGTGGCCAACCAGAATTTTAGTGTCTGGTCACCTGTGCTGACCAGCTGCTGCCAGATTCCCTTTTTGACTGGATGTTCTGGCTGAAAACCAGACCCCGGCAATCCTATTAGGAAATATAGAACTGCTCCTGTTCGTAGAGGCCCACTGACACTCGGAGAAATACTTCAGCACATGGACAGATCAAATAATACTCTTCACAGCTAGCTGTTCAGTAACTCACGATGTAACACTGCTCTACAGCCAAAATGCTTCTGAAATAAATGTAGTCGAACGTTACTAATTCTGGGTCACTGAGAACGAAAATGATACTTAAAATTGTTGATTGGCTCTAGTTTTCAAGATATGCTATTGGGTCAGTATATACGACCCTTGACTTGGGAATGGCGGAGGATAAGTGAGTTATAAAGGGAAGGGATCTCAATTTAAACCAGAAATGACTAAAATACATCTTTGACTGGATCTATGAATAAACCTATGACTGGGTTTGGACAGTACTTGCTTTTTAGGCAAAACAATGAATGATGCAATCTGAAGCTGGTATTGCGTCATACATGATATGAATTGCATCATGTTATTCCTAGAAGTCATGGATGATGCAATCATAACGAAGCTTACATCACTCTGCTGAACAAATTGCCCTATATCAGCTCTAGAAATCATACAGTGTCGTGTTCTCTTATTTGTCAGTGTTTGATTTTGCAAAGGGACACATTTCTGTTTAGCCAAAGTGAGCAGAGATGCCTCGTACTTGTGTGAACAGTGCAGATAACTTCTGCTATGTTTGTGGTGAAGTGACTTTTGCATCACAAAAGCGCAGTATAATCACTATGGTTAAGAAAGCCTATCACCTTTCTTTTGGCTGCAAAATTGGAGATCAGGACAAGAGGTGGGCCCCACACATATGCTGCAACACTTGTGCAACAAATCTTCGCCAGTGGTTAAACAGGAAAAGGAAATCTATGCCTTTTGCAGTGCCAATGATTTGGAGAGAGCCAACAGATCATACCAGCAATTGTTACTTCTGCGTGGTGCCTCCAATTGGGAAAGGTGTGTCAAAGAAGAAAAAGTGGACTGTGCATTATCCAAACATTCCATCAGCTATACGCCCAGTACCCCACGGAGAAGGACTGCTGGTTCCTGATGCACCAGAATCATTCTCACTTGCGTCAGATGAGGAAGAAGAGGATGAAACTTCTGGTCCTGAACCATCAATGTCACAGGACCCACATTTTCTCCCATCCTCCTCCTCTGAACCACACCTCGTAACACAAGGTGAACTGAATGACCTTGTCAGGGATTTGGAACTACCCAAGAGTAAGGCAGAGCTGTTGGGCTCCAGACTACAGCAGTGGAATCTCCTGGCAGGTGATGTTAGGGTTTCCATGTTCCGTGACCGTCAAAAGGACCTTGGCCCATTCTTCTTCATGGAAGGTGATCTTGTAGCCTGCAACAACATCGATGGTGTGATGGCAGCCCTCAACATCGTTCACAATCCAGATGAGTGGAGACTGTTCATTGATTCATCGAAGATGAGTCTTAAAGCTGTTTTACTGCATAATGGCAATGTTTTGCCATCAATTCCAGTTGGTCATGCAGTCCATATGAAGGAAACCTATGACAACATGAAACAACTTTTGAGATGCATAAACTATGACCAACATCAGTGGCAGCTTTGTGGCGATTTGAAGGTTGTTGCTCTCTTGCTTGGTCTGCAGACTGGATACACAAAGTACTGCTGCTTTCTCTGCGAATGGGATAGTCGTGCAAGAGATTCCCACTACATCAAGAAAGATTGGCCACTCCGACAGTCATTGGAGCCTGGGAGGAAAAGTGTTCAGCATCCACCACTTGTTGAATCAAGGAAGATTTTGTTACCACCCTTACACATCAAGCTGGGTCTGATGAAGAACTTTGTCAAGGCCACTGACAAAACACAAGCAGCTTTCAAGTACCTCTGTGGAAAATTTCCAAGGTTAAGTGAAGCTAAGATAAAGGAAGGTGTCTTTGTTGGTCCTCAGATTCGTGAACTTCTTCGAGATGATGCATTTGACCATGCACTGCGTGGCAAGGAAAAGACGGCATGGAAAGCCTTCCAGTTAGTGGCAATACATTTTCTCGGAAACAACAAGGCAGACAACTACAGGTTGTTGGTGGAAAACCTCCTCAAGGCATACAAAAGCCTTGGTTGCAACATGTCACTAAAGATACATTTTTTGCACTCTCCTCTAGATTTTTTTCCACCGAACTGCGGAGCAGTGAGCGACGAGCATGGCGAGCGATTTCATCAGGACATTGCAACAATGGAGAAACGCTATCAGGGCAAATGGAGCCCATCAATGCTTGCAGACTATTGCTGGACAGTGACAAGAGATGCTCCATTGAATGAATACAAGAGACAAGCCAAGAAGCGCCGAGTAGACACTGAATAGGACTAAACTTTGTACAGAATAGTTTTTTGCCTTTTGTTTCATAATAAATTTTATTTATATAAGCCTTTTGCTGATTTTTAAAGTGTTACATAAACAGGACAGGTGAAATATTATCATGTAAAGCAACCATAAACACACAAAAAGACCTAGGTTTACAATTTATGATTAAAACTCTACTATCCACACAATATACATAGACATAAAATGTAAAAACTTAAATATCTTAGAAACAGTAGCCAATCAGTTGTTTTAATTGTCATATTTGAATTCAGCACATCAAAATACATAATAAATAGCACATTTTATCTCTGAAGCAGACAACTTCTCAAAAATTGTAGACCAGTGTAATTGAGCACAATTCTGGGTACACAGATACTGGACACTGGCTTTAAGCCAGTTCAGTGAACTCAGAATCGTCAGCATTTTTAGCTCACCCTACTGTCTTTTGGGAACTAGCTCATTCAGAATGGGGATTTATTCAGTGGGGAAGATTGGAGCAAAAGCTGAGTTTGGGGCTTTTGTAATTTTTAGTATATTTGGGAAAGAGTCAGTTTAACCACCTCTTCTCATAGTGACATACCATCTGTTGCCCTGGACATGCCCCTTCCCAGCTTTCAAGCTGCACCCCCAGACAGAAAGTCATTGATGTTTTCTTCTGCTGCAACCTCTTTCCATATATTGTACTGCTGGATCACTCTGCCAGTACCTATGCCAATACGAGCCAGTGTTGACCCAGAATGGAATCTGGGCGTGAATTTAGAAAACCTAAATATAGTCACAAATCAGCTTTTTAAAAAGCCTAAAATAAATTTTAGGCCACAATTTTAAAAATTAGATGCTTAAGTCCCTCTGGGTTATTAAATCCATATTTAGGTCTCTATTTTAATGATGTAATTTTTCAAAAGTGCTAAGCACCCATTAGCTTTCAGAAACTATTGTGGCAGCTGCTGGGTCCCTCAATATGGATTTTAAAGCCTAAGTTTAGGGCACTCAGTCTTGAAAATCTTGGCCTAATTGTTTTATTAACTCTCAATAATCAATAAGTATGACTTTTCGGGGTGTGGGGGGAGAGAATGGGGTGAGCAGTGAGGTGGCAAAATTCACAGATGATACAAAATGACTCAAGACAGTTAACTCTAGAACTGACTACAAAGGGTTTCAAAAGGATCTCACAAAACTGGGTGACTGAACAGCAAAATGACAGATGAAATTCAGTAGAGATAAGTGCAAAGTAATGCACATGGGGGCGTGGGGAGGATAACCTCACCTATACATACAAAATGATAGTCTAATGTAGATGTTACCACTCAAAAAAGAGATCTTGGAATCATCAGGGGTAATTCTCTGAAAACATCTGCTCAATGTGCAGTAGCAGTCAAAAAAGCTAATGGAATGTTAGGAATCATTAGGAAAGGGATAAATAAGACAGAAGATATCATAATGCCTCTATATAAATCCATGGTATGCACACACTTGGAATTCTGTGTTCAGTTCTGATTGCCCCATGTCAGAAAAAATGGAAAAGGTGCAGAGAAGAGCAACAAAAATGATTAGGAGTATGGAACAGCTTCTATATGAGAAGAGATTAAAAGGACTAGAACTGTTCAACACAGAAAAGAAACGAGTAATGGGGGATATGATAGAGGTCTGTGAAATCATGAATGGTGTGGAGAAACTGACTGGGAAAGTGTTATTTACCCCTTCACATAACACAAGAGCTAGTGGTCACACAATGAAATTAATAGGCAGCAGGTTTAAAACCAACATAAGGAAGTACTACTTCACACAATGCACAGTCTATCTGTGAAATTTATTGGGTGGGATGTTGTGACGGTCAGAAGTAAACTGGTTTAAAAAAGAATTAGATAAATTAATGGAGGCTAAATCCATCATGGTTATTAACCAAGATGGTCAGGGACACAAGTACCAGATGTCTCTAAATCTGCAATTGCCAGAAGCATCTGGATTGACCATTGTCAGAGACAGTATACTAGGCTAGATGGACCATTGGTCTGACCCAGTATGGGCATTCTGATGTTATCTTGGGCAAAAAGCTGTTCTAAAAAGGTAGCCTTAAATAACCAGATGAAATTTTTAAAAAGAAAGTTAAGTAACACTTCTGTCTTAATTTATCTCTTTAGGCTAATTTCACAGAATTCACCGATTCTTAAGTGTTGATGTGTGCCATTTTTTATGTTAAAATACCTGCAGCAAACACAACAGAAAGAGTTAGATGCTTGCTTTAGCTTTGCTTATTATTCAATTGCTGTTTTTTTTTTAAATTAGAAACATCACCATAATTAGACATAAGACTGAGAGGGGACATAACAGTTTTCAAGTACATAAAAGGTTGTTACAAGGGGGTGGGAGAAAAATTGTTCTTCTTAACCTTTGAGGATAGAATAAGAAGCAATGGGCTTAAATTTCAGCAAGGGCAGTTTAGGTTGAACATTAGGAAAAACTTCCTAACTGTCAGAGTGACTAAGAACTGAAGTAAATTGCCTAGGGAGGTTGTGGAATCTCCATCATTGGGGATTTTTAAGAGCAGGTTGGACAGGTTGGACCTGTCAGGGATGGTCTAGATAATACTTAGTCCTGCCTTGAGTACGGGGACTGGACTAGATGACCTCTTCAGGTCCCTTCCAGTTTTATGATTCTATGATTATATTTCTTATTTTTGCCTTGATAAGTGTATGAATGAAGCTAATACTGAAGCAGCAAACCCTCATTGTTTATCTAAAGTCTGAAAGACACACAGGACATGCAAGCAAAGGCTGAACAGCGAAACACGGTGACAGGAAAATTCTCAAGATTTTCAGAAACTGCAGGAACTTAAAAAGTAGAATAAATATTTATAAAGTGTAAAACTTGCAGGCACTGGAATTCTGGAGAATTTTTCTGTCTGTGTGTTCTATGTTACATCCTTTGTATATTCAGAATGTTTCTCAAACTTGAGATCTAAACTACAAAAGTTCTTTTCTTCCATCTACCATCTTTTCTCTTCTGCCTAAAATAAAATATAGATTAAACACAGTTGTAAGTTAAAACATTGTGGGATATCAGTAGATTCTCTGCTTACTACTTATTTTCTTCCATCTATAATTCATATGGATTTACATTTGTACATTCTTCTATGCTAAGTGGCAAGGATATATTGGCAAAAGATATATAGAAAACAAAAATGTATATAATGTATTTAATTCATCTCTGAAAGTGACTCTGATATATGGTATAATGATTTTGAATATGGTCTTGTGGATTTCCATTTTTGTATCTCAGTGATTTCTCAAACAAATGTGCTCAGTTTAATGTAAACTGCCTGGCAGGGCCGACTCTGGCTTTCTGGCCGCCCCAAGCAAAAAAAAAAAAAAAAAAAAAACAACCGCGGCGGCCAGAACAGCAAAGCAAAAAACAAAAGAAGCGCAGGCCGGAGCCAGGGTGCAGGGGGACTCCCTGCCCTGCAGATGTGCCCCGGCTAGCGGGGGGAGGGGGAGGGAGCGGGGGGAGAGATAGAAGGGGGGTGGCCAGGGCTGGCGGCCCCTCCTGCCGTGCCCCCTGCCGGGAGGGCTCGGCACCGCTCCGGTCGGCTGGGAGGGAAGGACACGGGCTGCCCTGCTGGGCTTGCTGCAGGGCGCTCCCGTCCTCCACGCCGCTGCCCCCTAAAGGGCGGCCGGAGTGGAACAAAAAAAAAAGCGGTTGTGCCGCCCTAGGATTGGGCGGAATGCCTCCTCCTACAAGCTGCCACCCCAAGCACCAGCTTGCTCGGCTGGTGCCTGGAGCCGGCCCTGCTGCCTGGGACCTGCTGGGTTCTTTCCTTCTAGCACATCATCACCATTAGTAAATATTCTGCAGACCAAGCTTGTGCTGCTGGTGACACTTGTGCAATCTCACTGCCTTTTATGGAGTTTACAAGTGCTACTGAATACTAAATTCTAGTTTCTAGCCAAACAATTCTTTTGATACAAAAGAAGGAATAGAATCCAGCTCATTCTCTTTTAGTTTTGTTGGCTCTGCAGAGCTAAAAATAATCAAAAGTGGTAAAATTATATTTATTTATTTATTGTAATTCTGAATGCACACAGGGAACAGATCTGTTGGCAGAATGTAATTTCTAGGTAGTCACTTTTCAGAGCAGACCTGTATTTTTTAAATCCTCTTCATAACTTTCATTTTATAACCCTAATTTTAAAACCTATTCACTTGTATGTTGTTGCTTGTTATGCACCAATAATCTGCTTGGCGCTGTAAAAGTCACAGATAAAGACAGCTGCTGCATTGAGGAACTTATGATCTGCAAGACAAACATACAAACTCAAGATGATGAGACAAAGGGAAATCTAGAAGTGATGAGTCAGAATGATGAACTGTGTATTTATTAATACTGGCTTGATTTTGTGGATTTTATGGAAGTATGAAAAGTCTGTTATACATTTTGGTTTAGATGTATAATAGTGGCTAAATTTTCTGTGCTAGAACTCTGAATAGTAGTTGAGGAGAGGGGGAGACAAAGATATAGATTTCAGTCGTCTCTATTCTGCCCTGATAAATTTGGCATCAGTTCTGCCCCTGGCATAATTTAGAACAGCCTCAGGGATGTTCTAAATTCTTCTGGCATGTAAAAGCCATTACACCAGACCACAGTGCACTTGAGTCTTGCCCCCGGCGCTCAGTGAAAGAAAATGAAGAAAGCTAAGATGAAAATAAAGATCAAATAGCTAAACATAAAGAACAAGTAACAAGAAATATTTAAAGTATGTCAGAAGGAGAGCTGGTCAGAAACTCTGCTTCACTGGAAAATGCCAGTTCATCAAACTTGAAATGTATTGTGGAAACAGTTTGGGTCTGATGAACTTTCATCGACTCACAGGCAGGATTCCATCAGAAACCTGCCTAGCAGATTCTACAGAATCATAGAATATCAGGGTTGGAAGGGACCTCAGGAGGTCATCTAGTCCAACCCCCTGCTCAAAGCAGGACCAATTCCCAACTAAATCATCCTAGCCAGGGCTTTGTCAAGCCTGACCTTAAAAATCTCTAAGGAAGGAGATTCCACCACCTCCCTAGGTAACCCATTCCAGTGCTTCACCACCCTCCTAGTGAAAAAGTTTTTCCTAATATCCAACCTAAACCTCCCTCACTGCAACTTGAGACCATTACTCCTTGTTCTGTCATCTGCTACCACTGAGAACAGCCTAGATCCATCCTCTTTGGAACCCCCTTTCAGGTAGTTGAAAGCAGCTATCAAATCCCCCCTCATTCTTCTCTTCTGCAGACTAAACAATCCCAGTTCCCTCAGCCTCTCCTCATAAGTCATATGCTCCAGCCCCCTAATCATTTTTGTTGCCCTCCGCTGGACTCTTTCCAATTTTTCCACATCCTTCTTGTAGTGTGGGGCCCAAAACTGGACACAGTACTCCAGATGAGGCCTCACCGATGTTGAATAGAGGGGAATGATCACATTCCTCGATCTGATGGTAATGCCCCTACTTATACAGCCCAAAATGCCATTAGCCTTCTTGGGTCTGCAGCTCTGGGGAAGCCCTGGCATGCCAGAGCTTCCAGGCTGTCTGCTGTGGGCTAGGCTCCTGGATCAACAGCAGGGAGCATGGAAGCACTGGGGGCTCTCATGAATTCCAGGATCCTTTCTGTGGACACAGGAACTTGAAGCCTCAGGGAATCAGCTGGACTAGGAGTTTGGAAGCCGTGGAGTCCCCAGCTCTGAGGACACCGTGACAGGGATTTTGGCAAAAATTGAACAGTGGGATGTCTCAAAGTTCTGGACTAGGATTGTTTAATATTGTTGTTCCTCTGCTGAATGATGGCAGATGTTAGGACATTGCAGATCAGCTTCCCATTGGAGGGAAAATAAATGACGCATGGGGTATGTTTTTAATGCAGTTTGTTTTATTTACATATATACACCAGTCCTAGCGGTCTTAAATGGCTGACAGGCGAACACCTTTTTCAGAGATCTCTGTTCAGATACCAATGTCTGGTTCTAGATAGCAAATCAGTCTCAAGGCATTGATTCATGTTAAGGATAATAAGGCAGAGAGCAAACTCCCTTTCTGCCTGCCACAGCTTTCCCAAAAAAACACATCAAAAACCCACCACCATCACCACAGTTTTCTCCCAGGACTGAAAAAAAAACCTTACTCACACGTTCAGAAAAAAAACTTGTAAGACACTGTAAGCACCATCTGCCAACTCCTGCCCTAGCAATATACATTGCCTCTCTGGATGCAGCAACTGCAGTAAGAGGTGATGGTTAGCTGGCCAGCCTGCATGGTGCATTTTTTTCAGCAGCTATTCTGTTAGTCCCCACTATTGCTCAATTGCAATTTTGTATTCTCTGGGGGCACGTTTGCGGAGTTTTGGTGTAATTCCTATGTACATGAGACTTGAATTTCATGAAGGTCAAGATGTTACCAGAGCTGCTAGCTCCACAACAAGGTTGTTGTTATGGGTGGTCATGGGGATGTAGGAAAAGAGTACAGTGTATTAGCATGACAAGACCTATTGCCAGGCTCAGGATATTAGCATCCATCCTGAGATCCTACCTACTTTCTCCTTTTCTAAGCTTGTTAACCAAACTACTTTGAACCTCTAAGGTTTAGATTCTGTTTAACCGATAGGAACCAACATGCATTTTGTCCAGATAAATTCACCTTATTTAATATAAACCTTGATCTAGCTCTATCACTGGGTTATCCTTTTAAAGTTTGCGGGCAGAATCTCCTACAGTTCTGTCTGAGTAGTTTAGATGCTGGAAGATATCTGCAAAGAATACACTACATGCAGTAGCTAAAAGGAAAGTAGACAACTGAAAACTTTTAATGGGAATCCAAATCTATTGAGAAGTTGGCTAGGCCATCTCTCCTAACAAGACAGATAGGACATATTCATTCATTTTACACAGACCTTGGCAAGGATAAAATGTGAAACACTTTTTTTTTAAAAGGAAAGACTTTGATTCCCACAAAGGGAATCATTAAAAACAAGACTGTGATACATGGATTACATAGTTAAACACAATACAACTACTATTGTGATTCATTGCAAACATCCACTGAGAGCAGTCAGGCAAGTGAAATCAGACCAGTGAATTACAAGAATCTCCCAATCAAAATGTACCCTTGATATGCTTCTACTCAAATAGCTGCCTCGCTGAGACTGACTGTTCAAACAATGCAAGAACCATTTGCTATGGTAAGACTTCAGACCCAGAAATCTCAAGGCAGAATTAAATCCTCAAGATAAAATAAGATAAATATTTAATTACAATGCTATTATTCTATGTACAAGTTCTGATAACCGCCCAAAGCTTCACTAATGGTGAATGACCTCCCCAGAGCCTCTCAAAGGTATAACATAGACTTCTAATTCACAGTTGCCAACTGTTTGTTCTACTTATTCTATATAAACAGACACTCATTTTTTCTTAATTTGGCTTTCTTTGGGTCTCTTATGTGGAAGTTACTGTGAGTAATTATAACCAGTAACAAACCATGAGTTTTTTAACTATTTGGTGAGGATAGATGGAATCACTTCAGAAAAGGATCCAGATGGTGAATTAGGGCAATTGTTCATCTGTCTTGAGGGATATTTTGTTCAATTTCACAAGGGTTCTGTCTTTTCACCTTTCCTTTGTGTGAGACCTCTGCAGGAGAAGGCAATATGTGCTGAGCTGTAGAATCATCGGTACATGGGTGGTGTGCAGTGCTGTGTCGCAACTTCATCAGATTTAGATAGAGTGGTATCTTGGTTTTATCATTGTGTAGTCAAGACTGAAATCTAGATAAGAGTGAGCTGGTTGATGTTCTGTCTAAACAAACACCTTCTGAAGGGGTATGTCTGCTCTTTACCAGGACATTTGCTATTTGAGGTGAAAGTGGCAAAGATACTCTTGAAAAAAATGGCATCAGTGACCAACAGTATCTACTTTTGTCTGGATAGATGTTTGTCACCTTTCCTCTTGACTGTGGACTTCACCAGAATAATCAGGCCATTATGACTTCCTCACTGGATTATTGAAATATGCTCCATGTGGAGCCACTCTTGAAAATCACACAAGCCACAGCCGATAACAAAACAAAAAAACCTGTGTACTTGTTAAATGCTGATCCCTCCTTTTAAAGTATTCTAGTTCTTTCAGAATTGAACACTGGCTTCCCATTGACTTCTGGGTGGAAATTTAATGTCAGTGCTACCATCAGAGGATTAGACGGTTGTGCCAGGCATGGGCTCCATAAGCAGGGCTCAGGCCTGAATATAGTGCCTGGAAATGGATTAAGGTATTCATCAAACATTACAGTAATAATAACAGTCTAATCCTTGTCCTTGAAGTATATCCCAATGCTGATATCCCAAAGACTGAGATTATAATGATGATAAAAATAATCCAATGACTGCCTGTCCCAAAGGATTTTCTTGCTCTGTAAAACAGCCCCACTGTCTCAATCTTTCTCTCTTCTTCCCTATCCGCAGAAGTGAAGACTTTAACATTGGGATGCCTGAGGCACTACCCTATTCAGAATAAGGTGCGAAGTAGAATGAAATTAATGTACAGCCATTCCAGTGTCCTCATGCTCAATAGCTAATGTCATGAAATTACTCTTCAGAGCCCGGATTCACGCAGGAGTATCCCGTTGTCGATTGTCTAGCGAGTGGGCTTGTGCCTATTCTAGTAGGAAAGCTCCAGAGCATCGGAAGCTGAGGACTAACTAGCTATGTAGCCACAATATAGTTCTTAAAAGTGACATAGCAAAGAGGATTTGATCTAAATCCCATTGAAGTCAATTGGAAGACTCAATGATCTTTTGGATAAAGTTCTTAATGAACATATTCAGAAACCCAGCTAATTAAAACCTTGATCTAGAGCTACCATTGCCATATTAAAAGAAAATATTTCCTTCCAGCCAGTCTCTCAATCTGGCTGCTACTTCTCTCTGGGTAAATTTGAGTTTAGTCATCCGTCGCTCTGCAGTGCTTCCATGTTAAAATATGTGATCCAAGAGTATGACATCCAGCTGGGAAGTGTCACAGAATAAAAGACGCATAAACTCTAGCTTAAAGAGACAGACCAAAGTAGTGGCTGATCTTAGAGCAGATTAAATTAAAATGCTTAGATGGCTTAATATCCTACTGAAAAGTAAAACTATTTACGGTATTCACTTTTGACAGTAAAACTGTAGTTCTGACAGGCTGGGGTGGATATGTCTGGAGTACTCAAATGTATTTGTTATGTGTTCCCTATTTAGACCACTTATA
The DNA here is from genome assembly GCF_028017835.1 of Emys orbicularis. Taxonomy (NCBI): domain Eukaryota; kingdom Metazoa; phylum Chordata; order Testudines; family Emydidae; genus Emys; species Emys orbicularis. Next base: position 98,976,191 of record NC_088684.1, read on the forward strand.
ACTGATTTCCTGTTTTCCTACTGAAAAAATTGCACAGCTATGCACTAAGGTGGGTGGGGGCGAGTTTGTACATAAAATATTAAATTACAAGTTTGTTGGTTCTAGGCAGAACTTTCACTTCAATTGGTTTCTTTGTTAGCACAAAACTCTTCAGCCCTCAGAGCTCCGGACTTTACTATCAAAGAATTCCTTAACAATCATATCTTAAAATTTCTATATCAATTGCTTTGTCCCAGGTGGGCCTGTGAGACAAGCAAAACAAACAAACAAACAAACAAAAAAAGATACCTAGGGGGTGAAGAGTGTAATTTTTCTATTATGTGCATAGTTTGAAAGCTTCAGATGAGAGGTTAGCTAGTGGTTAATTTAATCAATTAAAGTACAAGAGATAGTTGTATGCAACATGCATAAGCCTTTAATACACACACATAAGATGAGGTTTATACAGGTATAATATCCTGTGGATTTACAAATATCCTGTGGTGTAGTGCAGTCAAACAGGTAAATAAATAATAAATAAATAAAGGTATATTAATTCTCTTTAAAAATCACTTCCCTTTCATAAAGTTTAACTTATTGCACCTGATCATGTTAGTAGTCAGCCAGTATTCCCATTCACTTTCCTGAGACCTTATATAGCTCTTTGGGGGAGGGACTGTGTCTGCTATTGTGTTTGAACAATGCCTAGTCAGAGAGGGCCCCATACTGATTGTGGCCTTTGTTCATTACCATAATATAAATGCATATCAATATTAGTGGCCAGTTGTGTGAATGCGGGTTGCAGTATAGGGACCTGTGGCTTGCTGTGGTTATTTACATGGATAATTCTCTTTATGGCAGTGCCACTATAGTTAAAGTCACGTCACCACATCTGTTTAAAGGTTGACCTTTAATTGTCCTCTAAATTCAACATGTTGGGGTCATTTGAGTTAGGGGTTGCGCAGACATAAGCTCTGAAAAAAATAGCCATTTTTCATAGTGTCAAGGATTGTGTTTGCGTAGATCTAGAGATCCAGCTATTGATATGACACAGGTGAGAATGGTCTCAATCTCTAGAGTTGTACCCAAGAGAGTGCATGGCACCCACTAATCTTTGGGAGACTCAGATTGTGAAGAGTACTTAAGAAAATGTACAATTTTTACATGGTACATGCACCAGTACAGAAAAACAACTAGAGGGTTTCCGTTCCTTCCATTTTATATGCTTGAAAACTCAACTCTTGCAAGTGCTCTAAAATCCAAATGGTTAGTTAGATTGCTTTGAAATGTGGTGTGCCTCGTGGGGGCACAGGGTAGTGTTACTAATCCATATTCTGGGGCAATTGACCAAATGGTTCCTGAGTTATAATCTCCCTCCAAAACCAGTTTCCTTGTACTGTTAAACTGAGAGGTACTAATAACTGAATGAATCATAGAATTCATTGAGATTGATGTCTGTAACTCACACTTTGACCATCAATAGACCACCTAAGACAAAAGGAATGAGTGGTTTGAGTTTTACAATTTGGGAATTATGGGTGGCAGATTTTTTTGGGGGGGGGGAAGTGGTGAAATCAAAGTATTTTGGGGGATATTAGACATGAGTTCTTCCTGGGATGGGAGTAATACTAGGGGCAGAAGAGTAGGAGAACAGTGGTAGAGAGGCTTGAGGCAGCAGTGATGGGATAGGATAAATGGGGAAGAGGAGAGAGGTTGTGGGCTCAGGTAAGGGAGGTCTGGGGACTAGGGGAAGTGGAGGGTGGGACACTGGGAAGGTGGAGAATAGGGGAAGGGCAATATGTCAACCCCACATTCTCTGCTACCATGTGCACACCCAGATTTGGGGGGCTCTTGCCCCTCTAGGATGGGACTTGAGGCCCCCTCAGTGTCCCTCATATGAACTGGGATATGAGGGGCCTTGAGCATCTGGCGGTTTCCAAGCCCCTCTTGCTGAGTTCCAATACTTTTTCATTGGTTATTCAGTCTACTCAGCTATTGTTTAGAATTCTTCTATAATACCGTAATTAGAAGGATTTTAATTTCTTTATTTTCAATTTTTGAATTCCATGTTTAGCAGCCATAATTTAACACAGACCTAATGCAAGTTTTTTTTTTTAAAGAGTCTGAATTTTGTCTTCAGATTTGTCTCTTCTCATCAGATGTTTAATATTCCTGAACGTCTCTTTCACCCATGCTATTCTGACTTTAGCATCCGATCTTCCATCTTCTGCAATTATACTCTCTACGTAGCAAAAACTTCTCACTTGCTTACAGCTGTATCATTCACTGGAATCTTGTATGTTTTACCAGGATCCTTGCATACCACTATAGATTTTTGTCTTGTCCACATTCAATGCTAGACCATATTCTTTCCATATTCATATATGATCTCCACCAACATCAGACATTTTTCTGAATCAGCCAATAGCACCGTCATTTGCATAGTGAATGTTATTTTCCATTCATCTTAATACCTTCTTCTGTTTTTTTAATTAATTTAATTAAACAGTTTCTATAAATGGTAAAAGTTGGTAACATTATACTATATTGTCTCACTCCTCTCTTAATCTCTGTTAGATTTTCATTTCCCATTACGATAAGCTTCTGATTCCGCTACAATTGTTATGATATTTGGAATTCGTGTCCATCAAGCCTTACAGATCTTAATTTGGTGAGCGATTTATAGGGGGTAGATTCTGTCCTATGCTTTCTGGAAGTTAATGAAACACAAGTACACCACCTTCCCCATTTTAATTGATCGTTCTAATATGAGATTCAAGTTCACAACAGTGTTTATCATGCCCTTTCCATGTTTTAAGCCATATTGTTGTTCATTTATTTCCTTATCAGTCTGGCCTTGTATTTTATCTTGAACAACTTGCAAGAGTATCTTGGAGGCAAAAGATACTAGGCTGATTGTTCTATAGTCTTTACAATCCATAGCATTGTTTTGGGGGGGGGGGGGGGGATTTGGATACACAGCAAGGCTGAAAAGTCTTCTGGCAATTTTCCTGTCTCAAAGATATTCTTTATCATCTCTGACAGGGCTTTCAAGCCTTCATCCCCTATGCTTTTTAACAATGCAGTTGGTATTCCATCACAACCTAGTACTTTTCCATTCAGAAGTCTTTTTCTTGCTGACATGATTTCTTCATCCATTATTGATGGGCTTACTTGATTAATCTCCAGTTGATCTTTTTCAGGCCTATCATCACCATATAGTTCCTTGATATATTTTTGCCATCTCTCACTCTTGTCTTTAGGGTCTGTCAAGTATTATCCATTTTTGTCCATAAGGGTTGCATTAGTCACCTTTCTTCTGTAATTGAAGGTTCTTATCTTTTGATACATCTCACTTTGTTTGTTCAATTTCTTTGCTTTTCTCTTTCAGCCATTCAGACTTTATTAATCTGCATTTATTATTTATATCTTTCCTTTTTTTTGGTTAAAATAATTTCCCAGAGAGGGAAAAAGAGTAAATTGTAACAAAACAAATCTCTTTTTTCAGTATTTTGTTTACAAAGACTGACAAGAGACATTATTAAATCTGTGGTGTTGTTGCTTGTCGAATGGTGGAATAAATTCCTGCATATAAATCATAACATCTGGCATTTTTATATCACTTATAATCCTGGACTGCAATAATTTATATTTTAAAATAAATAAGATGTTAACAACACTTTGTTATTATACTTAGGCATCTTCTAGCTTCTCTGAATCTGTTCTTTTCAATGTTGTGAGTTACTCAGGTTGGGGTATAAAAGAGAAATCTGTCACCTTGTGCATATGAGCAAAAGAGTGGAAATCCCTGTAATAGAAACTCTTTTGAGTAATGAACCTGACATTCATGTGGAAATAGAACAAACAGTCCTGTAAGGATCAAGCCTTAAAGATGAAAGTACCAGGTAGACCTTTTGCCCTATTCCTCCTCCTTGCCAAAGTGAATGATCAGATTAAGTAGGCCCTGCAGCCTACTGGGGATTGAAGTTGGAAATGATTTGTCACTCATTAAATGTTTGGAGTATTGAGCACCACACACTTGTGTGTAGTGCTGCTTTGGATATTCTGTTTCCAGTTACAGTAGTTTCTCTGGTGTTGATGCCATTATATGCTGTTACACAATCTGTAAATGCTGGGGAAAAAACCCTTCTAAGTTGAAACATTTATTTTGACAGACCTTATGACCTGAGAAGTGAAGAAGTAATCAATAAGAGAGTAGCCTGTTTGTTTGGGTGTTCAGGCATATTGGTAGTATATTTCAATTACGGTAAAGTATGTAGGAAATGAACATTCAGAGAAAAGAATACAAAGCACTTTTGGGTAGGATATATTCTGTTGGGATTACATGTTCTAGGCTGTGGAATGTGTGTAATTGTTTTGAAAGTGAGCAGCAGCAATCAGAGAGGGTTGAAAGAATGTTATTCTTACCAGCACTGCCATCCTAGGGCTTTATAGATTTGATTTGTTCACTGAAGTTGTATGGAGAAGGAGCTTCTGCTTAGCCTCTGTAGGTCTGAAAGTGTCAAATTACTGTTCTCAATATCTCACTGTTTTGATTTTTAGGATCCCTCTGCTTATATTATTTTAAATATAGTGATGATCCTGAACACCCCTCAATTGGGGAGGAGAGAGGTGTAGTATTTTGCCCACAGACTTGGGGGACAACACTCTGCTGCCCCACAAGACATCACTTGCTTGCTGCAACCCCATTAAGATTTTCAGAATCACAATTTCCCCCCATTATCCCTTAAAAACCAAAGAAACAACATAAAAAAACCAAATCCAACACCTACTTTGACCTCAACAATTAGGTTGTGTTCTAATAGTTACAGATTGCATATCCAAATTAAACAATCCCCCCTTCTGTGTCGTCTGTGGGGGCTGAGCTTTGGAACCTCTGGGTGTAACAAAGTATGAGTCTTTACCCCTTGAATAAAGGAGCCAGATCTCTGCAGTATGAAGGCAGTAGCAGAGTCATGAACCTCTGTATGTGGTCTACTTCCTGGAAGGTGGCACAGATCACTCTATCTGTGTGTGTGTGTGTGTGTGTGTGTTGTGATATCATCTGATTAAACTATGACCATGTAGATCATTGTTGCTACCACTGTTATATAATTGCAACAAATCTTGTACTTTGTTACTTTAGAGACATGGGTTCTAGTGCCAGATGTGCCCGAAATGGCCTTGTGGAAGTTCAGTTATTTTATCTATGAACTAGGTTAGTGGCGGTTATCTCCCCAAGGTAGTAGTGTGAATCCACATTTAGTAATGAGGGCTATGAAGGGCACAGAAATATTAACAGCAGTCAATGGAAGAACTGGGACTAGACTACCTGGTCTCTGGGTTACATGGCACTGTAGGAAGAGCCTTTGTCCTTGAAATTAGCCAGAACTTTCTGCATCATCACGGGACTGTTTGCAGCAAAGATCATAACCGTGTTACAATGAAATCATATAACATTTAACAGCACATTATGGCAGCACTGCAGGAGTGCCTCATTGACTTCAGTAGGATTAGTCAAATACTTAATATGTGTTGCTTAAATGTCTTCCTGAATGGGGGTCTTATTGCTTAACGCCTTCAGTATCCTCATTAGACCATGAGCCCTTGTGCAATCTCAGAAAACTTGAGTAAAAGACAAGCACCAGCTAGGGAATTCTAGGCCTCCTGACTATTCTCTCCAGTTTTACACTATTGTTTTCCTTCTTAAACCTCCCTACTAGCTATCTGGTGTATTTTGTCCCCTTCATTTTCTATGTTTAAATTTATGACTTGGGAATGCTTTTTAGGAGAATGGTTTTCAACCCCCTAGTGATTGGAAACATTGCAGTTTCCATACTATTATGTGCAGATGAGAAGACACTTCTATCCCAGTTGTCCCTTATGCATCCTGAAAGCACTTACCGTGTGGATAAGTATTGAAAGGCAAATAATTTAATTATAATTCTAAATCACTGATATTTGGAGCTAACAACTTTCATCTGACATCTGTCTAAGATTGCATGGTAATATGTACAATAAACTGAATGGTTGCGATGCTTTCTTCATTATTTTCAGGGACTGCAACTATATTTATATATTTTCTGCAAGAAACCCTGTGCTTCCTCAGATGTTAAGTGAATCTGATTATTTTCCTGCCTCTGATTCTTCACCTCTTAGTGAGAGGTCAAATGGCAGGAGACTGCAAAAAAATGCTCACCCTAGTTGGAACCATTATATCAAGTTTTATCAAAAAGTTTTGTGTTCAGCTAACGTTTTCGTCTATTTTATGTAGTGAAAATGAAATTTAACTGGGGATGCTAGCAACTGGCGTAATTAAATATAATGCCATTTCATTTTGTGCATAATCAAACTATATCCTAGTAGACGGTCACAATAACACAAAGATAGTGGATACATATTAGGGAAGGGAGAGTGAAATCGCAAGAGAGGAGGCACTGGCCCATAGCATGTAGGGGTATAGACACCTGTCCACATCATGCCCCATCATCCACTTTGGAAATGGTGTGATTCTGGGGTTTTCTGTGCCCAGGGATGTGGAGCGTGGTTCAGGATTTCACTATTTGAGAATTAAATATAAACCAAAAAACCCAACTCTTTTTACATTCGACTAACAAGAAAATAACCACAGATTTGCGAAGCCCCAAATAGCTCTGGCACAGGCAGGTGCCAATACCTAATTTGGCCCCATGTGCTGATGGTGGATTTTAGTACTAAGAAATAGAAAACACCCAGTAGATCATCAGATCTCAATCCTTCTGGAAGGGCAAGCGATAGTCCACCCAGAGAGAGGCTGTAGCCAATATTACAGTGATGCAGATCTCAGCCAAAAGACAGTAACTGCTTGGAATAAAGGGAGTCAGTAGATGTATCAAGGCACATTTGGTTAGATTTGTAGGAATTTTTTTTTTTTTCAAAAACTTCCAAAAACAGTTTAACTGACGCTCCCAAACCAGAGGGTTTTAATTTCAGATTTTGGTAATGTATATATGGGCCAGGTACTGTGACTAGGAAAGCATTTCACAATGGGATGATGGTTAGCCATCTAATTGTAATGTATAAGTGGTATTTTTATGTATCTATTTTTCAATTTTAATAAATAATCACAGAAATAATTTTCTGTAAGTGCTTCTGCAATGTCTCTAACAAGCTGTCCAGCAAATGAATTGCAGCAGCATCACCAACTGCTTCAAAGTGCTCTGGCTGTCAGCGTATGTTTTTCTTCTCCATCAGTCAAATGAGACAGATGAGCTAGTATGTTCTGACATTCTTGCGTTTCCTACCATGGGTCACAAGCTTTTCAGAGGATTCTACAGAGGCAGGGTTAAGTACACATTTGTCTCCATGCACCTTTCTGTAGCTCTTGCAAAATGACTGATGAATTTGCATCTCTCAGAGCCATTTAAGTAACTATTACATGGAATTCCACCTGCCCACTGCCTTCTATTATAACCCAAGATGGACTTACTTCTATAGCTCTCATGAGGTAAGACATGCTTGTAAGAAAAGGGCTATATTTTCAGTGGTGTTTTATGCCAGCCTCCCTCTTTTACCACCCAATTTGGCATTCAATCCTCATGTGCATGCTCTTTTCAAGAAGTGGCACCAGGATGCATAATTATTCGAATACCTCTGAGTGAAATTGTTGAAATTTGCAGGCCACATCCTTGATCCAGCTTCATCTTCTTTGCCCCCCACAGCAGTGCAAAGAAAACAGAAAGCTGGCGTAAAGAGACAGATGGGAATTCTCTTGTTAAGAGAAATGCCCAGGGGATATCGAGCTGCTGAGCTGCCTCTTCACCATCTGCTTTTGGCCCTATCCCCTGAATCTGGAATGAAGTATGGTGGAATTAGCCCCTCTGAACCATGTCTGCCAGCACAAGTTAAAGCAGCCTAGAGGATGCTTTAATTTGTGACAGGGACAGAACTGACCCCTCATTGTTTCCAGGAGTGGGAAGGCAGAAAGGTGATGGGAAAACTACCTATGTCCCCTCCTCCCTGTTAGGTGGATGGAGTGTTACTCTGGCCATGAGACATTCTGGCAAAGCATGTACAAAAGCCATTTGTACAAGTAGGTTGTGCACATGTTAATTTATCACCAGTGTTTGTGCATGCTATGGTTAGAAAAGTGCACATGTGACATTGCAGGTGCACCAATGGAAGCCACTTTTTGAATATTTGGCTTGAAAGGAAAACTTGGAAGTGACCAGACACTTTCTGTGCAGTACTGGTATATTCTATAGAGTTGTACAAACTGTAAAATTGTATCCTGCATGGGCCTTCATTACCAACCTAACATTTGGTCAAGATGCCCTAAAGGATTTTGTTAAAAAAATTGAGTCAATCTGGGTCAAATTTATAAATCCATTTCCTATTCAGAAGTACCCAAAAAGAATATTATTTCAACTGGAAGCAATGTGAATCACAGTAGTTTTGGCTGACTTTTGAGCTTAATTTGAACTTGAAAATGAAGTTTGGAGGGTGTAAACCCAAATAAAAAAAGAAATGATTTGTAAATTAACATGGAGTTTCATGTATTTCCAATTCTCCATATTTGAATCTCCCCAGGCTTCACAGAAATTAAAAGACAATACATTTAAGTATGGAAAGTATGGCACATGCTCATCTGACCATGTTTTAAGACACATTGCATTTGATCCATTAATGGGGGGTGGGAGGAAGATGGGAAATCCACAGAGTGTAGGGGATTAATCACACCACAGATGGCTTTTTTTTTTTTAACACATCCACTGAAATTCTAGGTTTTTCACAGCTGTTCATCCAGTGCTGTTTGATACTGATGGAGACTGTGTAGTGGCAGAAGAGTCATACTTAAGTGTCTTTTAGATCTCCAACTCTGGTTACTTTAGTGTTATTACAGTTGTAAAAATCTCTAGAATCATAGCATGGAAACATGCAGTAGGTTCTACTGCAGGGCCGGCTCTAGGCACCAGCAAAACAAGCTGGTGCTTGCGGCGGCACATTTTTAAGGGCGGCATGGCCGGCGCCAGAATGCCGCCCCTAAAAATGTGCCCCGGCCGCCCTAGCTCACCTCCGCTGCTGCCACGGCACGCGAAACAGCTTATTCGCGCGCCGCTACTCGCCCTCCCTCCCAGGCTCTCAAACCTGGGAGGGAGGGGGAGATCCCGAGCGGCCGCGGCGTGCGCGCCGCTTCGCCCCCTCCCTCCTAGGCTTGAGAGCCTGGGGGGAGGAGGCAGGGCTGGGGATTTGGGGAAGGGACGGAGTTGAGGCGGGGTCGGGGGTGGGGTACAAAAAAAACGGGGGGGGAGGGGGGCGGCCAAAATTGTTTTTGCTTGGGGCGGCAAAAATCCTAGAGCCGGCCCTGTTCTACTGGATATTTTGCACTTTGGAATTGTGTCTTCCATGTATTTGTGAAAACTCTATGGGACAAATCCTAGTCCTCATCCCCTTCCACAGCCAAAGAGAGCCCTGACTCAGAGGATATGCTAGGAAAATGTGAACAGGATTTTATGGAGGTGGGCACATGTATTGTGTGCCATAGAACAGGGCTCAGTGTGCCCCAAAACTCTAGGGACATGATTGTCATTTATACTATATTTTGTAGAGGGAAGGCTTTTGGATTTGTGACTAGGTGAGTCTACTGGCTATTCCACACCAAGAAATGGAAATGCAGGAGAGTCAGGTACTGTTACAGAAGCTCTTCTGCCATTCCATATTTTGGAGAAGGATTCCTTTCCTCTGTCCCTACAGACATCTCTTGCACTTGAACCATTACTTGGACCAGGATTTGTCTGTGTTTTTAAAGGTGAAAAGGACTGCAATTCCATTGCTTGTATTTTGTCCAATTTTTCATTTGTCTACCCTACAAAGTTAAGTTGACATAAGCCGCGTTAGGTTGAGTTAATAATGTATGTGTCTACACTACCACGTCTCTTCTGCCAACCTAAAGGGCTTTTAAAATCGACTTCTGTATTCCACCTCTGCGAGAGACTTAATGCTTGAGTCGACATCCACGTATCGACATGGGGCTAGTGTAGACACTGCATTGTGTAATTTGAATCAATTGGACTCCAGGAGATGTGCCACAGTGCTCTGCTCTGAACGCTCTTTCAATTCCACTGCACTTCAGCCAGGTACCCAGGAAACAGCCGCCCCCCTGTTAAAGCCCCAGGAACTTTTGAATTTTCATTTCCTGTTTGATCGGCATGGAGAGCTCGTTAGCACAGTTGACCAGCATGGAGCACACAGGAAGGGGTGGATCTTATTGCTGTGTAGGGAGAAGAGTCTGTCCAGGCAGAGCTCCGATCCAGCAGAAGAAACGCTAACATCTGTCAAAATCGCACGGGGAATGGGGGAGAAGGGCTACGTCAGGGACACACAGAAGTGCTGCATGAAAAAAAAAGAGCTTCAGCAAGCATACCAGAAGACAATGGAGGCAAACTGTCACTCTGGTTCTGAGCCACAGACATGCTGCTTCTATGAGACGCTTCACGACCCCACCACTACCCCCAAATGCTCCATGGATACCTCCCAGGAGTCCCGGGCGATCTTGAGCAACAATGAGAACAATGTTAACGAGGAAGAGGAGGAGGAGGAGAATGTGAGGCAGGCAAGCGGAGGATCCATTCTACCTGACAGCCAAGAACTTTTTTTTTTTTTAACTCTGGAGCCCATCCCCTCACTGGACCAATTGTCAGAGGAGCATGATGCCCGGGAAGGCACCTCTGGTGTGTACAAATTTTCAGTCAAACTGTAGGGGCTACATGCTATTATTTTAAATGTTGAATCTGAATTAAAAAATTGGGATAGTGGTTATCAATGGCCACTCCAGAAAAAGACTGTTTATGTGCACAGGGTTGGCCCTGGAATCCTCCATAGAGATCTGTAGGAAGCACTCAATCCTTTGCAGAAGGTTTCTGGGAAGGGCTGCCTTATTTCATCTACCACAGAAGGACACTTTCCCACACCACTCCAGTATTAACTCTTCTGGCATCATTGCAGCACACAGCATTGCAGCATAAGGACCACGGCTGTAACCAGACGGTTTCAGCATCTGCCCCCTTTCCGCCTCTGTTGCCCTCAAGAGAGTGATATTGCATATGGTCACCTAGAGGAAACAGGGGAAGTTTTAAATGCTAGCCCTTAAACTGCAAGCAATTCGATAAGTAAACATTTCACCACCGTTCTGCACTTGCTCAGCCTATGGTTGAACTGGTCCTTATTGCTGTCAAGGCTGCCTGTGTATGGCTTCATGAGCCATGGGAGCAACGGGTAGGCTGGGTCTCCCAGGATCACGATTGGCATTTCAACATCATCAATGGTTATTTTGCAGTCTGGAAAGAAAGTTCCTGCTTGCAGCTTTCTGAACAGACCTGAGTTCCTAAAGATGTGTGCATCATGCACCTTTTCTGACCATCCCATGCTGATGTCGGTGAAATGGCCCCTGTGATCCATCAGCACTTGCAACACCATTGAGAAGTACCCCTTTCGGTTTATGTACTCTAGGTGGTCTGGTGCTAAGATAGGGATATGCGTTCCATCTATTGCCCCACTGCAGTTAGGGAACCCCATCGCGGCAAAACCATCCACTATGTCCTGCACGTTTCCCAGAGTCACTACCGTTCTTAGCAGAAGTCTATTGATTGCCCTGGCAACTTGGATCACAGTAGTCCCCACAGTAGATTTATTGACTCCAAATTAATTCCCCACTGACCGGTAGCAGTCTGGCATTGCAAGCTTCCACAGACCTATCGCCACTCACTTCTCAACTGTCAGAGCAGCTCTCATTTTAGTATTGCTGTGCTTCAGGGCTGGGGAAAGCTCTTCACACAGTTCCTGGAAAGTGGCTTTCTGCATTCGAAAGTTTTCCAGCCCCTGCTCGTCATCCCATAGCTGCATAACTATGCTGTCCCACCGGTCAGTGCTTGTTTCCTGGGCCCAGAAGTGGCACTCCACCATGTCAAGGTGATGCACGACCGTCGCCAGCATCTGCAAATTGCTCCACTCCATGGCTTCCAGCAGGGCTGCTTGCATGGCATCACATTGTTCTGTGCGGCGACTCCTGCTTTGGCTGAGCAAATACTGCAGGAAAAGGCACAAGGTGTTTGTAATGCTCACAACAACAGTGTACAGCTGAGTGGGGTCCATGCTTGTCATGCTATGGTGTCTGCATGGATAACTCAGGCTTAGGAGAAAAGGCGTGAAAAAGGGTTGGTTGGTTTGCCATTGATTTGAGGGAGGTATGAGCATCATGGGAGGCTAATGCCATGCTCCCTCAACCACCCATGCAAATGTTTTGGTCCCATGAGGCATTGCAAGCCCAACCCAACATTCTACTCAGCTCCATGCATTGTGGGATAGCTACCCAGAGTGTAGCGCTCCGTGAGTCGATGCAAGCCCTGCTAGTGAGAATGTGCTCCGCCGACACAATGAGCATAGTGGGGACATGCAAAATTGACTTGCTTAAATTGGAGGCTCAATGTCAACTTAAATAAAATGGACCTAATTTTGTAGTGTAGGCATACCCTTAGAGTGCAGACTAAAAGCTAGATCTGCCATTTTTGGGTTCCTTCTGCTGAAGAGAGTACCATCCGATGAGCAATTTGCTTGTGCTAATACCTCCTCTTTGTTAATACCATACTTGTACAGGAGTGAAAAAGAAACCCTCATTGGAACATCAACAGAGCCATTCTTTTTGTGACCATGACGTGCAGCTGTTACAATTTTCAGATAGGAGCCAAAGGAACAAAACTAAATTTGCAAAACATTATTTTTCTTTTCTCTTATTCTGTTTAAGAAATTGTGCCAATACTGGAACCACTTATCCAAATCTCTCCATCCCAACTTGAACGTCCAAGGTTTGGACAAGATGGGATCATGATACAGACCACCTCTATTTTTTTTTTTAAAAAAAATCTACCTTACTCAGCTTTTCATCCATCTATTTTTCTTAATGTTTTTTAAAACATAAGACAAGTTACTCCAAGTTCATTCTAACAGACTTTTCTTACAGCTCTTTTCTTCCTCAGTTTGTTTGCCTGTGAAATTATTTAGGTGCAGATTGGAGTTTTGATTTCTTTATGTCTAATAGGAAATTGAATAGTCTTAGAAGTACTGCAGAGATATAAATTTTAATAAAGGAAACATTTAGCTGTCATAGTCTTCAATCTCTCTTAAGAATGAAGCTGGCTCTTCCTGACACTTAAATGCAGTAAAATTGTAGCTTGCAGAGAAATTGTAAAATAAGAGGAAATGTTTTAAAATATTATTTTAGATGCTTTTTAGAATTAATTGTTACTTCTGATATTGAAATGGATTTTTTTTTAAAAACCTAATTAATTGACACGTCCTTTAAAAAAAATACCAATAAAACTACTTCTTTGTATTTCATTTTTAGAGTTGCTATTAAAATATAGTTATGCAATGGGACTTTGCAATGTAAAGTTCATGCCACCATTGTTCCCTTTATCACAGGAGGAGTATGCTGCCCCTAGCCATCCTTAAGGCAAGAAATTTGTAATTCATTGGGCCTGCAATAGCTGGCAGTTTAAAGACAACTATTTTTAACTTTTGAGAAAACATCGAGGCAAGGGGCATGTCTAACGGAGTTGAATAGAACTTGCCCCCATGGCAGAATCCTACCATTCTAGTTGCCACTCCATATAACTGAAGTACTGTAGAGATACAGTATCCATGTTCCTATTATCCATAGCAATGTAGTAATTAAGGGGGTGATGAACTCATAGAATGCATCATTAGTGTTTTAATGTGCTGAGATGAGGGACATGTGTGCTGGAACTACGGGTTCTGGGAGTGCTGCCGCAGCCCCTGGCTTGAAGTGGTTTCCGTTATATCCAGGGTTTAGAGTTTGGTTCAGTGGCTGTCAGCACCCCCACTATACAAATTGTTCCAGCATCCCTGATGAGAGGAGGTGATTAGAGCAGTGTCTACTTACCACAAATAAATTTTTTCACCTCTCATCTGCCATTCAGAGTGTTTAGTTCTGAGAAATGCCACTAAATTAGGTAGTGACTCTGATGTGACCGGCTTAATTCAGATATCTGAGTACTCTGTGGGTCCTAGATGGTCTCTTCACCCTGTCCATTTGGAAAAATATATTTGTGATTGTGTGTGTTTGTGTGTATGTGCGCGCATGCGCTGTGTCCCTTAGTCTCCTCATATTAATGAGCAAAAGAAAATTGTAGATTTCCCCTGCATGTGCCTTCCCCACCCCGAATAGAAGAAAAAGTATTCTCAAAGAAGTTTTAACTTAATGCCTTTGATTTTCAAATCTATGGAAACACATTTACCATATAACTTGCTAATTGGGAGCTCATCTGGTCAGCTCAGCTGCTGAAGAGCCCCCAAAAGGGACACGATCATTTTGCAATTAATAGGGTGTACTAGTGAAAGGCCCTATCCTGTGAAGCACTCACTGATGCTATTAGAAAGAGACTATAAACTAAAACCTAGCAAGTATGACATGTAAATGGATGATGGTAAAGACAGATTGATGCTCTTACATCCTGTGTTTTACAATATCTCGGTACACATATCAAAACTTTACTAGCTAAATGTTGTACTGATTTAATTAGATTTCTGAAGCTTGGTATGAAAAGTGCTCCCAACAGCCTAATATTATATTCTATATCTTTTATGGAAAGAAAAGCAGGATAGGAAACTTGACATATGGTAGCAGCATCAGAAATGAAATATCATTGGAACCCTTCTCATTTTCCCATTTGTCTATTAGACAAACTAAATCCGCACCTTCTATAAGCTACTGTTAGAATCAACATTTTAATATGAAAGCTTAAAAGTTCTTTAATCAATATATTCCTTCTATATAGCAAGCTGTTCTTTCCATTCGGTGCCATCTCTCTATCGGGCTAACAATGGATCCTACCATATGAGATGTGACGAAGTGGGGATTTTCCCTTGTTATGTTGTATGTGAGTCTTACTGTTGAGCCTATGTGAGTTTTACTGTTTTGCATTAATACTGTGTGTGCCTCAGTTTCCCTGTGTGCTGCACCAATACCTTGGTGGAGGGAATAGGAGTGTGTGACTTTGGCTGAGACTTCTGGGGCAGGTGAGGCTGCTCCAGCTGCCTGCACATATGCTATGACCGGTGCCCTTTGTAACATGAGACCCAGGAGAGGGATGCAACCAGGTGACGACCAGGTGACTCTTTGCCCAGGAAGCGAGACAAAGAGAAGGCGGAGGGGCACAGGGGTGTCTGAGGTCGGGTCGCTGGAAGCTGGCAGTCTGCTTGGGGGGACTGGAAGAGGGGGGATTCCAGGGCTTCTGGCCCAGGACTCCCCAAGGCTGAAAATCACTGATTTGTGTGCTAACAAGTTCTGTTCTACATGCTGGCTGAATGTCACTGCTGACTGAGGAGTTGGGGTGTAGGGCCCTCTGGGGAAGCTGCGGGACTTGCGGCGGGAAGCGCATGGTATGGAAGGGGATGCTGAATTCTCCGAGGTCAGAGCCGGGAAGACTGAAGTTGTGTAAGCTTCTTGCCCTGGAGACAGTATGCTCAGAGAGAGGAGGCATGCTCCCCCAGAGTCCTGACTGGCTTCATATGGAGTAATTCCAGAGCATTGGCCTGGTGACTCCATGACATGAAGCTTTTGCAATGCAGAAAATGACTAAATTATAGAGATAAAATAGTGGGAGATATACCTGCAAATTTTGCGAATATTAACTCAATTGATTTAGATTTGTAGTAGATATTTTTGAGGCACTTGATATTTGCTTGTGGTTAAGAAACTCAACTGTCCCTTCAGTAGAAGTGTATATAGCACTAGAGCTGGGCAATATTTTTTTTTTGTTGAATAATAAACTCAAATGCATTTTTCTGGGCACCAAAACGATTCACAAATTCAGGTTGATGTAGTTAATATTTTGTCCATCCCTGGGGGGGAGGGGGAACCTTGGAAATGTTTTCTGAAAATATTGAAACAATTTGTTTTGATTATTTATAAATGAGCCATTTTGAAATTTCATTTAAAAATATTTTGAAATTATGTTCAAAATGTTAAATTCAACCCAAATGTGTTTTTTTGTGTGTGAAGAAAAACCAAAACAACTCCGTTTCAGAAAACTTAATATTTTTTTCTGATTTTTCAGTTGGCTGACAAACTGAAATATCATCAATTATTTGCTTGGGTCTATTCACTGAACTGTAAAGTTCTGTACAGTGAACTGTGAAGCCACCATCTTAGCCATTCCTTCAAAATCACATTACAAAAATATCAGCAATAAAACCAACAGCCCAACCTGGCCTGCAATCTCAGGCACTTGGACAGCTCATGGATGAGTTTCACTTTTGATCCATCAGTGTCTCTGTAGGCCTTCCCTTCAGGTGATAGGCCTTGACTTTTACAGCATCCACTTTAGACTGGATTACCAGGCTACCATGCCCTCTGTGCCCACCATTGTGCCACTGTTACAGGATTAATGGTTCTTTATGCTTCCTTACAGTCCCTGATGAGTGTACCCTCAGGTGCCAAGTTTTGTTACCTTCAACTCCCTCTGGGTCGAACCCCACAGTTCTACCATTGTTAGACTGGGCACCAGGGTGGCATCTCTGATCCTAGAGATTGCAGTCTCAAAGATGAGATATACCAGGTAGATGAAACGAAGTGTGGCAGGGGATGTAGGCTGGGAAGACAGGACAACAAAAATACGATGTGCATACGTTTTAGTCAATCAGGGGCAGTGTAACAGGATGACTTGCCCATTAAGGGCTAGAGTCCTGAGACCAACCAACTCAGAATACTAAGGAGGCACACATGAAAAGGTTTCACCTGGTTCCCCTGTAAAGAGCAACGGGAAACTGCAGAGCAGGGGGGCATGCTCAGGAGTGAGTAGGGTCCAGCAGAGAGTCCTGGAACTTGGGACTGAGACTACAGGTAGGAAAAGCCTGTCAGGAGTATTGACAAGAGGGTAAATGCATGAACTCAAGGAGACTATCATGAACTGTTTTGGATGGAAAGAGAGCAGACTCCACAGGAGTAAGGAAAGACACTAGCAAGGTAAGGCTCAGAGTGACCTGCCAAGGCAGGGAATTGCTGCAGAGAGCCGGTTTGGATGAGGAGAGAAGCCCCAGGACTGAGTTTTGTTTTATGTTGTATATAAAGAAATTAGACCCTGGGAGAAAGAGCATTATTGAACATAAAAGCCTGTGTGTGGGTTTATTGCAGAAACAAGGGGAAACTGAGGCCAGGGGACACTTGCAAGGCTGCTCTGAGGCCACTAGAGGTATCTGTGAGGAAGGTACATGTTGACGGGTAGCAATCGCAACTTGTCTCTTACCTAGCCATTATCAGATTGCAGCATAAATGTATGCAGTTTACATATGCATTACTGTATGCTTTATGGAACAGGTTTGTTTTGAGGAGAGAGTTGAAGGAGTCTAAGGTGGTCACTTTACATTCTTCTTCAACGCTTAGCCAGGTCACAGCAATTGTTCGTCATTTGTTCCATTCCTGCACAACTGCAAAGACTTGACGACCTGAGAGTCCAACATCAGAACAGACTTGATGAACCCATGTAATAGGGAGTCTGCCTCTGGGCCGCCTCCACCCCTCAGTTGGTGGAATTTTATCCCGGACGTTAACCCGGAAAACGGCATTGGGTGGAACATCTTGTGGCATCTTTGCGACATGTCCGAAAAGTGTAAGGTGCCACCTGCGGACAATGGCCCCAGTAGTCTGTAGACTCGAGCGACCATAAACATCTGTATTACAGATGAAGTCATTCTACTTTATGCCCAATATACAACATTGACATTTTGTGTGGAAAGCCTCCTGCTTTATCCAGTCTGAGCGGCTTAGTGTCCATGTTTCACAGCTGTACAACAGCATGGGAAGGATACAGTTCGAATAAATCCTGAACTTGGTTGTCATACTAAGATGATGTTGACTCCATAACTTTACACTGGAGAGTTCAAATATCCATAGTGTACAGGGAAAATGCTTAGAGTTGGAAGGTTGTCTTCATTCAACCTGCCCTACATTATTATTGCTACCTGAAACCTATGCATTGTCATCCTGTTTGGATCCTCTTTCTGAAACTGTTTAATAATATAAAATAAATCTCACACACAAAAACAGGTCTTTCAGTGGCAAATATAATTAATTAATAAAGAGTCATTGGAAATTAAAAATGAAGTTTACTAAACTTATAAATTAGTATTCATTCCAAAAATGCAGAGCATTACGTAGCTTACCTCAGAGAGGTTATTTAGAGGTGGAACCTTAAACAATTCCATGTTAGACAAAGTTACTTGCACTCGCAAAAGATCATAGAGAAAAATAATAGCCTGTCACTACAGTAAAAACCATTAGCTTGTTGGGAAAATTCCAAGGTAGACCCATTTTACCTTTGCTGCAGCAGAAGCCCCATGCTGAGACTAGAGGTGTCTGATTGACCCATCATCCCTGCTGGAAGCCTCTGCCCTTCTGTTAGCTTTGACTTGTATGGCCTCAAAATAAAGTGCTGATATTTTACAATTCATGACACAAAAGAAAAGGAAAAATGAAAGTAGAATATAATTTTCAACCACTCACTGCTCTCTCTTGAATGTCTCAACTCCTTGGCACTACCAGTTTTAATGTATTCATTATCAGCAAAAGGGCATTTTGCTAGGAAAAACTGGTTCCCAGCAAGAAGGCATCTCAGAAAATACAATTAAACGATAAGACAATAGGATGTGCCTTATTGGAGCAATGGTGCATGTCTCAATTATGTGTTCCCAGAGTGTGTTGGTGCACAGATGTGCCAAAAGTGGTCCAAGAAGCAGTCTGATAATATTTTGTTTTATTTTTAAAGGAATAGCGATGACAATAAGATTTTGATCTTTAAGTATTGATGGCTTATTCTTTTGCACAGAACCTCATTCCAGTCATTCTTAACCTCTCACACCCCTCCCTTTTCACTTCACTCTTCCTCTGGCATTGTGGAGGGGAATCTTCAACCAGTTTTATTCAATGGCTCATCTGGTACCTCTAAAGCCAAAACCTTATTAACTGCACTGCTCCTTTTCAGTATTTTATAGTGTCCTAATTAAATTCTGTACATTATTCCTTTTGGACTGTGCTGCCACAAACACTCCAAGTTTTGTTCCTTAAATGTAGATTTCATGTAACAATTTTATTTAAGGGACTTCGTGGACATCTTGCTTCAATGGGAGAAAATTCAGGCAAGGAGAAAATTTCGACCATTTGCCTTGGCCATGTGCAATGCAAAGTTCCAAAATTTATGTGACAAAACTGTCTCTTCAAATCCCTCTGTAGAGTCTAAATATTTTATATACCCTGTGCAGACAACACAAGCAATGTAAAGTACTTTCAATTGATGGCTGTGAATTATGAAACAGCTCCCAGTTTTCCTGAGACCCTAGGTGAGATCTAAGAATGCATGCCAAGATGTGTCTTGTAAATAAATCAGCTCTATCTACAAACACAAATACTTTAGACAGATGGCCATTTAGAATTCAGTGTTTCACTGGGGAGGAGAAAGATGAGAAAGGGGAAAGTGAAGAAAACAAACACCACATTAGAGCAAATCTTATGAAGGATATTAATTGTTAACTACATTTTTAATACACCACTGAATTGGAAGTGTCAATTAATTAAAATAAGGAAAATAGACATTCATAGCTACAGTATTGAAAATTATGGTAGCAATTTATTAAGATGACATTTGATGTATTCATAGTAACAGAATGATTAATAAAGTTAGATTCTTCATTATAAGTATGCACATATTCAGAGTAAATGCTTACTAAATGATACTATAAAATGCTGCTACACAGACTGACAATGCAGTAGGCATTGTAGGAGTAACTGTGTGCATAACTGTGTGCATTTTCTGATGTGGGCCAGGTGACCTTATGTGTTCCAGGAATCTTAGATTTTAAGGACTAGGATATTTAAAAGCAGAATAACTGTTCCCTTGGGCAAGCCCAACCAAATTGCATTTTAATTTTCTCAGCACATATTGTTATTTTATTTAATACAAAGATTGACATCTGATCCCAGAATTCCACCCCAAAGAGTGCCTTGTTCCATCAAAGCATAGAACATTTACATTAGAACTCGGAAGCAGTTTCACATTACTAGAAATAACAGTGAATCATTATATTCTCATGAGATTTGTTTAAAAGAAAATTGCTTTATATTTTTGCTCATGTTTCTTTGTCTGACATGGAAGGCAGGTGAGGTAAAAAGCTGCCTTCTGTCCTTAAAATCAGCTGAGCAAAGTGCCACTGGGCCTTAGCCTTGTAAAATGTGTTGACACATGAGGCCTAAAGACTAAACTTTTATTATGACTATACTAAATAATTATTAGAAGGAATTCCATGAAGCCTGAAAGTAATGCTAAGAAAGAAGCAATGAACATTTACTAGGAATTCGCAGTTAAATTGTTTCTGAGGCAAATGATCATAACATACTTTCACAGTCTATTTTTAAAGTACCTTTCTGCTGTGCTGAGCTGTAACTGAAACCATAAGAAAGGAATAAGTCTCATAGACACATACAATTTTTCAACTGCAAAGGCCAAAATGAAGTAATTGGCAAAAAACATTTTTCAACTTGTGTTCAGGTATATAGGTCAAAGTTGATGTGAGGGAAATTTGAAGCATAATATATAAGCCGTGTTGTCATCAAGATTGGCTTTATTGATAATTGAATATCAGTCACATCATTAATCACAAATTGCAATATGAGATAAACATCTTGTCTATAAAGGTCCATTGAAACTGTCACAGCTCAGAACAGGGTAAGTGACAGACTAGACCCCCAGAATTGGTGAGTGTTACCTTTTGTGTTTGTGCTGCTTAATCCTAGGTTCTAATCTTTGATTAATAAACTGACTTGCATTGGACCATCTAATGTCTTCTCAAACAATAATCCAGGCAGAACCCATTTACTACCTTCTTAGAGGGATGACTGTCAGGATGTCATTTTACTAAGTCTCGAACCTACCTTGTTTATTTCAGATATCTGACTTTCTAGAGGGATATTGGTATGTTCTGTAGCATCTTTCCAGCTAGTAGCTTGCCTGAGAGGATGTAATAATCCAGTCTAGAGGTGCCGATAATGAATCATGTTTTTGGTCCAAATGCCTTATTTTAGAGCCTAAATATTACAGAGTTCACAATATCCAATATTTGCACTACTCTGTGCACCCTTTTTGCAGCAGAATGATACCTGAGGGGCACAGACTCATGATGTTATTTACTTTTTAGGAGGAGACTTTCAAAAGCACCTAAGGGCTGAAAATCAATGGGATGTGTGCTCCTAAATCCCTTAGGTGCTTTTGAAACTCTGGAAATCCTACCCTTAGTGTGTTGCAGGGGAGAGTGCAGTTAAGTCTTCACAAGAACAACAGGGAACTGGTGGATTAAGTGAAGGTAGGGGATCCAGTGCAGCAGTACAAGACTTTTCTCCTGTTTTATAATTTGCATTGAAGGCTCAGACTTACCAAGTCCTCCCACAATTTAGATCTAGTTTCCTATTTAGATTCTGTTTTTAACTTTCACTTGCTTTATTCAATCAAATTTGGGTGTGATATCAAGTAAACGCCTGTTTTGAGCTGAGGGTAGCATACCTATTACCACCTCACGTATTACATAATCACAACGCACTTCATCCTTAATTCAGTAGCATCTCTGTCTTGCTCTCATTGAAATCAATGCAAAACATACATCAGGCTTGATTCTCCTGTGTTAAATGTGTTTTAGACCCATATGGCTCCATTGATGTCAGTGGAGTTATTTCTGAGAGAAGAATCAAGACCACTTATTTCAGTGGAAGCAGGATGGGCCCATGATTATGAAAATGATGCATCAGCATGAAATTAAGTTGGTATTTCACAACGCTTTCACTTATATTTGTGTTGACTTTTCCACTTTGTACTTGCCATACAACCGGAGTGATATTTACAGTAAATGGAAGTATCTGTTCTCTTGATTTAATTTTTTTAAGTGTAAACATGCATCGTCCTCATTCAGGACCTACCAGTGCAAATGTTGCTGATATTAGTTCATGAATCACAAATCAGAATTAGAAATGCATGCTGCCACCATTGCTGCTGCTTTTCTGAACAGAATCAGTGGGGTGCAATCCATCAAAGAAAACTCTGGCTTCAATACTAGCAGCCAGCCTGAGAGACTCAGCCCTGCTGGGGAACAATTATGGGCTTGTTCTTCAGCTGAGGTAGTTTGGCATTGACTTGGTTGGAGCTATGTTGATTTCTGCCACATGTGGATCTGGCCCTATCAATGGCTAATTCTCCTTCTGTTTTTCCTACCTTTATTAATAAATGACTGTTAGTGGAGGAAAAAGGCTTGCATAATTTGTTGTCTGAACATGAAATTTGGTTTTGCTTCTCCAAATTTACCCTTATTTTCCTTACATATGAAGGTAAGTAGAGCAGTATTTATTATATTGTTTACTATGACACACAATACATATAATTCATATGTATTTATTATGAATGAATACATTTCATAATTAAGTATTTATACATTTCACCTTAAAACAAAGTGTTATGAAACTCATTCAGGTATAGTGATGGGTAACTTTGTAGTCATTGACTTAAGGAATTAATTTTCCATTTTGAAGCATTTAGATTTGCCATTGGAGCATCTAAAGGAGTTCAGCTAATGGAGAATGGTTCTCATCATTTTCATTATGAGGTTAAAGGATTCTAATGAGAGCACTAGAATCTTGGGAAGAACAAGGAAGGTTTATAGCAATGTTATCTTTAAATCCGATAGATTCTTCCAAACAAACTAATAATGTGGCTTTATGAGCAAATCACCACAAACCACCTCATCTTTCATCACTCTGCCACTTCTATCATGTCTACCTATGCAGACAAAGAAGCATCCAAAATAAAATGTTTCTCATTTGTTAATGGACAAATGAATGTCATGTCTTTTTTTGATATTTTGAAAGTGAAGTTGAGAGCAGCACCCATCCTCAGTTATGCTAATTCTAAATAGATCTTTTATTCATCAGACTGATATATGTAGTGAAGGTTTATAGGTGATGTTGATTACACTTCACTTCAAAATACAGCACAAAATATGGCTGGGTATATTGGTTAGATGCTAAATATCCTGAAGTTACTGATTATTTACTATGCATACTTGGTAAACTTACAGTAAAAAAATACCTTAAAATGTTTCTTAGTGATCAATATTAGAATGTTGAAATGTTTGCAAGAGACTTAATGCCACCAAAGTACCAATAATGATCAGTATGTAACACAAGACTTTAAGCCAACCTGCTATACTGTGTATACTTCCAGATGAGTAAACTTACAAAATATTGTTTTCTCGTTTAATATTTAAACACATTTACACTGAAAAAGTTGTCCCTTTCATCATGTAAACATTGGTCCTTGTGTAATACTCAGCTTTTTTATGCATCCTCTTAATTAAAACACCCTGGTGGTTGAATACCCAGTGGCTTTCCAAATTAAGAAAAGAGGCTATCATAAAAATAACTTGAAAGGACATAAAATAAAATATTATAAGAAGTAAAAATGATATTCACTGCATCCCATCTTTGCTTCCTTCACATTCTGTCACCTTCTTTATTAAAACATACAGTATACCAAACATGTGTCTTACTCACTGTTCCTTCAGTTAAAACCTCAGTCATGTGCTAGTTATCTCTTTCATTGATTACTGCAACCTCCTCCTTTCTGATCTCTCTATTTCCCCTTCAGTACATCTAGCTCTAGTTCATGTTCCTCATGAACTGTTCAGACATGTCATGCTCCTGTCAGACTCCTACCCATTCACGTCCTTACCTTTAAGGGGTGGCTTCAATTCTATTCTTGTTTTCATCTCTACTGTTGTTTCTTATCACATCTCTCTTCATTGCACCAGTCATGGCAGCCTTCCCACTGCCTGCAGTTCATTCTTTCACTCTTCTCTTCGTGCCTTCTTACATGTTGCCCAATGTCTAGAATAGCCTTCCTGAGGAATTATACTAGACTCGTTTAAATATCACTTAATTTAAATCCTCCCTGAAAACCCACTTCTTCCACAAAGTCTGCAAATTCCAACTGTCAACATAACATTATCACTACTCTCTTCTAGTAACAATACATTGTATGTTATCACTATCCTTTGGGCCTCTCAAGTGCGTGCTTACATGATCTTTGTCTTTTCCATTTTAAGCTACTCGGTGCAAAAACACGTTTTTTATTTGTCTTGTTATAACACTTAGAACACTGTCAGAACTTTAATGAAATTAAAGATTTTGTTTAACAGGTTGTTCATTTTTTCCCCATAGATGTAAATAAAGTCCATACCTTACACAAATCCCTGAAGTACTCCATTTTTCCCACATAACTCATTATATTGCTGCTTTTCATTAACCTTTCTTTATGGTTTTCTAGTCAATTTTCACTCCACATAACACTGTTCTTATCACAGCTAATGCAAATGAATATTTCAGTGCAATGGTATCAAATGCTTAGTTAAAGTGCAACTATATTTCACCTAATAAATTCTTTTCATCTGCAGATTCTGTAATTACACACACACACACAAATCTTATGCATATATATTTAAAAGGAATCAGGTTTGTCTGTCAAGATTTATTGTTTATAAACTCTTTTATGCTTATTGATAATTGTTGTTACCCTCTAAATGGTAGTTACTTTTGCCTCAATAATTTTCCATTTCTTTATCAGGCCTAGAAATTACATTTTTAGTTTTTATTTGTTAGGATTCCTCTATTTCCTTCTTTTGTAACTCAATATTACATTTGCTTTTTCCTGTTCCTTCACTACCTTCTCAGCAGTCCACGATATTTCAAAAATAATTTTCAAGTGTTTTGAAAAAAATAATTGTATCAAGATATTTGTTTACTAGTAGATGGTCCTACCATTGTTTAAAGTGTAGCTAAAAATACACCTCTACCCCGATATAACGCAACCCGATATAACACAAATTTAGATATAACGCGGTAAAGCAGTGCTACGGGGGGTGGGGCTGTGCACTCCGGCGAATCAAAGCAAGTTTGATATAACGTGGTTTCACCTATAACGCAGTAAGATTTTTTGGCTCCCGAGGACAGCGTTATATTGGGGTAGAGGTGTAATAGCTTTTAATTTTTAAGTGAAATTGTACATCTTCAGAGCATTGTATGGACTTTAACTCCTCAGATTCATGTACAAATAGACACTCAAGAGAAATTTAATTACCACACAGTGTGTGGATGTAGTTGTAATTCAACGGATATGGTTCAGTTTATCATACGTGCATGGCACAAGTGTATTACGGAAAAGTACACTAAAGTTGAAAGGAATTTTCTTTGAACTTCAAATCTCCACCGTATTATCCAGGTTTGACATTATATTTTCAATTCTATTCAGAAATTTACTCCATGTCGCTTTTAGCAATTCTGCCTATTCTATCTTATCACATCTTGGCACAGTCATAATGGGTTTCACTGAGTTGTATAGATAGATTTATAATGGAACTGACTAAATCATCCTGTGGAGAGGAAAAACCTGTTAACTCATTATGGCTGAATTTCTGCAAGTAAGTAAGAGTTTTTACTCACTCAAGAAATGAACTTCATACAGGAATACAGCCAGTACACAAACCCAAATGTATTTTGTTGATGCAGCTGACTAGAAGATCATAAAGTATAGGCAAGGGAAGCACTGTCAAGAGGCTAAGGCAAAGAACCTGTAAATCAAAACTCCTTTAATAGACAAAATTCTTGGTTTGTTTTCTGTTTTGAACAAACTACAGAACAGTAACATTCTAAAAGTTATAAAAACAAGCTCTCTCTTTAGGGAAATACCCTAGTGAAAAGCCAGACAGCTAGTCTCATATTGTTCAAAATTCTGTCTCTTGGGAATTTTATTTTTCTACTTTTATTTTTTACATTTTTGTTTAACAAAAACAAATAGTTGGCAGAAATATCTCTCTGAGGGAAAGGGGTTAGGGAGATAACTTGACCCCTTATTGTTTCACCATCTGTCACTGAGAAAACAGAGGCATATCTCTACCAATATCACCTCCTGGAGTTCCCGTTGCCATATATAACAGAGGGGTGAAGATATGAAGTCTGGCCTCCCTTATCAAGATATGAGCAGCAGTCCATGAATTTAGAGCCCAGTTGTAGTTGTGCTTAGTCATGTTGACCACCTGGATAAAGATTTGGTCCATTAGTCTTTAGTGGTATTATATATTTTCTTTATTAAATACCAAGATGTTAGCAGTATAAATTTTACATGGTGCTTTACAAACAGATAGAAAGATCCAGTTACGCCAAGGACCATTCACTGTAAATGGACAAAAGGCCAGACAAGACATAGATTAATGTTTCAGGAATGGGAGGATGTGGGGAGATTTTGAGGGAAGAAAAGGTGGAAGGGAGTATTGATGGATGAAGTGTGTTTTGAGAAGTTATATGAAGGAAAAAAGAGTGGACATTTGGTAAAGAAAGAGAGGAAGGTTGTCAAAGTATGAGAAAATACTTGGGGGGGGGGAAGTGCAGGTGAAAAATGAGGAGGTTGGGAGAAGTTCAGGGAGCTTAAGGACAGAAAGAAGAAATGAGATCAGAGATGCGGGTGTAATAGTTAGGGAATGTAGTCTACTTAGTGAGGAAGGAGGGCTAATAATGGCCAGCAACAAGATGTCTGAAGGTTAAATGCCTAGTTTACTTCAGTTTTCAGTAAAAAGGTAAATTGTGACCAGGTTACTAACACAATTAATATTAACAACCAAAAAGCAGCAATGCAAATGAAAATAGGGAAAAACAGCTTAAAGAATATTTAGATAAGTTAGATGTATTCAAGTTGGCAGGATGTGATGAAATTCACCATAGGGTACTGAAGGAACTAGCTGAAGCAATCTTAGAACGATTTACAGTTACCTTTTAGAACTCATGGAGGATGGATAAAGTCCCAGAGAACTGGTGAAGGGCTAACATAGCACCTATCTTTAAAAAGAGGAACAAAGAGGATCCAGGAAATTATAGTGATCTTAACTTCCATAGCTGGAAAGATACTGGAACAAATTATTAAGCAATCAATTTGCAAGCACCTAGAGGATAATAATGTTATAAGTAACAGCCACATGGATTTGTCAAAAACAACCTAACCTAATTTCCTTCCTTGACAGGGTTATTGGCCTAGTGGGTAGGGGGGAAGCTGTACACATAATAGATCTTGATTTTAGTAAGGCTTTTGACACCATCCCACATAACAGTCTCATAAGGCAATCTAGAGCAATATTGTCTAGATAAAATTACTATAAGATGGGTGTGAAACTGAAAGGCTGTATCACAGTAGTTATTAATGGTTCACTGACAGACAGGGGTGAGGGGTAGGATATATTTACTGGAATGCCACAGGGGTCTCTCCTGGGTCCAGAACTATTCAGTATTTTCATTAATTACTTGGATAATGGAGGTGGGGAATATGCTTATACAATTTGCCAATAACACCAATCTGGGAAGGGATACTAGCATTTTGGATGACAAGATTAGAAATCAAAATGACCTTGAGAAATTGGAGAACAAGATATTAAAGATAAGTGCAAAGTACTACACTAAGATGAATCAAATGCACAGCTACAACATGGGGAATAACTGGGTCAGCAGTATTATTGCTGAAAAGTATCTAGAGGTTATAGTGAATAACAAATTATATATGAGTCAACAATGAGATGCAGCTGCAAAAAAAGGCTAATATTCTGCAGTTTATTAACAGGAGTGTCTTATGTAAGATGCAGGAGAACACATTCTACTCAGTACTGGTGAGGCCTCAGCTGGAGTACTGTCTAGTTCTGGGCACCACACTTAGGCCTTGTCTACACTACGGGGGGAGATCAATCTAAGTTATGCAACTTCGGCTACATAAATAACGTAGCTGAAATCAATGTACTTAGATCTACTTACCGCGGGGTCCACACTATGCGATGTTGACTGGAGACGCTCTCCCATTGACTCCCCTTGCGCTTCTCGTTCAGGTGGCGTACAGGAGTCGATGAGAGTGCGATCTGCGGTCGATTTAGCGGGTCTTCTCTAGACCCGCTAAATCGACCGCCGATGCATTGATCCCTGCGCATCGAACCCTCGGTAAATGTAGACAAGGCCTTAGAAAGATATGAATACACAGGAGAAAGTCCAGAGGAAAGCAACAAAAATGATTAAATGTTTGGAAAACCTGACTTGTGAGGAAAGATTTAAAAAATTGGGAATGTTTAGTCTTGAGGAAGAAAATAAGACAAAGGGGAGGACCTTATAACAATCTTCAAGTATGTTAAGGCTGTTATAAAGAAGGTGGTGATCAATTGCTCTTCACATCCACTGCAGGTAGGACTAGAAGGAATTAGATTAATCGGCAGCAAGGGAGATTTAGGCTGGATGTGAGGAAAAGCTTTCTAACTATAACTTATATAACTATAAGTTGTATGGAGGTTTTCAAATTTAAGAACAGGTTAGACAAACACCAGTCAGGGATGATCTAGTTATACTTGGTCCTGCCTCAAGGTGCCTTCCAGCCCTATATTTCTGATTCTCTGAGGAAGGGCAGGAAGGGGGTAGAGCAGAGCGCAGCTCCACCCTAACAATGTTTTGCTAGCATATGTTTCCTTGGGCTGTTGGATGGGCTTTTCAGTTATACTGACTGTTGGCCTGCCTCTGCTCTTACTTACGTCAACGAGAGTTCTACAGTAACTGCAGGGGGAGCAGAGGTATGCCTGTTCTGACTGATTTTGAAAATCCTACTCCATAGGCTGGCTGAGTGACAGCAGCTGTTAGACTGTGCCAGTTCAAGCCAGGGCCAAAATATCTCAGTAAATCAGGGGGTAATAATTGGATTCCTGATGGCCCTCCCTCTCCCCTGAGCCAAGTGGATTATGGTGCAGGAGGAAATCTGGCCAATTATTTAGAAACAGTTACTACAAATGTGTGGAAAACTTTGAAAAAGAATGACTAAATAATACATACAGATAACTATGAAATTAAATTAAGAATGCAAGTACTGTACAACAGTTGTAGCAGATTTGGCATGGCACTTCTTGAACTACTTGAATTAAGGAAATATGAGGATTTTTTTTATTAGGTGTATTTAGAAAGTGTAAAGATAAAGATTACTGGTCTCTTTACTAAATGAGATCATACTCTATTTACAGTAAAACAAGTCTAGTCCAGCACAGTAACTAATGAATGTTCTTTGTTCATAACCCCTAGTGGCTATTTTGTTCATTCACAGTTAGTACTAGAAAAGATTATCTAGAAATATAGTGGGACAGAAACTCAATTGAGTGCTTTATCAGCTCTGATATTCAAAGAGTGACAGCCTGTATTAAAGCAACTCTTTAACATGAGAATAGTAAAAAAAGGACTTGAGTGCCTATTCTGTAGCCTTATGTTAAATCTATTTAAGATGAAATGTTACTTCTTTTGCTCTTTCTGTCCACCTTCTGTAAGTCAATCAGTGATATCTCAAGCTTAGCATGAGTGCCTAGCTCTAACAGCTTTCTATACTGTGTATGTGAGATGGATCAGGAAGATCCAAGGTAGGGAGTATGTATTAATATAAATCCTAGTAGTCATTTAGTAAATATACGGATTGCCATGGCTCAGTGCATGCTTTGATTCTTAGAGCCAAGATAATCTGAATATAGAGAGTCAAGTCAAACTGGACTGGACCAGGTTTTTTGCAGCTACTGTAGGTTAAACTTTAAGGTTAACTATCATTATAAGACTCATTCTTAGCTTCGCAGAATTAATGCTCCCTACAGGGCAGTGCAACTAAATGCATACAGAATATCTAAGGAGTCTGGTAGCATAGAAGGGATCATTACAATACCTATTTACTTGGCAAAACAAAAC
Source organism: Emys orbicularis (assembly GCF_028017835.1). NCBI lineage: Eukaryota > Metazoa > Chordata > Testudines > Emydidae > Emys > Emys orbicularis. Next base: position 99,006,042 of record NC_088684.1, read on the forward strand.
AAAAAAACAGTGTGTTGAATGTCACTTTGATGTATAAGTCTTGAGAAAACAAGCATCTTCAGGTTTTTTTTTCTATTGGTTAGATGAAGGTCAGGCCTTTGAATACTGATAGGTAGCTGGTGAAGTGGATAGATGAAAATTTATGTATGGTGATTTTTTTTTCTAAGCAAAAACTAATTTCTCTGCAGGCAGTTATTCTGTACAAATTCAATGAGTTTCAGAAATTCAATAAGTGAGCATTCAGCCAGTTAAAAGAATTTGACAGGCTTGGGTAGAAAAGACACATCCCTACTAGATATGAATCCCTTTTAGCTTTTTTTATACTTTACCTTTTTGCATAGTTTGTTGCTTACTGTGCCATCATGCTCAGGACACCTAGAATTGCAAGTTTTATCTTTCTGCCTTAGCAAGAGTGAGATCTTAGCATCAGCAAAGCTCTCAATGTCAGCTGCCCAGCCTGTCTTGCCAGCAAACTCCTCAGGATTCTGCCATTCAAAACTTTTCCTTTATGGTAACAATCTGTGAACCCCATTTCCCAAGATCCCCAGAGACATCTCCTGGCAGTGTCTACTCCCCCTCATTGGACACTCATAGAAATTAAGTTTGCTGCCTCCAAAGAGACAGAGAACATATCAGCCTATTAGGTTAGCTGAAGCCTCACACTTAACTTTAATACTGTAGTGAGATGGTTTTGTAATAAAACAAGAAAAAGTTAATTAACAAAGAACACAGATGTAAGAGATACTAAGCAAAAGAAAGAGAGACAGGTTTGATTAGACAGAACAAAATAAAACATGATTTCTCGTGACTAAAGCTTTATCTTAGCAATTCACAATGTTTACCTAAGCAGTTTTCTTTCTTTCTTCAAGTTACCAGCATCCCCAGACCTCCGGACTAGGAGATCCAACATTCATAGGCTCAAAGAGTGCAGTACCCTATGTCCCTTTGGTTATGGATCCCTAAAAGATCTTTTTGCTTCCCTTATATTTCCCAATGTCCATTGTCTCAAGAGTCATGAAGGATTCCTGAGGTACAGATTCTGTTCCCTGCCCTGTTTGATTAAATGGTCTTCTCCCGAGCCATGTTTAGTTGATAGCTTTGTTTACTTTATATGTAAATATACTTTCATTATTCCCTGCCTGTAACCAAGCCAGTCAGACAGGTAAATACGCATTCCTTTGTCTAGGGCACACTGGGTTTATGCACTGTCTTCCAAATACATTTTAAGAATGTATTTCCAGCACACATCTATAACTCTATGTACACAACCTGTAAATGCATAACACCATGATTTTTGTGACCAGCGTGTCACCAGTTTACATATGATACCTTACACGGTACCATTGAGATACATATTATGACAACAGTGTGTTGGAGGCAATGAGAATGACATGCCTGATGTGAATTACAGGGTAGAGGGTCCAGTTGTCATTGAAGGGCTCCCAGGGTCACACTTACAAAGAAAAATAATTGAGGACTAATAATTAAACAAACATATCCCAGGGTAGGCAATTTGATAGTGTTGTATGTAAACCTTGTTATAGTGTTATAAAGTGAATTCAGAGCTTGTAAAACATGCCGGATTGGCAGTCCATGCATACAGAAGTTGCTAGAGCATGATACTTTATATTAATATGTATGCATCTATAGAACAGGGCACAGCATGAAAAGGAAGCATAGTGTAGGAAGCTTGCCTGCTTCCTTTTCATGCTGTGCTCTGTTCTATAGATGTATATATGTTAATATAAAGAGAGGAGAGATAATCTGGGGCCTGTGTTCCTCATTTTTATATCTTTTCCTCCTCTTCGAGAATCGTTTCCAGCTATGGTTCAGGACACAGCAACTCTAGAAGATGGGAACTTCCAGTTGATTTTTTGCCAACATGTATATTTCTTGCTCACACCCTTCTTCCTCCCAAGGAATGGCCGCTTAACCAGGTGCTGGTCCATTTGATTTTGTTGACACCTGGCTGAGGCACCAGATTTCATTTTGTCTTTGAGGAACTAGTTTATGCCTGTTTTTCTAAACTTGGAGCATTCTCAGTGAAGTCATACAGTAGAATCTTATAACTTTACATACAATGTTGGCACACATATTTTACGAGGAAAATAATGACCAGCGACTTGAGTTTTCAAATGATACCTCACAAAGCATACTTTGTACAAAATTCATCATAGCCTTGTAAAAAGGGTGAACATAAGGGTACAGACTGTCACAGGCACTCCTATCAACAGTTGATGCTTAATGGCCTAAGTTGAATGTATACCTTTGACTAATAGGACAGGGTAAGGTTCTATATGCCATTCCTAAGGTTAAGATTCTGTCACGGGTATTTTTAGTAAAAGTCAGGGACAGGGTCACGGGCAATAAGCAAAAATTCAAGATAGCCTGTGACCTGTCCCTGACTTTTACCCTGGGAGTGGGGGGACAAATAGAGCGCTGCTGGGGGCTTGCAACTGCTCCAGCCCCACCACTGGTCCTGGGGCAGGGACTGATCATCATTGCTCCAGCCCCAGAGGGGCTGACCCAACCCCGGCCACTGCTCTGGTGGGCTGTCGGCTGCTATTCCAGTGGCCCCGGAGCTGGCAGTTGCTCCAGCCCGGCCCCAGAAGAAGTTATGGAGGTCCTGGAAAGTCACAGAATCTGTGATTTCCATGACAGAATTGTATTCTTAGCCATTACCAGTTATCCAAGATTAAACTCCCTTCTTTGTGTATATAAAGAACATCCTTTTGTGCAGGAAGCTGGGAAAGACACAGCAGGGATGTGAGACTTTTATTAGGCCCAGGTTGGGTGGATATTGTTTACATGTTGCTTCGTTTGAGCTCTTGAACTCTAGTAAGAGAAGAAAAGGACAATGGTATACACAATTGCATTATTTTTATATAGCATCCATAATGCAAACTGTATGCTAAAATGCTTTACTACATTAAATAATACTGTTTAAAAGTTAATGGCAGAATACAGATTGTGCAGGAGATTAAACTGATCAGTTATTAGTGGACTAAAATGAAGTATATAAAACAAGCAAATAAACTCTAGCTTTTATCTTAAACATAAAACCTAGGACAGTCAAGAATCCAGTCATAAAATAATAACTTGTGTTTGACTGTGGAGGGGGGGGGGGGGGGGGGGGACAGATCAGTCCAGGTGGGTGATATCCAATTTATTGCACAGAGTCCATAATGTACAACTAATTACATTGTGCCGAGGGGCCTGTGTATGTACCTGGTGCAAGCAGCTCGTGGCTGTCAGAGCCTAAGTACATTAAATCGAGGCCAGAGGTGCTGAGTTATATACAAGAGCATTGTAGAGCATTCTGTACTTCAGAACTGGATGTCTAATACTCCTGTTGAGGAAGTCAATGTTGTAATAGAAAGAGATGAAGGTGAAATGGGGAGACAAACTACTTATATGGGACCCACCTTCTGATAAAAATAGAGAAGGGTAGTAATTCCTCAGCTACTCTAATAGGGGACTCCAGGAGTAAGCCTGAGAAGAGCCCTCCAATCTGAAGAGGTTGATTAAGACTGATAAAAAACCTGGGAGTCACAGAAGGCGGTGCAGCCTAAACCTTTTGAGTCATTGTATTGAACTGTATTTTGTCATTTGAGGTGCCTATATTAATTAATTAACCTGTCACATATTCCAGTCTGTGTTGGAGAAGAATTCTTTAGGAGTCCTGAGAAAGGGAAACTGAGGCTAGCCTATCGGCAGGGCCACCCCATGCTAGAAGGGGACACCCCATAATTGTAACTCTATCACAGGGAATTAATGTGTGAATTAGAAGATGGTGTAAAGAGAAAGGAATTACACTGATTAGATACTGGCAGGCCTTTAGGTGTGGGTACCATGGACAGTCAATAATAATAATAATAATAATAATTAATAATAAAATTCATAATTAATTAATATAAATAGGGTGCTCTGAAGTTCTCTTTTTTTTTAAATGTTGAAATACGAAGTTCAATTTCCTGCATTTTAAAAAATGTGGCATTCATAAAAGCCTGGTCTACACACAGATTTTGTGCCAGTATAACTACTTTGGTAAAGAGTGTGTTTTGTTTTGTTTGTTTAATGAAATAGTTATATCAGTATGATCCATAGTGTAGATGCAGTAATTCTATTATTATGGTGCCTTATACCAATGCAGCTTATTCCACTTTCCATAAGGGAATAACTATACTAGTATAAGATAAAAGTTTTATGTATGGATAAGATGTAAGCATGAAGAAAACTCAATTTTTGTGCCCTGTATTTAGGATCCATTGTATCCTAAAATGAATCCTGCCTATTTTCTTGAAGAATAGTTTCCAAAATATGAAACCTCTAAAAGTAGTTAACCCAAATTTGTTGCCACATAATTAGACTTTTCCAGTTCTTTTACACTTTTTAGTAGCCTTACTTATGTACAAAGTGTTAGCAAATACTGAAACACACGAACAAAATTCAGCGAGAATGGTGTATAGATTTTTTTTTCCTGAGGTTGGTTTGAATGCAGATGACTCTTTTTTTTCCCAGTCTTCTACATGAAATGGGGTTTAAAGTTATATTTGCATAAAGTCTGACATTCTCCACATCAAAATATTTATTAAACCCTTTCATATGAGCATAGCAAATTAATGACACTCATTCAATTCTTTTATACTAAAGATTTTAGTGTGTTAATTTCTTATGTTTAACTTGCTTTTAATTCCTTTAAGCAATCACATTTACTGTATCATTCAGTAGAACAAGGATTTATGTTTGCTTTCATCACTACAGAAAAGATGGATCAATAGAAGTAATAAATCTTTAAGTGCTTTTTAACCTTACATGCTCTTTATAGGTTGAAAGATAATCAATAGTCATGACAGAAAAATTGCATATGATTCATCTTTCAAGTTGGCTTGCTTTTTTATGACACAATGCCAATAGCTAGGACTGTAAATGCCATGATCAATTTTCCTTCTAAAAAAATACCCAAACTTGAAGGGCTATTCATAAGGATTACTATCCAAGATAGAATTAACACTTGATAGATCTTTCAAGCTCACTGCAGTACATATGCTGTCAAATTAGACTATCCAATTATACAGCTAGTCGTCGCTGTTTAGTGCAAAGTAGTTTTGACTGTATGTTTAGCTGGCAGTTATACCCTTGTTCAAACAGTTTTCCTTATTCTTGATTCATTATTATAAGTAAGTGTTAGTGAGGGTAACCGCTCTAATAGTAATTCAATAAGATGTGCATTTTTTAAGCACACACTTTTAGTTTCTTCAACTAGTACATCCTAATTTGTCAGGCTGATCTCACTGAATCAATATGCTTGGACTCAAACAGCTAATGAGAAGAATAGCAGTTGTTGTCCTGGTGATATTCTTTCCAATATAACAGTGTATTTGTGTTACAATTGAAGACTTGTATTACAAGAAGTTTAAAATTCAGCCATAAAAATACATGCTTGGTTGAAACATGAAACTGTAGATTCTCAGATGGGGAAAAATATCTTTCTTTCTTTCTTTCTTTCTTTCTTTCTTTCTTTCTTTCTTTCTTTCTTTCTTTTTAATTATCTAAGGGTGATAGAAAATAGGAAGTCATTTCTGCATCTTTTTTTTTAATTATAAAAATTCACTATCTGTTGGTCCATATTACAGTTTAACAGCCTTTGGTATTCTGGTGGGGGGGCGGAGGGGAGAAATCTACCTATATCTATTCAGCATTTTGTATTACATGAAAAATCACTTTGTGGTTTCCATGACATTGTAGGAAGGGGGATTTGGTGGGATTTTTTAAAAACACAATTTGTCCTAAGGTATCCATTTTTTGGGTCTGATCCTGCAACTTCTTCTCATGGCCAGATTCTGATACCATTACTCATGTTGGATAAGATCCTGGCCCCATGAAAGTCCACGGAGAGTAAACCATTTACTTTAATGAAGCTAACATTTCACCAGCTGAGTAGTGCTTACTCTGACTCTGATTCAACAAAGCACTTAACTTTAACTAGGTGAGTAGTCCCGTTGTTTTCAATCCTTCCATTGAAATAATCACAAAGAAAAATACCACATGTACATGAGAGAGGGTATCAGAATGTGGCTCTAAATGAGGTGGAATTTGTATGGGAATGGTGGGTCAGAACACACACTGTAACTTCTATTTTGATTGCTGTCTAACTCTGTGACTATTTACATAAGCTGTTTGCTATTTGTCTCAAGTATGTAGCAGGAATATGAATGCATATTAAGTATATTGATTAGTTCCATTTGCAGATATATATAGAGAGGTATATTTCCCTGTATTTTTTCTCTCTTTTATATATGGTTATAGATAGAGAGGAGAAACTAAAATATAGGAAAACAAACTTAGTAGATGCAGCTAATTTGCTATATCCATTTCATACATATTTATAAATTGTTTAAAAATACATGTGATGCAAATCAGACTGTCATGAGATTTTATATGTTCTGATCATATAATAATATATTAAAATATATTATAGTTGGAGAGGAAAAGTGAGAAAGAAAAGGGAAATTGAAACAAATGCAGGGCCAGTCTAATACTGAATATATGTTTCCTGAGGAACTAGTGTCTCTAAACATCCATTGTTGGATCAGCTGTCTCAGGTACCGAGTTGGTTTTTTTTTTTGTTTTTTTTTTTTAAATTTTCAAATACACGCAGTAAACCTAAAATGTAAGGCTGGGATTTTCAAACAAGCATAAGGGATATAGGCACCCAACTAACATTGGAGTTCAATAGTATTTGGGTGCTGAACTCTCTTAAGCTCCGTTAGAAATTCCAGCCTGAATACTTGCCCTGCTCAGCAAGAACTTCAAGCAAATGTTAATAATACCTGTTTCAGAACTATTAGCTGCTGTATACAAAATACATGATTCATTGCAAAATGTACCATACATTCACATCATGTTCTACATTAAGTGGGATAAGTCTCTGTCTCTAATAATAGCAATAGTAATAATGTATTATTTTGTAAGCATGGCACCAGTTTCTCTGGTGCATTAAGGTGGCTTTATGTACTCATTTGTACTTACTCAGGACATTTGCAGGATTTTCACTGCACACAGGAATTCTGGGGTAGTGTTGGTGGTGTAGCTGGGAAAATGGGAGCATGGCCAGTGTTGCCTTATGCCCTGCTGGTCTCTTTTGGGTCTAGTTTATGACAGACTGGCCCAGGACCTGGAATGCCCCATGACTGGGGAAGTGTAAAAATGACTTAAAACCTGCTTTCTCAGCTGAACCAGTGTTCCTCAGCTGCAGCGGAGGATCAAGGCCATGAAGTCTTTTGTCTAAGAATATCAAAGCACTTTACAGACATTAAGCAAGCCTCAAAACAGCACTGAGAAGTAGGTGGTAAATATTAATGCTCACTCTTTGCAGATGGGTAAATAGAAGCACAGAGGGGGTAGGTACCTCTCCCAAGGTCACTCAATAAGACAGTGTCAAAGCCAGAAATAGATCCGGGAGTTCTTGATGCTCAGTCCTCTGTTCTAAACCACAAGACAATACTTCCTCCTTTTATTTTCTGGATTTTTCACCCCATCCCTCATTTTTATTACTTTTAGGAAATATAGTTTTTATTATTTTAGGGAAAGGGTATGTTGGTTCTTTAGGAGTTGTTCAGCTGTTGACTTTTTTTATTCTCTACATAAAGACAGTTTATTCCTCTGTGATATTCCAGTCGTCTATATGCATTGACTGAACTGGAAAAATAGGAATGCTAGTTCGATCCCTCTTCTCTTTGGTCACAATCAACTTGAATATTCACCACCCACATGCCCCCAAGTAGTTTCTTCCTCTTTCTTTCAGTTGCCTTTACTGCCAGGGTCATAAAATAAAATCTAAGAAATAGAACTAGTTAACAAACAAACAAAAACCCAGCTTTTCAAGGGAAATAGCTCTTTTGGGAATTTTTTTTTTCAGTGAAACAATCTGAGTAGAATGTTTTTTCCTTTCAATTATTTTTGTGTTTTTGTTTTATTCACCCTCCATCTCCCCTCCCTGGAAAAGAAGGGGGAAAAGAGGAGAGAGATAAATCAAAAGGAAATGAACATTTTCAATTTAAAACTAAGTGAAACAAACATTTTTGTTCTGATTCATGTAATTGACAAATGGAAAACAAAAACCCAGTGAATTCTCAAACAATGTATGTTTTTCATTCTGTTCAAAAAAAATCATAGAAAATGTTTTTTAATCTGCCTTAGAAATTTAACTATAGCATACTTTTTAAAATGTGTAATCCTAAAGTTGTTAGGCCTCAGTTTTTGTATTTTCCTCATTTCCTCCATAGTATTCCATTTTCTCTTTTCTTTTCTGTCTCTGTACTTCAATTTATTTCCCCCTTTTTTATGTCTTCCTTTAAATTTCTGACTGTCCTTGTCTCTTTTATGAATAAACCAGTAGTCAACAGAACACCCACAACAAACAAAAATTACCTCTGGAATAACAATGGAGGAAACCTGTCATGTATTCATTAAAATATTAGCAATTTTTAAAAGCATTCAACTGGCTTTAGTAAAGTATCTCAGTGTATTTTGCTGAGTTCCATTATTTGCATTGTCCTCATTAGACAGTTACTGTATAAAAAAAGGTGTGATGTCCTGTTCATTTTAGAAATTCATGCCTCTTTTTCATATTTTAAAACAAAACACCTTTAAACTGCACACAGAGAATTTACCACAGGCAAAAAATGTTGTCCTTAAATGGTGCTTCTGATGGCCCTTCTTGTGTTTGCATTGTGCACTACAGTATTAAGACCTCTCTATAGGAGGAGTAAACTCCCAATCACTTAATATGAGCAAAGTTCATGAAAAATTGACGTCAGAGAGAACTGAAATCAAAAATCTATTAAGAGGGAAAACATTCTTGTTAGCTGGGTTCTTGCTTTAGTTGCACAAGTGAGAATAGATTAATAATAGTACAGATGGCCACCTACCACTTTTTCATCTTATATTATAGTCTGCATAGGACAGACAATGTAGCAATTACCAAGCTCTATGATAAACTACAAAATTTAGGCATTAAAGACTAAAGTTGTGACACAAGTAAACTTCTCGCTTTTGTTATGTATCACATAAGCCACATGTTAATGCTGTTTCACTCAATAGGATCACTACATTTTATTTCTCAAAAATATTCATTGTGATATGGCATAAGGCAAGTTGAAAGGCAAATATTCTCACCTTTGTCTTGTACATAGTAATAAAAGTGATATACAGTAATTATTTTCATCCCAAAGCACTTTACAAATTATCAGAATTGCTTCACCCTCCACAGGGATGGGATGTGGCAGCTGCATAGTGGCACAGAGCAATGCTACATAATAGTTTAGGCTAGGCGGTAAAGAAGAATATCATATCAAATTCAAATTGCATTAGAAATTTAGGAAGGCAAAATGTAATAATCCAGAAAGGAATTTGGCAAGGGTGCCAGAGCTAATCTTATGAAAAGTGCAATGGAATCTTTAATTATCTTGTTTAAATATCTTGTTCAAAAGATACCAGGCTGCAGTGTTGGTTCCATATTAAGGCCCCTATCCTACAACAGTTATGTAAATGCTGTTGTTGACACAGACCTGCAGTTCCACTGAAGTGAATTCAGAAGTTTGCAGGTCTTATCACTTTAACACTTAAAATAAAGCAGTTTATCATAGTCTTTGTAAATGCAACACTGTCTGTCCAATGCAGACTGAAATATATGAAATAAAAAAAAAGTTACAGTCCATCTGTATTCTTATTAATCTATCCTCAGTTGTGTGACCAAAGCAAGAACCCAGAGAATAAGTATGTTTACCATCTTATTAGGAATTTGATTTCAGTTCTTTCTGAAGTTATATTTTGAAGTCAATGGGATTATTCCAAAGCAGAAACTTGATCACATACATAAGGGTTTACAGGATCAGGGTTTAAGGAAGGAAGAATGACATCCATTGAAGTGCTAGGAGGTTGTGTTTTTCTTGAGTCTCTTGTTCAACCAGTTACCAATCATGACCTAGTTTAGCATTTGAATTCAGAGAGTATCTTAAGTCTTAAATAATGTGATACAGGCTACTTGAACAGACTTTTAAACCCAATTATTCTAAAGCAATTCTTTTTAAAAAAATCCTAATTTTGCAAATTAAAAGTAGAAACTGGACCATAAATAAATCAACATAAGAAATTTCTCCACAGTAGGGAGCTAGCAAAGTAGTCTCTGGTCACATTGAACAAAATATGATTTAGCAAAATATGGCTTAGTGGTGTAAAATTTAAGTGTCTGGTTTCCTCAATTTCCTTCCTTACTTTTAGCAGAAACCACTTGGGGAACAATCCACTTTTCTGCTTTGCTGAAAGCTCAAGCTCAGTATTTTCTGAGTTCTTGTAATTACTGAGCCTAAACTGGAGATGTGAGAGGGACCTATTTAGCAACAATATGGAATAATGGATGATGCAAGAAACACTGAGATGTTCACATCTTAGTAGAAGAAAGGAAAATAAAACTGAACAAGTAACAAATACAACTGAAAGTAAAAAAAAACGAGAACAATTATATAGATTTAAAAAGCAATCCATAGTTCCAAATAAAGACTCATGCATGAAACATATTTCCATCCCTTTTGAAGTATCCAGACATAGAGCAGTACAGAATACTGTACCTACTTAGTAGATTATTGATTTTAAAAGAAAAGATGGTAAAACATCTTTCATGTGAGACTGATGCATCACTTTCACATTTATGGCTCCTTTAATTTATTTCTTTTTCTTCATCATCATCTGTTGAAGGACTTTGGTCTAATATTAAAGCACTTTAATACAGATCCATGGATGCCTTTGGGAATGCTGAGTGACATACAGCATGTATTACCAAAGTGTTGAATGCAAATCTATATAACATGTTAGAAATTTTGTAAAAAGGCATTGAAGCCAATTCTTGTCTGATGGATTAGGTACCATAGAGAGTACCTGAAAATACTGTGGATTATTAAAAACAAAAAAACACCTTATGCCAAACAGAGTTCTGACCCTGTAAAGGGAGAAGTATCAGCGTCCATGAAATCCACTTTTCCCCCCATCAAGCTTTTCCTCCCCTCTCCCTCCCCCCCCCACCAGATAGATGGTTCTCGTGCAATATTAAATATTTGTTTTGATTTGTGGTCTGTGTTGTGTTATCCTTGGCATGAGAAATTAAAATGTAAATTTCAAATATGATTGAATGAGTAGGAATAATATGTGGATACATTTCCAGGATAAGGGTGAATAAGTTTTTACAACCTGTATTTTGTATTGATTATGGAGATATGTAGATTGATAGTCTTAAACAGAATACGTTTATATGTTTATGCATTTCATGACCTATTGTGCATGTAATTGTACTCTATTTGTTTTAGTCTTTCAGTTGAAATGTACAGTTTTTTGATGTTAAATATCCTCTACTCACAATTAATACCTCAATGTTAAATGGGTCTACACTTACTTGTGCAGAACTTTATTTCATTGTCATCCGTTTTATCTTTATCGATTTCTCAGCCAACCAGTTACTTTTGGGTCATGTTGCCTTTCTAATTGTACTAGTCTCATGTCTTCTCATTTTAAATCTTCTTCTAGGTGAAGGTCTACAGTTAAAATGCTGCATTGGTGCAGCTGCTGCGCTTACATGAATATGCTCCTATGTCAATGGGAGAGCTTCTCCCATTGGTGTAGGTAATCCATGTCCCTGAGAGGCAGTAACTATGAGTGATGTAGTTTGACCAATATAGGTCTGTAGTGTAGACCCGGCCTATGTTAATGATATCTTTCAGGTCTAGGTTCAATACCTTTGCCCCCTTTTTACACATGTATCCATGTCACTTCTGACTGTGATTTTGTCAGATCTTATAAATTAAGCAGGCTCAGGTGACCTCAGAACACCTTAAGAGAAAACTCATAGTATTGCAAGTGGTGGGGCTGATCCTTCAGGAGTCAGTCAGTCAGGCATGTCTGAGTCAGTACGGAAGAGAAGAGGCTGAATATGTTAACAACCTGCTTGCAAACAGTCTGCTAATTTAGAAATTGGGTTTTGACTTGGCATGCTGATTCCCTTTAATATTTGCTATTCACAAATATTTGACTGACTGAAATTTTTGTTCAGACAGTGAATTTCAAGCAGAAGCTTGTTTCATCAGGAAATTAAATTAATTTCATGATTAACTGAAATGTCTTTGAGGCAGAAGATTAAGTTGTCTATCAGGGAACAGAAACAATACCAGACAAAAATTTCAAATGGTGAGTTTGAATATCTATTAATTGAATACATGCTCACTACAAACTGTGAGTGGAAAAAATCCATAGTTCAAATTTGTTCACATAAAAACTGCCAAGCAATTTTTTAAAAATATAATTTATTTATTTTAAAAAGTGCTTTGTTCAATCACAATTCATGACCAGAAAATGTTTTAAGTTTGTCAGTTAAATTGTTTGCAGTGACTAGTTTGACCAGCTCTATTAATGAACAAATCCCTCAGGATGCTACTGGATAAAGGTGTCATCTTGTAGATGAAAATTTAGGTCCTCACATTTTAAGAACACGAAAGAGCTTATGGCTTTTTTTTTTTTTTTTTAAGCAATAGGGGTATTTAGACTGATACTGGTACCAAAACAATTAAAAATCAAATACATTACTCAATAATGTGAATTTATAGGAAATTGAGGGGGGAAATATGGATACAGTGTAACAAATTTTGCTTTCTTCAATCCAGATCCAGCCAACCATTTAAGCACATGCATAACTTCAGTGGACTCCTCATGTACCTAAAGGCACAAAAATGCTTGAGTGATTTGTTGTATTGAAATAATATTCCCTTGACAAACCCTGAATGTAAATAATGGCAGATTTTTGCTGTCAGCATTTGAAGAAATTAAAATTGCTTTCATATATAAATACATTGAATAAATAGAGACACCTAGCTTATGTGCTTTGTTATTTCAAAATAACTTTGCTCTTGTAATTAGAGATGCACGCAACACTCAGTCCAATGCATTTATGGTTTTGATAATTTGAGCTCTCACTGGGTGCCTAATGAAGACAATAAAGCTAATAGGAGTCTTTCTGTTGACTTCTGAAGCCCCAACTGTGCATTAATTTTTATATTAATTATTTTATATTCATTGTATACTCATTCAACAAGTTTATGTATCAAGTATCAGAGGGGTAGCCGTGTTAGTCTGAATCTGTAAAAAGCAACAGAGGGTCCTGTGGCACCTTTAAGACTAACAGAAGTATTGGGAGCATAAGCTTTCGTGGGTAAGAACCTCACTTCTTCAGATGCAAGTAATGGAAATTTCCAGAGGCAGGTATAAATCAGTATGGAGATAACGAGGTTAGTTCGGTCAGGGAGGGTGAGGTGCTCTGCTAGCAGTTGAGGTGTGAACACCAAGGGAGGAGAAACTGCTTCTGTAGTTGGATAGCCATTCACAGTCTTTGTTTAATCCTGATCTGATGGTGTCAAATTTGCAAATGAACTGGAGCTCAGCAGTTTCTCTTTGGAGTCTGGTCCTGAAGTTTTTTTGCTGTAAGTTGGCTACCTTTACATCTGCTATTGTGTGTCCAAGGAGGTTGAAGTGTACTCCTACAGGTTTTTGTATATTGCCATTCCTGATATCTGACTTGTGTCCATTTATCCTTTTGCGTAGTGACTGTCCAGTTTGGCCAATGTACATAGCAGAGGGGCATTGCTGGCACATGATGGCATATATAACATTGGTGGACGTGCAGGTGAATGAGCAGGTAATGTTGTAGCTGATCTGGTTAGGCCCTGTGATGGTGTTGCTGGTGTAGATATGTTGGCATCGAGGTTTGTTGCATGGGTTGGTTCCTGAGTTGGAGCTGTTATGGTGCGGTGCGTGGTTGCTGGTGAGAATATGCTTAAGGTTGGTGGGTTGTCTGTGGGCGAGGACTGGCCTGCCTCTCAAGGTCAGTGAAAGTGAGGGATCATTGTCCAGGATGGGTTGTAGATCACTGATGATGCGTTGGAGAGGTTTAAGCTGAGGACTGTAGGTGATGGCCAGTGGAGTTCTGTTGGTTTCTTTTTTGGGCCTGTCTTGTAGCAGGAGGCTTCTGGGTACACGTCTGGCTCTGTTGATTTGTTTCTTTATTTCCTTGTGTGGGTATCGTAGTTTTGAGAATGCTTGGTGAAAATCTTGTAGGTGTTGGTCTCTGTCTGAGGGGTTGGAGCAGATGCGGTTGTACCTCAGCGCTTGGCTGTAGACGATGGATCGTGTGGTGTGTCCGGGGTGGAAGCTGGAGGCATGAAGGTAGGCGTAGCGGTCGGTGGGTTTTCGGTATAGGGTGGTGTTAACGTGGCCATCCCTTATTTGTACTGTGGTGTCTAGGAAGTGGACCTCCCGTGTAGATTGGTCCAGGCTGAGGTTGATGGTGGGGTGGAAGCTGTTGAAATCATGGTGGAATTCTTCCAGGGTCTCCTTCCCATGGGTCCAGATGATGAAGATGTCATCAATGTAGCGTAGGTAGAGAAGGGGCGTGAGTGGACAAGAGCTGAGGAAGCATTGTTCCAGGTCAGCCATAAAATGTTGGCATATTGTGGGGCCATGCGGGTGCCCATAGCGGTGCCACTGGTCTGGAGGTATATATTGTCACCAAATTTGAAATAATTGTGCGTGAGGATAAAGTCACAGAGCTCAGCAAGAAGTTGTGCTGTGTCATCATCAGGGATACTGTTCCTGACAGCTTGTATTCCATCTGTGTGTGGGATGTTTGTGTAGAGAGCCTCTACATCCATGGTGGCTAGGATGGTGTTTTCTGGGAGGTCACCAATGCATTGTAGTTTTCTCAGGAAATCAGTGATGTCACGGAGATAGCTGGGAGTGCTGGTGGCGTAGGGTCTGAGTAGGGAGTCCACATATCCAGACAGTCCTTCAGTGAGAGTGCCAATGCCTGAGATGATGGGGCGTCCAGGATTTCCAGGTTTGTGGATCTTGGGTAGTAGATAGAATAACCCCGGTCGGGGCTCTAAGGGTATGTTGATTTGTTCCTGTGTTAGTGTAGGGAGTGTCCTGAGTAGATGGTGCAGTTTCTTAGTGTATTCCTCAGTGGGATCTGAGGAAAGTGGCCTGTAGAATTTGGTATTGGAGAGTTGTCTGGCAGCCTCCTTCTGGTAGTCAGACCTGTTCATGATGACAACAGAACCTCCTTTATCAGCCTCTTTGATGATAATGTCAGGGTGGTTTCTGAGGCTGTGGATGGCATTGCGTTCTGCACAACTTAGGTTATGAGGCAGGCGATGTTGTTTTTCCACAATTTCTGCCTGTGCACGTCGGCGGAAGCATTCTATGTATAGGTCCAGACTGTCATTTCGACCCTCAGGAGGAGTCCATGTGGAGTTCTTCTTCCTGTGTTGTTGGTGGGAGGGTATCTGTGTATCAGTGCGCTGTTCAGTGTTATCTTGAAAGTATTCTTTGAGTCGGAGGCGGCGAAAGTAGGCTTCCAGATCACCGCAGAACTGTATCATGTTCGTGGGGGTGCTGGGGCAAAAAGAGAGTCCCCGTAATAGGACAGACTCTTCTGCTGGGTTGAGTGTATAGCTGGATAAATTGATGATATTGCTGGGTGAGTTAGGGGTACCCCTGTTGTGTCCCCATGTGGCAGGTAGGATTTTAGACAGCTTACGGTCCTTTTTCCTTTGTAGAGAGGTGAAGTGTGTAATGTCCTGTCTTATTTTAGTAAAGTCCATTTGTGTGGAGGGTTGGTTATTTATGAAAGTCTCCAGGTTGGAGAGCTCTTTCTTGATGTTTTTCTGTTTGCTGTATAGGATGCTGATCAGGTGGTTCCTCAGTTTCTTTGATAGCGTATGGCATAATCTCTCACTGTGGTCTGTGCAGTATGTAGATAGCAATGGATTTTTCACCTTCAGTCCATTTGGTATGATGTCCATCCATTTGCATTTGGAAAGGAAGATGATATCTGTCTGTATTTGTGCAATATCATCTGGACCCATGGGAAGGAGACCCTGGAAGAATTCCACCATGATTTCAACAGCTTCCACCCCACCATCAACCTCAGCCTGGACCAATCTACACGGGAGGTCCACTTCCTAGACACCACAGTACAAATAAGGGATGGCCACGTTAACACCACCCTATACCGAAAACCCACCGACCGCTACGCCTACCTTCATGCCTCCAGCTTCCACCCCGGACGTACCACACGATCCATCGTCTACAGCCAAGCGCTGAGGTACAACCGCATCTGCTCCAACCCCTCAGACAGAGACCAACACCTACAAGATCTTCACCAAGCATTCTCAAAACTACGATACCCACACAAGGAAATAAAGAAACAAATCAACAGAGCCAGGCATGTACCCAGAAGCCTCCTGCTACAAGACAGGCCCAAAAAAGAAACCAACAGAACTCCACTGGCCATCACCTACAGTCCTCAGCTTAAACCTCTCCAACGCATCATCAGTGATCTACAACCCATCCTGGACAATGATCCCTCACTTTCACAGACCTTGAGAGGCAGGCCAGTCCTCGCCCACAGACAACCCGCCAACCTTAAGCATATTCTCACCAGCAACCACGCACCGCACCATAACAACTCCAACTCAGGAACCAACCCATGCAACAAACCTTGATGCCAACTCTGCCCACATATCTACACCAGCAACACCATCACAGGGCCTAGCCAGATCAGCTACAACATCACCGGCTCATTCACCTGCACGTCCACCAATGTTATATATGCCATCATGTGCCAGCAATGCCCCTCTGCTATGTACATTGGCCAAACTGGACAGTCACTACGCAAGAGGATAAATGGACACAAGTCAGATATCAGGAATGGCAATATACAAAAACCTGTAGGAGAACACTTCAACCTCCCTGGACACACAATAGCAGATGTAAAGGTAGCCATCTTACAGCAAAAAAACTTCAGGACCAGACTCCAAAGAGAAACTGCTGAGCTCCAGTTCATTTGCAAATTTGACACCATCAGATCAGGATTAAACAAAGACTGTGAATGGCTATCCAACTACAGAAGCAGTTTCTCCTCCCTTGGTGTTCACACCTCAACTGCTAGCAGAGCACCTCACCCTCCCTGACCGAACTAACCTCGTTATCTCCATACTGATTTATACCTGCCTCTGGAAATTTCCATTACTTGCATCTGAAGAAGTGAGGTTCTTACCCACGAAAGCTTATGATCCCAATACTTCTGTTAGTCTTAAAGGTGTCACAGGACCCTCTGAAGTTTATGTATGTATTCAGTTAGTCACACAACTGCCAATTTTACCCATGTAGCCAGAGGCTACAATAGAAATACCTTCCCTTTTTTTCCATACTATAGGTAAATACTGAAAACTATTGTAAATTAAGCATACTTGTTTAGTGTTGCAGTTGTTTAATTGAGTGATCATTTCAAAATTCTCCAAAATGCGTGCCTGAGAGGCTTTAGAAGTGAAATTAATAGATAACTGAACTAAACTTAAATGTCCTGGTAATGGTGAGCTGACATTTACAAGGTTCACTAATACCAAGACAACTACAGAAAAACAGATTCAATGGAGAGACGTTCACTCTTTTCGATAACATTTTGGTCCAAATGTATTTAATTTTTTGCTAGTACTGAGACATTTTAGAAATATCTTGCTGACAATTAACTAGTCAGACTCTCGTTGCATACACAGCTCAGGTTTTGAAATTGTAATTGATTTTTTTCTTGGTAGCTTAGTGTCATTTAGTATTAATTGTATAATATACCTAAGTGTATGCTAGTACTCCTGTTGTGATGTGCTCATGGAGACCCATTGAAAATGAGACATTTCAATTCATTGGTACCAAATAAAATATTTTAATTAATGACATAAATAAATACACAAATGTGAATGCCAACAGGCTAGGAATATGTAACTAGGAAACTATCAGTTACTTTAAACTCATTGCCAAATGTCATAAATAAATAGATAAATATGAACACAATTAAAGGAGAAGAGAAAAACAGTAAGGAATCTCGCTTTTTAATCTCATTGTTAAAAGATGAAGACTATTAGAAATGCTCAAATTAATTGCTTTAAATCTAACTGAAGTACTTTGAGTAAATATCCCTATAATATGTAAGCATTCACACTAATGTTCATAATCACATCAGTCATATAGCCACATGCTTCCATCAATCAAAGTTTGTGATCTATCTATGGCACTTTCATAGCTGTGTGAGGTAGGGAAGTTCCCCATTATTTTTACTGACCGGAAACTGAAGCATAGACAGGTACTAATCGGTTTCTCCAAGGTCACAAAGGATATCTGTGGGAGAGAGTGAATGGCATGCAGGTCTGCAGAGTCCCAGTCCACAACCTTAATCCCATGACCGGCCTTCCTTCCAAGGGACAGCCAAAAGTTAAAATGGTCCACACAAAGTATGACTCAGGATATAGACAGGATGAGAGTTGGTATTTACATTGCGATATAGTATCCTGGCTGAGGGCTTGTCTATACTTTAAAGGCTGCAGCGGCAAAGTTGCAGCGAAGTAGCGCTTCAGTGAAGATGCTACCTACGCTGACGGGGGAGCTTCTCCCATTAGCATAGGTACTCCATCTCCCTGAGAAGCCCTCCATTGATGTAGCGCTGTCTACACCAGGAGTTAGGTCAGTATAACTGTGTTGCTCAGGGGTCTGGATTTCCCAAACTTACTGTTAAGAACTTAAAATTAAATCACAACTCCTTCAGATTTTTATATAAAAGGACAATGTAGTATGGCAGTTGCCTTCCACCAACCCAGTTGTTAACAGCGTTAACTTACCTGTGTTATATATTTGTTTTGAGTAGGTGTCAACTACATAATTCTTCATGAAGTATGCAACTCCCATAGAAATTCTCTTCTTCAGGTCATAAAACATGATTGAGGTTCTTAATGTTGGAAGTGTTTATGTGTCAACATTTTACTCTATCAGCTCAATATGGTCATAACCAGATCCCTCAAACTAGATTTTATATAGATGCTACTTCATGTATCAGTACTTTAGCTTGATCCTAATGTGAAAGATTGATTGAAATTGTCCAATTTTTTTCAGTTAAATTAAGAAAAGGTTGATTTAGTACTTTAA
The DNA here is from genome assembly GCF_028017835.1 of Emys orbicularis. Lineage (NCBI taxonomy): Eukaryota > Metazoa > Chordata > Testudines > Emydidae > Emys > Emys orbicularis. The sequence continues at coordinate 99,025,116 of NC_088684.1, forward strand.
GTTTGTTCTTTTGGCACCCTTTCTGCTTGGTTCTGAGGTGAAATCTTCCAATAAGAGGATTCCAAAAAATGGAATAATGTACTGGGTACACCTGAAGGCCTAATTAAGACATTTTTCTACTCCCAAAGACCTATTGGAATTGTTGTACGTGTCTAATATTACATTATTGTGCTCAAATATCCTAAAATGGGGATTTTAGGCCAATGCATCAATTGTGATTTCCCATTGAAAACTGGTGTAGCTGTGTTGTTGTTGTTGGTTTTTTTTTTTTTTATAATGAAAGATATTTCATATGTTTGGTAAATAAACAATGCACGGGGGTCATCTCAGAGATGTAATCTATGCAAAACTGTCCACCTACATGTGATTTTACACAGCTTTCTTCTAAATGTAAAAACTGTATACAGACTATAGTACATGAGGGACAGTATGTGGATTTCTAACAATCTCTTCAGTGGAATTTAAATCCACAAAACAATGCATGGTTTATGTTCTTCCACATTAAAGATGGAATAAAGCTGCAAAAATACAGATTCACATTTCTGCCCAAGTACAGGGTGTTCAGACTAAGGTTTTCAGGAAGGTCCACCCTATGAGCTAGGTTAACTGTTGATTAGATTCTTCTTTAAGAAGTTAAAGTGTAGTTCACTGCAGGTTACTAATATACATTCTTGATTTTATTTAGCTGTTTTATTATACTGTGTCTGAAGTAAAACAATAGAATGGAAATTGCTTTTGAAAATGTGAGGGAACTACAAAATTTTATGATGGATGGTTGCCTCTTAGAGAGGTTTATGGCATGCTTTAATTTCTCTCAGATATCTGCCCCATGCAATGAAGTGGTTCAGCTAGAACTGGGCAGAAAGTGTTTACAAACATTTGTTTTAATACAGAAATCTTTCACTTTTTGTGATCCCTTTTATTTGCTATATGAGTAAAATTCTGCTCATGAGAAAGTTCACGGAAAGGGAAAGGGTCACAATACTTCTACTAACAAGTATTCACTAATGAATACTGCATCTGCACAAACATCCCAGTTCACACAAACATCTTGAGATTTTTGTGAGCTTGGGAGTCAGTCAGGGAGAAGAAACCATATCACCTGACTTAAATGTCCATTTCCAAAGCATGAATATCAAAATATAGTATAGGAAACATTTTATTCTTTGGAGAAGAGAGAACTATGGAGGCATACCTGGAAGTTTAGTGGCCTTGGGCTGCTATAGAGAAGCAAGTACCAGTTGAAGTCCCTTCACTGAAAATTGCTTAGCTATAGCTCTCGGACTTAAACCAGTGAATTGCCACCTAGAGCACCTCAGTTGATTTCAGCTGCTGTGGTATCACACAAGAAGAGAATGACCTCTCAGATTTACAGTACCCAAACCATTTAGGGCTTTGTAAACTATAACCAACACCATAAACTGTAGCTCAGAATGATATGGTGACTGATGACTGAATAATGCTAATCTTAATCATAAAATGGTATGTTATGCCTTGTAAAGAAACCTGATCTGGATTGGTCAGTCATGAAACATCCATAAATAGTTATAGGGACATAGGCCATGGTGAGTAGAGAAGAGGGAATAATGGATTTTTTTAAGGTTCACTTAAGTCTGAGTGTAACGTAAGAAGAAGAGGGGGAAGGGTGGACAAGAGTTGTGTCCTGTGCACAGGCCGTTCAGGGTCCACTGTTGATCTTTAACTTGCTCTGGCTTTTAGGAGGGTTTAAGTTTTGGGTTTTTTGGGGGGCATTTTGTTTAGGGACTTCTGTTCCCTGTGCTTTTTGTTTTAGTTCAAACTGGCTTTTTGTGGCTTTCTCAGCTTTTCTAAAACACACCAGCTTCAGGGACGCAAGACTTTGTTTTTCCCCTTGGCCTTTGCCGTTTTACTAGTTTTTGCAGCCTTTGCAGTTTTGCCTAGCTTAGGTTTTTGGGTTTTTTTTATGGCTGATTGGGGTTGAAATTTAGGCTTTTGGGTTTTTTGGCTGGTAGCCAAAACTCGGTTGTGTGCAGTGGCCTTGGGCTGAAGTCAGCCTTTTATTTTTGGACCTAGCTGGAGCGTCAAGTTAACCCATTCTCTTTTTTCATCCTCAAGCTTTGGCCTTTTGCAACCTGCAAAAAAACCTTTCACTTCACACTCACACCTTTAACCCTTCCCAAAATACCTTGCAATGCCTATAACAGCGTTAGCAACATACAATGCTAATTTGCCTCCCCAGAGGACCCCCTGAGGGAGGGGGCCATTGGGTTGTGACAAGTTCCAAAAAATTGGGGGGGGGGGGACATTTTTTCCAGGTAGAACCAAAAGTTAATTTTTAAAAAAGTAAATTGAAAAACTGAAAAAAAACCCAAAAAACCTTCGAGTCAGGAGAAAACAAAATGTTTAGTTTTAACTCGTCATTTTCTTTTTTTTTTTTGGCATTTTGACAAAATGCTGGAGTGGGGGAGAGGGCCATGTCCCTTATAACCATTAGCCCAGTGATTAGGGTGTTCTCCTGGGATGTGGGAGACTCACATTCAATTCCTCCCTCTTGCCCGATATGAATGTTGCTCTCCCTCATTGCTGGAGAATGCCCTAGCCACTGGACTATGAAATACTCAGGTGTAGGTCTTTGTCAATCTCTCCTGTTCTACTTTGTATAAATAATTAAATAGTCCTTGGAACAGGGACTTCAACTTGGGTCTCCCATATCTTAGGTGAGTACCTACCCACCAGGTTGTAGAGTCATTCTCACTCTTTTCCACTGGCCCAATGAACATTAATGGTGGTGGTGGGGGGGGGGAGGGAGGATGGTGATAAGGGTTATACAGTATTTGCTGAAACCATGTCATCCACCTGTAATATTGAATGTTTTTGACATATACACACAGCACCCACAGACAAATCCTTATTCTCACACCTGCCAAGACAAACAGATGGATGAAAGGTGTGTGTTTAGCTGCCATTATGGTGAAAAAAGATACATTTTTATTGTGTTACTTGTTTCTAAACTCTCAACACTATTAGACTGTGCAACGTCTAGATTAAGCAGTTTTTCTCACCCCACTGGATACTGCAGTTCATAGTACACAGATTTCACCCTTGAAACCTGAGCCAGTCTCTTCTGTTGGAGTCTTAAGTCTTCTCAGTGTCCTTATTGCTTGCAGCATAGGTAGGGGCAGGAGAAAGGAGAAACATGGGCCCCTGTGTTCTGTTTTATACCCTCAGTCCAATGTGCTTGGAGAACACAAGTCCAGGCATGTCTGTTGGGCATTGCTGAGTCCCCAGGCAAGGTTGAGAAATTCCTCTCATATGGCCTTATGCAGGTGAGTCATTGAATTGTAGCTCCCTTGCAGGATAATGGCTGTTGATGGGTTGTTTGACACTACAACCAGGCGTTGGTTGCTTTCCTTGCTGTCGTCTCTGGAGAGTTAATATCTGGCTCATTCCAGCATTATTTTAGTGACAACCATACAACACAATCTCATATGCACTAAAGTGGATTATTTAGATAGAACAATAACTTTCAGCCGATCATAACCTTTTCCCTGATATCTCACATGGCATGCTTGATAAGCAAGATCACAGTTATATATAAATGAGGAATATGGGGGTTACAGGGTGCTCCCCCAAGGTACAGAATGTCACACCCATATCACCAGAATGTCTATGGCAGTTGATCTTCTATATTCCTGTCGACAGTGTGAGAGCCCTCCATCTTACCTTATCTTCCTTTGGCTTTCCTCCTCAATGCACCAGAGCAGTTCAGAGAGTAAGACATCCTACAGGTTCATGCAGCCTATGAAGCTCATGTTGGAGATCATGGAAAGGGACTAAAGGCCAAACAGACATACTAATTAGAGGTGAGCCTTAGCCATCTTGCCTGAAGAGGTCGGTCATACAACTATGTGTAGGGAAAATAACTATTTAATATTGTGTTAAATCTTGGGGTAAACTTTGTAACACATGGATGTAGCTCATCTAGTGGTATTTTTCAAGTATTAGTCTGAGGCATGTTTATTTTTACCTGATTTTTATTTTAATGGTCTCTTCAGAAGTCCCCCTCTCCATCACCCCAGCACCTAATGCATTTGCTTTTAATTTAAATTTTGGAAAAATTAAAATAAAAAAATAATAATTGCAACCACATGGTTATGGGATATTCACTATTGGAAGCCCTCAAAGAAAAAGAAGCTGTTTCATACTATGAAAAATAATAGGAAACAGGAGAAGTATTATTGTCTAGGCACTCAGTCAAAGTGAGAGTATTGAAAGTCCTCTCCCCAGAAGGCTCTATAAGGGCTCTGACTGCAGTCAGCGGGAGTATGAGGAAAATAGCAAGACCAGGAAGAGTATGAGGTTTGCAAGTGTTTTGACTCTCAAGTCTACCTTCACTTCCAGATCTCATTGTTTTCCCATATGAGAAGAATGTGTGGATAATAAGCAACTTTTATATCATTTTAAAAATCAGAGACTTTTTAGATTAAATAATTGGACAGTACTAATGGCTTAACACAAGAGTGAGGGTGCTGCATATTTATATGAATGTATTCAGCTCCACACAATGCAATCTTTTTCCAAAATGGCAACAAGCTTCATTTTGAGAAATCAATGCATTATCCTTGTTACAATGTGGCGAGTACTTATCGATTTCAGTCATTGTTCCTTTTCCCTGCAGCTCCACACTTTTTACATTCTTCACTCTTTTTTATTACTTTCTGCTTGAGGTGCCAGAGAGTGTTGAATTTTTAGAATTAAGTCAGTATGATACATACACTATGTTGCTTTCCCTTCTGAATAGGGCTTGGTTTCAGGTTTTTTAAACTGGCAAATATCAAATATTTTCTCTCTCAAATCTAACTGTGTAGGTGATTATAAAACATTCAATCACCATGCCATGTAGCTAGCTCCAAGCAAAAGTTACTAAGTGTCAGAGTATTGATTTCTAATGAAGTTGCACATTTTCTAATTCTTAATACAATAATTAGTAATTGTGTTCAGCTGGTGCTAATTAGCCCAGTTGGCAGTCTTTGTACAGAGGATGAATAAACCTGGGAACTGAATTATTCTCTCAAGAAGTGTCCTCTCCTAAGCAGGGTTAAAACACAATTGTGCAACAGTGAAAAGGAGCTTGCACTGCCACTGCCTGTGGTGTGCCTATGGTGTAGATAAACAGAAGAGTCCAGGCACAGGCGCCGACTCGGTGAGTGCTCCGCATCCTCTGGCAGCCCCACTGATCAGATCCTCCTCCCCGCCAGCATCTCCTACCCGCAGGTGGTCCCACCGATCAGCACCTATCCCCTCCCTCCCAGCACCCCCCCCCTCCATTCCAGTGCCTCTTGCCTGCCACGGATCAGCTGTTTAGCAGCATGCAGGAGATGCTGGGGAGGGGTGAGGATGGGGTGTGCTCGGGGAAGGGGCAATACGGGGTGGGAAGAGGCGGGGTGGGGGTGGGGGGGTTGGGAAAAGGAATAGAGTGGGGGCAGGGCGTGGAGTAGAGCGGGGGTTGAGCACCGTCCCAGGACTGTAGGAACTCAGCGCCTATGAGTCCAGGTAACAGCCCTGAGACATTTCTAGAGAACATTCATTAAAATAATTTTATAAAAAAAATTGATAGTGACAAAAAGCAAATATCATAGAGAATAAGTATTCATCTCATTCACCGTTCCGTTATTACTATTATTATTATTTATCATTTATTTGTATTGCTTGATTGCCTGGGAATCCCAGTGATGGTCCAGAACCCCATTGTGCTTGGTGCTGTACAAACAAAGAACAAAATGATGGTCCCTTTTACATTCTAATACCCTAGTTTATAATCTATGCCTCATTTTAACAAGGTACATAACTATATGCTGAACATGAGGTTAGACCCATTAATTTAAAGCACCTTTCAGATTTTTTCCCCCATTTTGGGAAGAATAATTAAAGACAATTCAAGTATCAGTCTGTCACTTATGTCCACAGTTACATTATGGTTTCTGGTGACCTTCACAAGGCTACCAAAATGTTTTGTATTTTTAGCACTCAAAACATGGTGCCTCCCGTTTGTCTAATATCAAATATTATAACAATTGAACTTGTTCTTTATTTAGGTTGTAGTGTTCCTGAACAAAATTTGCTTAGTGTTTCATAATCTGCTTTTATCCTCATGCTGTGCTAATGTTTGAATTGTGAAAAGAATCAAGTACTAAGGGAATCATTATATTTTAATGAAAACAAATACAACTTATTTTCTTGAATTTGACTTCTTTTCTCTTAGATCTTTCAGATCTCAAGGCAGGGGGAGAAGGCTTATTAAATTTTGCATAGATTTCTTAAATATGTATTATATGGAACAATTTATTTAATTATATATATAGATTATATTACACCTTTCTTTTTTACAGAGGTTAAAATATTACCTGTCCGGAGGAAGGCACAATGAGACTGCAGCCTTCCTGGTAATATTCTTGACCGGTCATAGTTTGAGATTCCCAAAAGTACATAAACATGAACTGATTTTTTTTTTTTTTAAATAGAAACATTTCAAAAGATCTTAAGATATTAAAGGTCACATTGTGAACCCTTCACTCCCATTCATGACCAGTTATTCACACAAGTAATTCCATGAAATCAAATGGGCTCAGCATTAGGAGTAAAGAATTCACAATCTGCCCCCAAACTTGTAAATGCACCCCTGACCCCACTGAAGTCCAACTTAAGCTCTCAAAATATGGCCTAAGTGAGACTTATCATTGCCATGCCTTGTGCAAATTCTGCACAGATGTGCATTTCACATTAACACAGTACATGAGTTAGAGGATACCAGTTTCCTTAATCCCTCTCTTTCCCCTACACCTATTAAGAGTCTGCTGCTGCTTCTCACCCCCTCTTTACCCTACTTTCCAATGCCTTTCCAGAAACTTTCACCCATACCTTCTTCCTCCTAGTTAGTGTCCCCCTACTTTTTTTTTTTAATTACTGCTGTTCTCATTCCCTATATTTTAATTGCTAAGAGTGCACCATGGTCTCAGGCCAGTATGATTTCAATAGGCAATATTCTTCTGAACTCTAGAATTAGAGCATTATTTTAAACAAGTTTTTTGGGGCAGAGGCCATCTTTGTCTTATGTGTATGTACAATGCCTAGAGAAATGGGGCTCTGATCCATAACGGGGGTCCTCTTGTAACACAAGTACAATAAGTGTAGTAAACCTAGGATTCTGAGATTTCAGATGTCTTGCAGCATTGGTTCCAGGCTTGTGGTAGTGGTAGTTGTAAAAGAACAACAACACAAATCCCATATCAAAGTGGCCAGGTTGTTTTCAGCTTCCCGTGCATCATGGTCCAGCTATTCTTTACTGAAATGCACCAGTCAAAGTGACTTGGCCACATTTTAATTGAATTCATTTCATTCCACTTCATTTTTTTGCCCTAAAATGTTGCTGTGTTGTGTTGGTACGTGGTGTTTAAAATGCTGCCATGTTGCATCCCTGCAGAAATGACTGCATTTCAGTGATGGGAAATGTTTATTCTACATGTAGTTTGAAAATCACTTGGGGATCCTTTGGGATGAAAGGCACTATATGAATATAATATGGATGAGGCTAGCTCAAGAATACAATATATTGTCCTAATCTACCAACTTTTGAAAACTTGCCGATATCTCATGGAAAACTTAGAAAAACATTCTGTTTAAGAACATTTCTGCTCATATGTCTCTCACCTCTCCCCCCCCCCCCAAAAACACATATTTTTTTATTACTAGGCACATTTGAATAACAACAGGATCTTTGCGGTTCATCCGCTCTTTTTGCTTATTCCCAATTTGAACATATAAACTTCTGTTTGTGACATCATAAATGTGCCCATAGCAACTAATTGTGATGCTCCAAACAGAGAATTATGTCGTTAGGTGAGGAAGAAGCAACAGGAGCAGATGAACAAAGATTTTGTTTACATGCAAATGTTCCTTGAAATAAACAAGGGGACAGGATTGCAGAAAATGTAATGTATAGGCTCCAAAGTGACGCAAAATTGAATGGTTTTCAAAGTTTTTATGAGATATCAGTGGGTCTTTAAAATACCTGTTACCGACAATTAACTCCATTTCCAGTATTCACTGGGAAAAGCCCTGATGGTATAAGTTTCAGATTGAAAACAGTTTCACAAGAACAATTACAGAGAATGAGCCAAATAGATTGATATGCTTCAAAATGATTACAAGTGCATATTAAGAGAGATACATTCAACCCAGAATTTAACAAAGAGAATGGTGCTATATTTCTAGGGCCAAATCCTCCTTGCCTGGTTTTTGAGCGTAGTCCTCTTGGAGCCAAGGTACCAAGAATGAAGCATAATTTTAATCTTCCGTATTATTGCAATATGTTATTATATTGTCTGACATATCCGGAATAGAATTAGCTAGATTTAGCCCTGGGCTAACTCCCTTCCGGGAGAGAAGTTTCAAATGCAGAAGGAGGCCACAAGCTGCTTTACAGGGCAGAGGCTAGTGCTGGCCTCAAAACGGGTGGTGCTGTCTAGGTAAGGGGCTCAACAAAGGCAGTTTGCAGATGTGCTAATCTAGTGCATCCCCTCAACAGGCTCACTTGGAGTGCTCCTGTAAACCTCTTAATAGATTTCATAGCTGCTTCCCCATAGCAGAAATCCTGAAAGAGGGAAGGCAACAGCAAAACCATTTCCCTTCCTTCAGGGTGAATAACACTCAAGATGCAAAGAGCTAAGCAGGTGCAGAGGGTGCAATGTAGCCATCTCTGTGCTAGCTCCAGCCAGTTTGCCCCATCATGCCACTAAGAGACACAATCCATATATTTCTCACAGAGAACAAATCAGTCTTGGACAAATTTTAATCCAGATAGCATAACCAACTCATACTATAATATGATTTTTAGGAACACCATTCTTATGAAACCTCTGCAGTTGAAGGACATCCTTTTAATATTTCCCTGTGCTGTCTCTGATGTGCATAGAATACTAAAGCAAATCTTATCCTTCATTAATTACTGTTTAATTCAAATGAAGGAAAATTAAAAAAATATATAAATGGAAGTGCATTTAGGGGAAATTAACTGTGTTTTAAAAAGAAGTAAAGAGAATCTCTCAGGTGGAGATTCTGATTAAACCATTGGGAGGGTTCAGACAAAAATCACTTAGGCTTTGAGTGAGCAAAATAAAAAAATTAGGACAAAGAGAAACTTATCCCTGCTCCTTGGTAAAGGAGTGTAGGCTCCCAAAATCCTGGGTAATAGATCACAAAGCTTTCAAAGCCTATATGTGATCAGAAGTACTGCTGCAAAGAGTGCACAAGAAAGAAAATTCCATTCTGGCAAAAAAGCAGACATCTCTGAGGCATGTGTGTAAACTATGAACAAGTCTCTCTGTTCAACTTCCAGCTACACTTCTGAAAGTCACCAATGGAAATTGTCTGAGAATGAATGAAGCACTTGGTAAATGTTCACATGGCACCAGTGTGCACACTGGGCTCTTGCACAGCATGAGTCCTTGGACTAAAGAAAAGTGGGAGGAATTAACACATAAAGCTTTGTTTGTGAGTTGTCCCTATGCATCATCATCACACTGGAGGGAAACAGCAGATAGTGTGAATGAATCATCAAAGTATTATCAGAATGCCCAACAGCAGCACAAAACACGTTACTTATTTGACATAGAAACTTCTATTACATCTCCACAATTGGTCAGTTGGAAAGATGACTAGAAACAGATGAGCAATATGGAACCACAGATATTCTGGTCTGCCGGTTGTGCTGTTTGTGACTTTGACACATTAATTATTATTGGTCCCAACACAAGCAATTGAGAATCATCATTGTAAACTTATCCCTTTGCCTCTATATGGATATAGTTTGTGTGTCTATTTTTGTATAAACACGGAAAACCCAGTTCACACGCGGCAGGCCAGATTTTTGTTAGCTGTGCTTACTTATGAGCAGCCTGTGCACTGCTCAACATTTGCACCTTTTCCAGCTCAAGTAGGATTTCTGTACTTCTCATTTGCTCCTAGTCAATTTCATGTACTGTCAAAGGTTGCAGGCGTTTCTCTCTTCTGAAGTAAACCTGTGCATAGAACAGCCCACGATTTGTCTTTTTCCCCCTCTAAATGCACCACTGAAGAATTCTAAGTTTTATAAGCTACAGCTGTAGGAATTATATAGTTCCCTTAATGAGTGCATACTACACTTATTGATATTGATAAAAGCTCTGCCATGGAAAGACAGTTTTCAAAAGTGAACTGATGTTTGGGTGCCCAGCTTGAGATACCTTAAAGGATCTGATTTTCAGAGAGTGCTGAATGCATACCATCTGAAAATTAGGACCATTCAGGATGTCTTAAGTGGAGCACTCTAAAATGTCATAGAACATACACAATCTATTTCTCAATATTTTAATACAAGAAACACACACACTGGGTAAAATGGCTTTGTCCTCTCTACAGAATATCTGCCCTGGCAGTGCAGTTTAAGAAAAATGTGAAAAGTGGACAGATGCATATGTATTTCCATGTTCATGGGAAGCAGCGGGACAATTTTGTTTATACAGCCTCAAAGGGATATGATGATAAACTTTCGCTTACTTACCGATTCGTGACTTATGTCATTTGGTAGGGAAAGCTTTCTATGACTAGAATAAGAAATATCTTTAACTTTTATGAATAGTAAACAATCTGCAGCCCCTCGGCTTACATTTGCCCATCGTCCAAATTAGTTTTAAGTATTTAGACACATTTTTATATTGAGTCATAATGATTCATCAGCATATTCTGATGGGTGTAAAACATAGTACACTAATACATTATTTTCTGATTTAATATGGAAAAGCTATTAAAAACAGTGACATGCCTGGGTTTAAAAATAGCAATAAATAATGTGATAAGATAGTTAATATCCTACTACATCATCATTCCTCCTAACCTGAGAAGCTGTAAAGCAAGAGGAATATTCTCACATCAAGTGCAGATATTAAAGGTGTCAACTTGCAATGAATCCACTGAAAATTTATAGGAAGCACAATTAGCTGAATAATTACACAGGAGGAAGTAACGTTCACGCAATAAAATTTTCAAAAAGGCTTTAAAATGCTGATCTAGTATGTTTTATATGCAGTGTTGTTGTAAGTGTGTTGATTCCAGGATATTAGAGAGACACGGTGGGTGAGGTAATATATTTTATTGAACCAACTTCTGTTGCTGAGAGAGACAAGCTCTCAAGTTTACGCAGAGCTCTTTCTCAGGTCTGGGAAATGTATTCAGTGTGTCCTAGCTAAATACAAGGTGGAAAAGATTGCTTATCATAAGAAGTTAACACATTTCAAGGGTCCATTCAAGGTGAAATGGCCTGTTACAACAATCTGTAACCCCATCCCTTCTATCCCCCCACTCCCACAGCTTTCTCTCTTACCCATGACTTAAAGGTGTTAATGGGCCACTTCACCTTCATTGGTCCCTTGAAATATGTGAAACAAGGTGGGTGAGGTAATATCTAGACCTGAGGAAGAGCTCTGTGTAAGCTCAAATGCTTGTCTCTCTCACCAGCAGAAGTTGGTCCAATAAAAGTTCTTACCTCACCCACTTTGTCTTTCTAATATCCTGGGACGAACATGGCTACAACAACACTACCTTGAAATATGTATTAACTACTTATGCTAAACAATCTGTTCCACCTTTCATTTAGCTGTGACACTCTTAAGTACATTTCCCAGACCTGAAAAAGAGCTGGAAAGCTTGTCTCACCAGCAGAAGTTGGTCAATGTTAAAAAGGACTTAAGCTTGCTTATAGTTCGGCACATGCTTTGATGCTTTACTGAATATGACCTACGTTTGTGAAAAGAGCTATGTACATGCTAAGTATAAATTATTTATTATTGTTTATTACTTGTTACTCAAGCTCCGTTGGTTAGTCTTGATTAGTCAGGTAAGTTAGTTCAGAAGCTGATTAGTCAGAAGTCACCTCCTACAAGACAGGCCCAACAGAGAAAATAACAGAACACCACTAGCTGTCACCTTCATCCCCCAACTAAAACCTCTCCAGCGCATCATCAAAAATCTACAACCTATCCTGAAAGATGATCCCTCACTCTCACAGATCTTGGGAGACAGACCTGTCCTCGCTTACAGACAACCCCCCAACCTGAAGCAAATACTCACCAGCAACCACACATCACTGAACAAAAACACTGACCCAGGAACCTATCCTTGCAACAAAGCCCGATGCCAACTCTGTCCACATATCTATTCAAGTGACATCATCATAGGACCTAATCACATCAGCCATACCATCAGGGGCTCGTTCACCTGCACATCTACCAATGTGATATATGCCATCATGTGCCAGCAATGCCCCTCTGCCATGTACATTGGCCAAACCGGACAGTCTCTACGCAAAAGAATTAATGGACACAAATCTGACATCAGGAATCATAATACTCAAAAACCAGTGGGAGAATACTTTAACCTGTCTGGTCATTCAATGACAGACCTGCGGGTGGCTATTTTACAACAGAAAAGCTTCGAAAACAGACTCCAAGGAGAGACTGCTGAGCTGGAATTGATATGCAAACTAGATACAATCAATTTAGGATTGAATAAGGACTGGGAATGGTTGAGCCATTACAAACATTGAATCTATCTCCCCTTGTAAGTATTCTCACACTTCTTATCAAACTGTCTGTACTGGGCTATCTTGATTATCACTTCAAAAGTTTTTTTTCTCTTACTTAATTGGCCTCTCAGAATTGGTAAGACAACTCCCACCTGTTCATGCTCTCTGTATGTGTGTATATATATCTCCTCAATATATGTTCCATTCTATATGCATCCGAAGAAGTGGGCTGTAGCCCACGAAAGCTTATGCTCTAATAAATGTGTTAGTCTCTAAGGTGCCACAAGTATTCCTGTTCTTTTTGCGGATACAGACTAACACGGCTGCTACTCTGAAACCTGTCACATAATATTGTTTTTCCCTTTAGTATGAATGTGCATTGATTGAGGTACAAATATTCAGATATGCAAAATTAAGTCTATTTTCCATGAGTACTTGCAAGAGTAATTTTGAAATTCAGTGGAGCAGTGGAACAAATGTTTGTGACATGTGAACACAAAAAGGAGTAGAAGTATGGCCAAAGTGAATCCATTTAAATATGAAAGCAGATATTGTGGATTTTTTTTTATAGCTTACCCAGCTCTACTCACTAGGCCCCTGATTCAGCAAGATATTTAAACCTAACTAACCTGAAGCACATGAGTAGTCCCACTGAAGTCATGTGCTTAAAGTTAGGTATGAGTTTAAGCATCTTGCTGACATAAGGCCTAGATACCTTTGCAAAAGAATTAGGCTTTCAAAACTATGACTGTCCTTCTGTGTGACAGTGTGAGAATTTAAAATTCTCATAAATGCTAATTTTATTCACAATTAGAAAAGTTGTATGAAAAATATTTTCACGTGTATTTTTGCTATTTCCCCCCCTCTGGTTTGACACATCATTTCTTCCAAATCAGAACCCAGCGTAGTCCATATCATATGTTTTATGTATTGAACAGGTACATGAAAATTAAGTCTAGAGGATCATGAGTTCATGAATGGCCTATTGCATATATGTGTTGCTTTATACCCTGAATCACCAAGATACTTAAGCATGTACCCAAGTTTAAGCATGTGGTTAGTTCTGTTTACTTCAGTTGGAAAGCATTTATGAAGTGGAGTGATCCGGCCATGGAATTTAGGATAGGATATGATTAGGAAAAAGTGGTGCATAAACAGAATTAATCAATAACAACAGAGTGGAAAAATACAAAAGAGGATGGAATAACCAAATCATCTCTCTCATTCACTACTTTAGTAACTTCCATAGGGGGTGTGAGTTGACCTACAAAGATATATTTAGAAGTATCATGGTTCCACAGACCAGGGCACTGTCAAGGAAGTCAAGAATTAATATTTCTTTTCCTATTACTGCCATGTACCTGCTTTGTGACCATGAGCAAGTCACTTCACCTCTCTGTTTTGTTACATGTCTGAGTTAATGATGACTCAATATTGTCAAATAACAGGCTCAATTGGAATTATTTAATCAAAGATTATCAATCAAAGATTGGTACAGCAATATATAGAAAGTATAGACACATTCATGGTCTGTGCCTCCCCAAACAGGCGTGGCCCCGCCCATTGCTTACCACTACTCCCTGCATGCAGCGGCTCTAGTCCGCCCTCCTATGCACCGGAGCTGGGGGCGCTAGCCTGGAGTGGGACTGGGCCACTAGCTGCTGTGGGGGTGAACTGTGGGCTCCAGTGGGGAGGCAGAAGGGGAGGGGCCTCGGATATAAGGGGCGGGGCTTGGGGCTAGCCTCCCCGAGCCGGTGGTTCACGCACCACCCATGGACACATTACCACTCTTTGTTGTTAGATCAAAGCTGATGCTGTCTCTCCCCTTCACTGTATCTGGAGAGACACGCAGTTTCATTACCCCACAAAGTTCCCATACCAGTGTCATCATACAGGGTTTCCAAATAAAGGAAATCTCTTTGCGAAAGAAACATATGTCCTGATGTCATTTCTATACATTCTCAGTTTATCTGATTTAGTTGTGAAGACATAATTATTTACAATTGAGAAGACTAACAATTTTTCAAGATAATATCTCTGAGGGTCCTTTTTACACACAATCATTTTTCCTATTGATTCCCCAACAGAAAACATTGGTTGTTTATAGACATAAAGATGCCACAAAATATATAGCCTAGTGCATAAAATTCCTGATTCAGATATACTATTTGTTAATATCATAAAGATTCTAAAGAATAGTTGACATATAAATGAATTAAACATACAGAAAGAAAGGACTGAAAAGGTTAATATTTACTAACAGATACTAAGAGTGTCTGTCTTCCCCATCTGTAAAGTGGGAATAATGACATTTAACATCTTTTGTAAAGCACTTTGAGTTCTACAGATGAAAAGCTCTATAAAAGTTAAGTTTTTATTGTGATCTACATCCAAATCTGTCTTTGAGATCAAATATGGGAAAATACTGGAGCAAGGTTTATTTTTCATATACATAATTGCAGACAATAACATGCATCTCATCCATCATAGTGTGTTAGGACTGTATCCTATTAACCTAATATAGTGCTAATACAATATGGAAGAAGTAGTACTCATTCATCAAGTTATATTATCATAAGATTTTATTAGTATTGTATTGGACTAATACAATACAGTTCTTAATACAATACAGTGGAACTACACACTGAAAACTACCATTAGTATTTGGGATTTTTCAAGGCCATTTTCTATACCACTTGTAAATCTTTCATGTGCTGAGATGCAATAAGAAATCCTCTGAGACTGTAGAAGCATTTGAGAAAGTGACATTATGTATGTGTTATTTTTGGCTTTGTGATGGTGTTCCCCAGTGAAGCATATCCCAGACTACCTCATAAATCGACTCTGAAAGTTAAACAGCATCTTTTTCTGCAGACAGTAGGCATCTAATAGAGCAGAGGTACATAAAAGGTCATGCCAAATTTTAAATATTTATTCTTTTTGCTACACCATCAGGATTAATTCCTCTTTTTCTATATTCACCTGTTTGGGGTCAAAATAGGGTGATTTTTTAAAATTTCATTTTATCACCAAGTTATATTATATGTTATGAATATGCTTCTTTGTCACAACTGACACCCATGGACTTATTTTAGGAATAAACAGCCTAGTATGGCTAGTTGTTGTTGTTGGTTTTTTCCTGAAAGGTATAGTGTTTTGTTATTCTAGAAAAGGGATTGGCAACCTTTGACATGCGGCCCATCAGGGAAATCCACTGGCGGTCTGGAACAATTTGTTTACCTCCAGCGTCCACAGGTTTGGCCTATCGCAGCTCCTACTGGCCAGGGTTTGCCGTTCCAGGCCAATGGGGGCTGTGGGAAGCGGCGTGGGCCGAGGGATGTGCTGGCATCATCCTTTGGACAAAATGAAGAACAACATAACATTCATTCTAATATCATTGTTTATTGTGTGCCTAAATGTCAATGTTAGCCATCGGCATACATTTCTGATCATTAAACATGTATCTGACTAGTCATAGCTGTGTGCAAGTCCCTGATTTGTGTATCAGGAATTTCTGTACACAAGTTCGGGCCACAGGAATGTACGCATACAAGTGAGTTAAATTTCCTTCCAAAATCCTCTGCTATATATTCAGTGTTTCCTACTTTCTGATAAATTATTTATTCAGTCATGTGCTAGGTAGAACTCCATTTGAATGAATAAGCTTTTGAAGTGGAAGACTTTTATGTTTGTCTGGATTTCAGACAACAAGCTCAATGGCTCTTGTCAATTTTGTTAGTTGTTATGCAAACACAGAGGCAGACACTATCTCTTACACAGAGAGCTTACAATCTATGAATCTGGGCAAGAATCAAAGGGTTGGGGGCAATAAAACATATACAATTATTTTATACACATAAGACCTGATATTTTTTAAAAATATATATATTCTTTCTATACTATTTGAATTGTAATCCCCTAAATACTGATTTTCTTGAACTCCTTCTTAACCCCCTGCCCCAGGAACCCCTCACCCTAGTCATTACACATTAGCTGATTTCTTTTTTGTGGCAGAAATGGTTCCTGATGAGGACCAGCTTACACCTTTAGCTGTTTGCCTCATTGATTTCCCCACAGATAATTTCTTCATAGCCTGTTCATTATTGGTGAGATAGATTCCTTTTGGTCAGTTTTTAAGGAGGAAAAAATTTCTTCACCGAAGAAGGAGGTCTACACATATTGATATCTTGACTTGTTTTGAGATTCAGTGTAAACTTACATTGATGGCTTAGATACCATGAGGCAGATATTGCAGGTGACATGGATGGTGATTCAAATGCTGCTTTATAGTTTGGCCACTTGACCTAACTCCAAGGCAGAGATTCCTTCCATTCTGTCTGAGCTACTGCACTACATACTTAACATAAGGTATCTTATTGAAATAAATTAACAGGAGAAGCCCTTCTCTGGTTCTGTTTAAATTAGTATAAAACCCCATTCCAGATCATCAGCTGTAGAGAAAAATCCATCTCCTTGTTTAACTTTTGGTACTATGACATTGGTTTTCCACTTCTTAACCTGATTGTGGAAGCTGACTTTTCATATTTAGCTGAGGAAGAAATCATCAGCAGAAACAGTAAGAATTAGATGGAGCTGCTTCACCTTCAAAAGAAGCATTCATAACAGATGTAGAAGCAGCATGTGTATTGCTATGAATCATGATCAGCAACACTAGTCTATGGAACAAAGCTCTTTTTTACTCATTTGATGCTATTTCAAATTTCACATACTGTTATTAATGGAAATAGGATTTTTCATAATAACTGGGCCCGTTGCATATCCTTTCTGTTCCTCAAGTTTCCTCATCAGCAAAGTGGAAATAATGATATTTTAATTATATTACTTTGTTTCTCAGTAATATTTGAAAATTACTAGATAAATGCAAAGTTTTATAAATGCCATTCAGTGGGAATAGAATTTGTGGAAAAAATATGTGATCATGTCATGAAAGACTGTATCATAATGTATGTGCACAAGGGGGGCGAATTATGCTTGCACAGGCAACTATTTTCCTCATTGGCTCTCAGTCCCAGCCTCCCATCCCAGTCTCCTTGGCCAGTCAATCATAGACCCAGTTTCTCTCCCTCTTCCCTCCCCAACTCTCAGTCCCATTTTGCTTCCAGACTTAGGCTTGGTCTACACTAAACCCCCAAATCGAACTAAGGTACGCAACTTCAGCTACGTGAATAACGTAGCTGAAGTTCGAAGTACCTTAGTTCGAACTTACCTCGGTCCACACACGGCAGGCAGGCTCCCCCGTCGACTCCGCGGTACTCCTCTCGTCTAGCTGGAGTACCGCAGTCGACGGCGAGCACTTCCTGGTTCGACTTATCGCGTCCAGACAAGACGCGATAAGTCGAACCCAGAACTTCGATTGCCAGCCGCCGAACTAGCGGCTGGGTGTAGACATACCCTTAGACTCACCTTAGATAAAGCTATTTATCTACTTTTCTCCCCTCTTTATTTGAATGACCTCTTCCACCTCTAGTGCTGTCCGGATGCCAGCAGAGGGTGTCATTGAGAGCACAGGATAGTCAGGCTCCCCACTCTCAGTTCTGGCACTTGGCTCCACCCTGGCCCACAGCAGCCATTACAGGGACAGTCTGGCTTTATGCCTGTAGCGCTGGTCTGGAGGGAGTATGCTCAGTCATTCTGTGGGGATTATGCATGAGCAGTAGAGTTGCCAGGCCCAGGTGTCTGGTTTTCGACTGGAACACCCGTCGAAAAGGGACCCTGATGGCTCTGGTCAGCACCGCTGACCGGGCTGTTAAAAGTCCAGTTGGCAGCGCAACAGGCTAAGGCAGGCTCCCTGTCTGCTGTGGCTCCGCACAGCTCCTGGACACCGTGGCATGTCCCCCCTCCAGCTCCCAGGAGTCGGGGCAGCCTGGGGGCTCCACACACTGCCCTCACCCCAAATGCCATCCTCGCAGCTCCCATTAGCCGGGAACCGCGGCCAATGGAAGCTGTGGTGCAACACCTGTGGATGAGGAAGCATGTAGAGCCACCTAGCTGTGCCTCTGCATAGGAGCTGGAGGGAGGACATGCTGCTGCTTCGGGGAGCTGCTTGAGGTAAGTGCTGCCTGAAGCCTGCACCCCTGACCCTCTCCTGTGCCCCAACTTCCTGCCCCAGTCCTGATCCCCCTCCTTCCCTCCAAACCCCTCAGTCCCAGCCCAGAGCCCCCTCCTGCACCCCAAATCCCTCATCCCCAGCCCCACACCACAGCCCTCACCCCCCCGGACTCCAGCCCCCTTCCCCAGCCTGTAGCACCCTCCTGCACCCTGAACCCCTCATTTCTGGCTCCACCCCGGAACCCACACCCCCAGCCCAGAGCCCATGCCCCCCCATACCCCAACCACCTGCCTCAGCTCGGAGCCCCTTCCAATACTCCAAACCCCTTGACTCCACCCCCCATCCCTGAGCCCCCTCCTGCACCCCAAACCCCTCATCTCTGGCCCCAGCCCAGAGCCTGCACCCCCAGCCAGAGCCCTTACTCCCTCCCATATCCCACCTCACTGCCTCAGCCCAGAGCCCCCTCCCACACCCTGAACAACTCATCCCTGGCCTCACCCCAGAGCCTGCACCCCCAGCCAGAGCCCTCACCTCCTCCCATATCCCAACCCCCTGAGCCAGCCCAGTGAAAATGAGCAAGTGAGTGAGGGTGGGGAGAGCAAGCAAGAGAGATAAGGGATATGGAGTGAGTGAGGGGTGCGGCCTTGGAGAAGTGGTGGGGCAGGGGTGGGGCAAGGGTGTTCAATTTTGTGCGAGTAGAAAGTTGGTAACCCTATTGCACAGTCCAGTCATATGTAGAGCTATGAGGGGATGAACCATGTTCAGTTGCCATGTGGGGGTGACACATATGCAAGTTGGTCAGCACTAGTAGCTGTGAGAGGCTGGCACATACCCACACAATGAGTGGAATCTTCAAAGACGTTAGCTGCTGGATAATAAGAAGTCTGTACTGAGCATGTGTGAACTGTGATTTTTCAAAGGCATTAAAATTGGACAGATTTGGGCATATTTTCACAGGAATGGTAAAAGGCACATCCCTGACACAAAGGCTATCTTCCTGCAAAATATCAACTCCCTGCTCCAACTTATGGGGCTCCCAGAGCTGTTCAAAGAAAACTCCACCAGAATTTTTTTTAGCATGAACAAACCAGCCCTTATTCTCAGAAAGGCTGAACATTTCCAAAACTTTCAGCCTGAGGCAAACACCTGACATAAGCTGTCAGCCCCAACAGTTAAAGTTTGGCAAACTTATAAGCCACTAAAAATAGGCTCTTATAATGGCAACCTTAGTAATAGGTGGTGCCATCAGCCCCGCTTATAATTGTGTGGTTTTGATTTATTTAAAAAGTAGTCAGAGCAATTGGATGATGTATACAAGACAGAAATTTCTGCCAGAATGCTTGTTCTAGGCTTTGATTAGGTGTAAAAGCACATCTAGCAGAAATATAAAATTAATTTTCATGTAGTTGGTATTTTGAGTACTGACTGTGCTTGATACTGTAAAATATCATGTGTTTGCTTCTTGATTAGCCAGTGGCCCACATAAACAACAACAAAAAACCCCTAACTTCAATTAACAGTGCGCTCTTGTTTCAGCATAGCAAAGGCCACAGAAAATAAGCTTTCTTTCTGTCCAGACTTTCCTCATTTTTGCACAGTATCTCTCTGTGTAAAATTCAAATATTCAATATATTGTTGTTATCTATATAATGCTAAAAAAGGTGTGAGGCACTCTATAAATACAGAATAAGACACAACGGTGTCTCAAAGTATACAGGCTAAGACCCTGTTCCTGCAAACAATTACATGGTTAACTTAACTCTTGGTGAGTGGTTGCATCAATGGTGCAAGTAGAAATCATTTCTTGCCGGTACTGCACTCATGGGAGGGACACAAGGGGGGGGCACATGACCTCCCCACTGACCCTCCATGTGACTCATCCCCACCCCCAGTCCGGGGCCCCCATGCTTTCCCTGTCCCCTCCGACACCCCCCCCCTTTGTATATACAAACATCAACATGCTTAATTACTTACTTTCCCCCAAAATATGTAGTGTTCAGTTTGTTTATATGGAATATGGGAGTTGGGTGAGGAGCCATTTCAGCATATGCATGACTTTAAAAAGACAAATTTTAAGTAGAACTGTATCATAAACTGCTTTATGGTATTGTACCCAGACATTGCATTTCAATGTGGGATACAACTTTGTTTATAGGAACTGACTCCTGAAACTCTTACCAGGCCACAAAAGTGGTCCATAGTCATGCAAATAGTCCCATTGTCTTCATTGGGATTGATCAAATGATTAAGGGTTTACAGGATTAGATTCCAAATTTGTAAATTGTTCTGGATGAAACTGACAATGCCTGAGCTGTCAGATCAGAAGGAGCTTAATACGAATAAAGGTGGGCAGATGTGTGATAAGTCTTAGCTCCATTGCTAAGATGAGGAACATATTTTCAGCAAAGTTCTTGGCAGATTCCTGAGGCAGCTGGTTTAAGGCTGTCACTGTCTGGCATTATAATCTTCACTTACAGTTCTCTCTCCCACAAAGCTGGAAAATGAGGCATTTGTTTTCTTTGTTTTGCTGCTCCAGTTCCAGTTAAAAAAATGCATGTTAGACTAGTTTGGGTGCAAAGAAGTATTCTGTGTTTAATTACACTGGAGACAACACCACTGATTCCTGTCAGGCTGCAGAACTGGGCTGACATCAGAATCCAAACATCCTCTGGTCAGTGCAAGCAGAGGCTTTCCTCTAATGATTTGGAATTGATGTGATGCAGTATGAATGTCATGGATAATTCAGACCAATGGGGAGACACATAATAAAAAACACTGTTTTATTTAAACACCTTCCGTCCCCCCACCCCTCCCCTTTTGAGGACTCCTGGCCAACATAAAACAGCACAATACCTATGCTAACAAACTTCAACAAAGCCTTTGTTTAAGTTTGTTAGCATAGGTATTGTGCTGGTAAAGCCATAAAGAATGAATGAATGCCCTCCCTAGCCACGTTCTGCTCCTTTGAGGATCACAGTGCAGCACTGCCCCCCATGTGCTCCGGCACGGGGGTGGGGGTGGGCTCACCCCATGTCTTTCTGGTACACTGTGCCAGCTAGAAATCTCTTGCAGGTACAAGGTACCGGAGGGTACCACCCTACTTACACTTCTGGGTTGCATTGAAGTCTTTGAAGGATCAGGGACTAAGGTTCCAGTTCAATAAAGCATTCCTAATCAGGGAGGGCACCTAAACATGTGTTTAACTTTAAAGATCTGCTTCAGTCCCACTGAAGTCAATTTAAAGTGTATTGTTAAGCACATGCTCAGGTTCCTTTCCTGACTAGAGATGGATGAAGGGACATTCTTATATGCTTTCTTGAATCAAGGCCTAAGGTACATACACACATAAGTCTGCAGGATCAGGCCTAAACACATGGAGATATAAAAAAGGAGTGGGTGAAAGAAGCAGGAGTGTGAGTGAGATGGCAAATGATAGGCAATTGAGTGGCCACAAGGGATGAAAAAGAGTCTCAGGTATATATTTCTAGTTTTATTATGGTTAAGAAGGAATTGACACAGAAAAATCTACAACCTTTTAATGTGCTTGATGGCCTCTTGTTGAGATAGGTTGATGGATAAAGAGAGAAATCAGTAACTGAAAGATTTGTAGGGTTTTTAAAGCTTCTTTTGAAGCTTACACCATTAGGTAGCTAAAAACTACTTAACACTGACATCTTAGGATCCTTTCTAGGATCTAGGGCAGTGGTTTTCAGCCTGTTGTCCATGGACCCCTGGGGGTCTGCAGACTATGTCTAAAATTTCCAAAGGGGTCAGCACCTCCATTTGAATTTTTTTAGAGGTCCACAAATGAAAAAAGGTTGAAAACCACTGAGTCAGGGAAAACGCCCAAAAGATAAGACCATAGCTAAGAATATGGCAGCAAAACAAAGTAGCCTCCAAAAAAAAAGTATCTTTAAAGCAATTCAGAAAAAAACTCCTCTTATCACAATAACATTTTAATCAAAGCACTTCTGTTTACTTTACTTGGCTACCTGCTTACCCAAGATTCTAAAATCACCTACTGCTATGCACATAGATCAGGAGATGTAAAAGTAGCCCTTGTTCTTCCACTCTTCACATTTCTGATAAACTATTAGTAATGCCTCAGCTTTTACTCCAAGTCCTACACATGATACAATAGTGTAGTGCTGTTATGTCAATATTCATTTTAAAAGCACTGACTTTATTGAAAATCATTACCTTTACGTGAAACAACACTATATTCACTCCCCAGTCTTTTCCATGATTCACAAATTTTAGCTGCTTAATGTATATGCATTATGGGTATTGCACTAGTATTAAACTGATGGCAACATATATTTTTCTAATATAGGCTGCTATTTGCACATTTTACCAGAGGGTTTCTCTCTTTCTGTATAATATTGTGTATCTGCTGTTGAGATTTACTTCTGAGGCCTGGTCTACACTATGACTTTAATTCGGATTTAGCAGCGTTAAATCGAATTAACCCTGCACCCGTCCACACAACGAAGCCATTTATTTCGAAATAAAGGGCTCTTAAAATCGATTTCTGTACTCCACCCCAACGAGTGGAGTAGCGCCAAAATCGATATTGTCATTTCGAATTAGGGTTAGTGTGGCCGCAATTCGATGGTATTGGCCTCCGGGAGCTATCCCACAGTGCACCATTGTGACCTCTCTGGACAGCAATCTGAACTCGGATGCACTGGCCAGGTAGACAGGAAAAGTCCCGTGAACATTTGAATTTCATTTCCTGTTTGCCCAGCGTGGAGAGCACAGGTGACCACAGATAGCTCATCAGCACAGGTAACCATGCAGGCCGATAATCGAAAAAGAGCACCAGCATGGACCGTACGGGAGGTACTGGATCTGATCGCTATATGGGGATTGAATTCAGTGCTAGCAGAACTTCGTTCGAAAAGATGAAATGCCAAAACTTTTGAAAAAATCTCCAAGGGCATGATGGAGAGAGACCACAGTAGGGACTCAGATCAGTGCCGCGTGAAAGTCAAGGAGCTCAGACAAGCCTATCAAAAAACAAAGGAGGCAAACAGTCGCTCTGGGTCAGAGCCGCGGACATGCCGCTTCTACGCCGAGCTGCATGCAGTTCTAGGGGGGGCCGCAAACACTACCCCAACTCTGACCGTGGATTCCGAGGCGGGGATTATCTCATCAGCTACACCTGAGGATTCTGCGGACGGGGAAGAGGAGAAGGAGGAGGAGGACGAGCTTGCGGAGAGCACACAGCACTCTGTTCTCCCCAACAGCCAGGATCTTTTTCTCAGCCTGACTGAAGTACCCTCCCAACCCTCCCAAGCCAGTATCCAAGACCACGACCCCATGGAAGGGACCTCAGGTGAGTTTACCTTTTAAAATATAAAACTTGTTTTAAAAGCAAGCGCTTTTTAATGATTACTTTGCCCTGAGGACTTGGGATGCATTCGTGGCCAGTACAGCTACTGGAAAAGTCTGTTAACATGTCTGGGGATGGAGCAGAAATCCTCCAGGGACATCTCCATGAAGCTCTCCTGGAGGTACTCCAAAAGCCTTGCCACAAGGTTTCTGGGCAGTGCAGCCTTATTCTGTCCTCCATGGTAGGACACTTGACCACGCCATGCTTGCAGCAAGTAATCTGGTATCATTGCATGACAAAACCTGGTCCCGGTGTTTGCTGGCATTCAAGCAACATCCGTTTTTTATCTCGCTGTGTAATACTCAGGAGAGTGATATCGCTCATGGTAACCTGGTTGAAATATGGGAATTTAATTAAGGGGACAGAGGTGGCCGTTCCTACTGGGCTGTTTGCCTGTGGCTGAAAAGAAATCCTTCCCTGCAGTTAGCCAAGCGCGGGGGGGGGGGGGGGGGGCGGGAATTGGCCCAGAGCTTTTCGCGTTTGGCTAGCAGGGATCTTCCCTGATACCAGCCACGCGGTGGGGGGAGGGGTAAAGCGATCATCCCAGAGACTTCATGGCGGGGTGGGGGGTGTTAGTTTGGTTCCTGCAGGGATCTTCCCTGATACCAGCCACGCGGTGGGGGGAGGGATAAAGCGATCATCCAGAGAATTGGATGGGGGGGGTTAGTTTGTTTTCTGCTGCTGAAGATTAACAGGAAAACCACAGCACTCAACGGGCTTTGCTTGGTATGTGGGAAAGGAAGGCGCAGAAGCCGAAAGACAGTGGCTTACCATGGCCGCATGCAAGCCGAATTCTGTTGCCCGGACCTGCGTCTGTGATCTCTAGCAGCAAAGCCACAGGCACTCAATATTAAGAGGCAAAATGCGACCTTGCACAGAAATCACATGTGCTATGTAATGTGAATAGTGTTGGTCACCGTGAAAGAGTATAAGCATTGTTCTGCAAAATGTATCTTTTTAAAAAAATCTCTCCTTTTTTCCCTCCCTCCAGCAGCTGCAAATTCTTCAAGCCTCCCTCCTCCGTCCCGAAGGCTATCTCAGATAAGGCGTCAGAAAAAGAAGACGTGAGACGAGATGTTCGCAGAAATCATGGAATCCACCCGCAGTGAAAGAGCTCATCTGAATGAGTGGAAGGACACGGTTTCAAAGTATAGGAAAGAAGCCAGTGAACGTGAGGACAGGAGGGACCAACGTGAGGACATGAGGGACCAACGTGAGGACAGGAGGGACCAACGTGAGGAGAGGAGAGACGCTCGAGATGAGAGGTGGCGGCAGGAAGATCAGAGGAGGCAGGATGCAGCGCTGGGGCTGCTGCTTGAGCAAACAGACATGCTCCGGCGTCTGGTGGAGCTTCAGGAACAGCAGCAGGATAACAGAGTGCCGCTACAGCCCCGTATAACCCCCCTCCCCCCTCACCATGTTCCATAGCCTCCTCACCCAGACGTGTAAGAACGCGGGGGGGGGAGGGGGAGGCTCCGTACACCCTCCCATTCCACCCCAGTGGACAGCCCAAGCAAAAGGCTGTCATTTTTTAAACCTTTTTTTAGTGGCCTTTTCCTTCCCGCCGATCCTCCTCCCAAACCCCACCCGGGTTCTCTCCCTCTTTTTATAATCAATTAATAAAGAGTAAATGATTTTTAAATGATAGTGACTTTATTTCCTTTGAAAGCAAGCTGGGGGAAGGGGGAGGGTGGGTTCCTTACAGAGAATGAGTCAATAAAGGGGGCTGGTTTTCATGAAGGAGAAACAAACAGAAATTTCACACTGTAGCCTGGCCAGTCATGAAACTGGTTTTCAAAGCTTCTCTGATGCACAGCGCTTCCTGGTGTGCTCTTCTAATCACCCTGGTGTCTGGCTGCGCGTAATCAGCAGCCAGGCGATTTGCCTCAGCCTCCCACCCTGCCATAAGGGTCTCCCCCTTACTTTCACAGAGATTGTGGAGCACACAGCAAGCAGAAATAAAAATGGGGATATTGGTTTGGCTGAGGTCTGAGCGAGTCAGTAACGATCGCCAGCGACCCTTTAAACGTCCAAATGCACATTCTACCACCATTCTGCACTTGCTCAGCCTATAGTTGAACAGCTCCTGACTACTGTCCAGGCAGCCTGTGTATGGCTTCATGAGCCATGGCATTAAGGGGTAGGCTGGGTCCCCAAGAATAACTATTGGCATTTCAACATCCCCAACGGTTATTTTCTGGTCCGGAAAGTAAGTCCCTTGCTGCAGCCCTTTAAACAGAGTAGTGTTCCTGAAGACGCGAGCATCATGAACCCTTCCCGGCCAGCCCACGTTGATGTTGGTGAAACGTCCCTTGTGATCCACCAGTGCTTGCAGCACCATTGAAAAGTACCCCTTGCGGTTTATATACTGGGTACCCTGGTGCTCCGGTGCCAAGATAGGGATATGGGTTCCATCTATCGCCCCACCACAGTTAGGGAATCCCATTGCAGCAAAGCCATCCACTATGACCTGCACATTTCCCAGAGTCACTACCTTTCGTAGCAGCAGCTCAGTGATTGCTTTGGCTACTTGCATCACAGCAGCCCCCACAGTAGATTTGCCCACTCCAAATTGATTCCCGACTGACCGTTAGCTGTCTGGCGTTGCAAGCTTCCACAGGGCTATTGCCACTCGCTTCTCAACTGTGAGGGCTGCTCTCATCTTGGTATTCTGGCGTTTCAGGGCAGGGGACAGCAAATCACAAAGTTCCATGAAAGTGCCCTTACGCATGCGAAAGTTTCGCAGCCACTGGGAATCGTCCCACACCTGCAACACTATGCGGTCCCACCAGTCTGTGCTTGTTTCCCGGGCCCAGAATTGGCGTTCCATGGATAGAACCTGCCCCATTAACAACATGATCTCCAAAGCACCGGGGCCCGCAGTTTGAGAGAATTCTGTGTCCATGTCCATGTCCACGTCCTCATCACGCTTGTCGCTGCGCTGCCGTCGCCGCCGCCTCCTCGCCTCGTTTTTCTGGTCCTGGCTCAGCATAAACTGCACGAGAACGCGCGAGGTGTTTACAATGTTCATGACTGCTGTCTTGAGCTGAGCGGGCTCCATGCTTGCCGTGGTATGGAGTCTGCAGTGTTCACCCAGGAAAAAAGGCGCGAAATGGTTGTCTGCCGTTGCTTTCATGGAGGGAGGGGTGAGGCTGTACCCAGAACCACCAGCGACAATGTTTTTTGCCCCATCAGGCACTGGGATCTCAACCCAGAATTCCAATGGGCGGGGGAGACTGCGGGAACTATGGGATAGCTATGGGATAGCTACCCACAGTGCAACGCTCCGGAAATTGACGCTAGCCCCGGTACATGGACGCACACCGCCAAATTAATGTGCTTAGTGTGGCCGCATACATTCGACTTTATACAATCTGTTTCCAAAATTTGAATTATATAAATTCGGATTAATCCCGTAGTGTAGACATACCCTGAGTAGGTTTGCAGTTTATTATCCTTCCCTTCCCCCTCCCCCCCCCCCCCGCCCCCCAATGAAACCACTGACTTCAAAGGTCTTTGCATCAGGCATATAATTAACATTTCTGATAATTTCAGATATAACTCTCTCTGTTTTGTCACAGTGTCTTAGTGCTCTGTATTATTTTCAAATATTATAAATGATATTTTAATATCTGATATTTTATTATTAAGATTATTTGTTGGCATTTTTAGTGTTTGAATACTAGCTTATAAACTTGCAGTGCAGTGCTAAAGGCACATTTTCAAAAAGTCCCATAGAAAGTTGCTAATCTCAGTTATCCTGTAATTCAGATGTGGAGAATATAAACATCACTAATTATTTGCAAAACATTAATTCACACCAAACTCACAAGTTTAATTTATGTTCAGTGTTGACTAATCAAGAACCAAAGCCAATGAAGTAAATTATTCATTTTGCTATTGGATACAAATCCCTTTTCTCTTATCTAGTTCCTCTCTTCACTGAGCTTCTTAGAATGCTGTTTTACATCCCACACTCTTTTTTGGTGTAGCATAGTCTCAGCTTCATCTGTGATAGATAAGCTACCCTCCCACTAAATCTGATCAGCTTGGATCAGATGGCCCTGCCTAATTATTAGGCCCAACTGGGAAGGGATAATGGGACTCCAACAAAGTGCTGTGAAAGGTCATTTGGGAGAGAGGAATGCAGAAATGACACTGGCTGGCTTGCTCCTGTGACTGAGTCCTGAAAGATGAAGATTTGCGCAGGGTAAAGTCCTGAGAATCAGCACGCGGTAGGGGAGTGGGAAAGAATTGAGAGCTGAGCCCAAGAGATGCTGTTGTGATAATTGGACCTACAAATTTACCCTAATTGTAAGCTCAATTGTGAAAAGTGAGTGAAAGTTCATAAAGAGTCACAATAACCAAAGGTTACAATCAAAGTTGATGGGAAAACTGCAAGGGGGTTCAGACTAATTTAGTACAAACAAAAAGGCCTGCTGATATATTCAAGGACTGTATTAAGATCATGCCTGTAAATCAGAAAAATGTGGGACTGGAAATCAATTAAATAAAATTGGTGTATCAGATATTAGGCCTAATTGGTGGACAAAATAATGAGGGGATGGGCAATTCTGCCTATTGTTCCTATTTAGGGTCCTTAAAGAAAGAGACTTTGTGACAAATATTGACTACTGAACAAGCTTCACTATTGTGGCTGCTAGCCCCACCATCTCCTGGATCCTGGGCCTTTTGCAACCTGTTCCTGAGAAGTGTTCTGACCTTTCTGAACCAGAGAGAGGCACCCAGGTGACATTACTACCTCTACCAGCTCTGACTGAATCTCAAATTTTAGCTGGTATGTGAGACTTTGTTCTCTCCTCCTGTTTGGCTCTTTCTTTTCTACCTGACTTCTTCTTTCCTATCCCTCTTCTTTTGCCTTCTGTTTGACAAGAGTCTGGCTTAATTGGCCAAGACTGTGTATTTAACAACACTGCTGTAAGCCCGAGACTGAAAAAAAGCAGCTGAAAGCATGCCCCAAACAGCCCAATGCTTGTACAAGTTTGCCAGGTCTTGGAGTGACTGATCAGACTGTGTGCTGAATCTGTGTTTGGGTTAATTGGTTGGGTTTTTTTAGCTGTGATGTTGCAAAGGGGAGTCAACACCAGAAACAGAAGCTGCATTTTCTGTCTTTGCTGTTATTTTCTCTCTCCTTTTGTGTGTGTTTGTCTTGGATTTTTTTTCTTTAAGGAAATGGGATTGGACTTCAACAACAGTTTAAAAAAAAAATAACAACAAAAAACCAGCTCCAGCTCATCTTAACTAACTTCTTCTCTTTTTTTTCTACCAAAGACACGTATTACTACCTTTAATACTATCCAATAAACTTTCAGAAGAGGATTCTTTTCCTTCTGAAACTCTAGCTAAAGGAAAAGGGAATAAGTGATGTTAGACATACTTAATACTTTACATTTCAAATTCTTTAATTGTTTTTTCCTTCTTTTCTGTACCTTTTAGTAGAGGGCTAAAAGGACTGTTGACGGTGTGTTTGCCATGGTACTAAGCAGGCTGAGGTGTCTGTATACCAGCTATTGAACCTTGTTTATGCTGTTTAATGTTGGACAATGTCAGGATCATGTTAACACCTTTGACTCTTTGGGTCCATATATTTCATATAAACTAATAAAACAGGGTGGAAGTTTGGTCAACTGGCTAAAACATAGGAAACAAAGGATAGGAATAAATGGTCCTTTTTCACAATGAAGAAAGCTAATTAGTGGGGTCCCCCAAGGATTTGTACTAGCACCTGCGGTGTTCATCATGTTCATAAATGATCTGGAAAAGGAGAACAGTGAGATGGCAAAACTTGCAGACAACACAAAATTACGCAAGATAGTTAAGTACAATGCTGACCGCAAAGAGTTACAAAGGCATCTCACTGAACAGCAGATGAAATTTAATGTTGATAAGTGCACAGTAATGCACAGTGGAAAAATAATCCCACCTATACATGCAAAATGATGGGGTCTAAATTAACTGTTACCACTCAAGAAAGACACCTTGCAATCATTGTATCTAGTTCTCTGAAAATATCTGCTCAGTGTGCAGCAGCAGTCAGAAAAGCTAACAGAATATTAGGAACCATTAGAAAAAGGATAGATAATAAATCAGCAAATATTGTAATGCCATTATATAAATCCATGGTCACCCACACGTTGAATACTGCATGCAGTTCTGGTCCCCCCATCTCAAAAAAAAAAATATTAGAATTGGAAAAGATACAAAGAAGGGCAACAAAAATGATTAGAGGTCTGGAACAGCTTCCATATGAGGAAAGATTAAAAAGACTGGGACTGGTCATCTTAGAAAAGAGACGACTAATGGGGGATATAATATAGTTGAATAAAATCATTAATAGTATGTAGAAAGTAACTAGGAAAATGTTATTTACTCCTTCACATAACTCAAGAACTATGGGTCACCCAATGAAATTAGTAGGCAGCAGGTTTAAAACAAACCAAAGGAAGTATTTCTTCACACAATGTACCGTCAACCAGGAACTTGTTGGCAGGGGATGTTGTAAAGGTCAAAAGTATAACTGTGTTCAAAATAGAATTATCTAAGTCCATAGATGATAGGACTATTAGCCAAGATAGTCAGGGATGCAACCCCATTCTCTGGGTGTCCCTAAACCTCCAAATGCCAGAAGCTGGGACTGGATGCTTGGGGATAGGTCACTCAAAATTGTCCTGTTTGTTTCATAGTCTCTTAAGCACCCGGCATTGGCCAACATTGGAAGAAAGGATACTGGGGTAATGGACCATTCATCTGACCCAGTGTGGCCGGGCTTAATAAGATGCTTTATTTATGTTGCACTTGCAGCTATTCTCTGTTACTAGCACCATGCTGGGTGGTGCCAAGAGAGTTTCCTGCGGGGGAGGGAGGAAACTGAGGCAGTGGGAATAGTGCCTCAGTGGCCACAAGGGGGAGTCTTGGTATCTATGTAACACTAACATGGCAGTGGTGGCTTGGGTGAGTATTTCTGATTAGCAGTTTGATTAGGCTCAGACATTACACAGGACAGCATCTTTTGTATAAGTAAAGGCTTTCCTTTGTTTTGGAAGTGACTTCCTGTTACATGATCTCTCTAACCTCTCATGCCGAAGCATCCCAAAGGTTGTCCAATTATATTAGGTATATAATTCATCTCACACATGAGAACACACAAGCTGTGTCAGTAACAAGCTCAAATCTTTAACACCAAAACATGTCTTGTTTTTAGGGAAAACTTGTTTGACAACTCAAATTGATGGGATAACCTAATTTTGGCAATTAATTGATCTTTGACTATTAACAGTAAATATGCCCAATGGCCTGTGAAGGGATGCTAAAGGGGGTGGGATCTGAGTGACTACAGAAAATTCTTTCCTGGGTGTCTGGCTGGTGAGTCTTGCCCACATGCTCAGGGTTTAGCTGATCGCCATATTTGGGGTCGGGAAGGAATTTTCCTCCAGGGCAGATTGGCAGAGGCCCTGGGGGTTTTTCACCTTCCTCTGCAGTGTGGGGCACGGGTCACTTGCTGGAGGATTTTCTGCACCTTGAAGTCTTTAAACCACAATTTGAGGACTTCAATAGCTCAGACAAAGATTAGGGGTTTGATGCAGGAGTGGGTGGGTGAGATTCTGTGGCCTGCGTTGTGCAGGAGGTTAGACTAGATGATCATAATGGTCCCTTCTGACCTTAAAGTCTAAGTCTATGAAATACATAAAAGTTATTAGTAATTATTTGTTCAGTGCAGGCTGCGTGTTCCGTGCTGGACAGAACCAGGGAAATATCAAATATGTGATTCTTCTCTGCCTGGGTTTGCTGTTGATTCAGCAAATGTCTACTTGATGTGTTATGTGTAGTAGCATTGTCTGTATTGCCTAGGTGCACTGGGTACAGGTTTGAATTAAAGTAAAAAATATTATCACAACTTGTCACTTAAAACCTTGATGTTTCAAAGGTTTACAGATCTTTCTGTTTGAATAATTCATCTCTCCACAGAGCCATATCTCTGTGGCTTACTGGCCTGGGATAAAGTTCAGTCTTAGTTTTCAACATAACATACAAAAGGCAATGAGAAAACAGAGAGCTGGCAATGAAGAATCCTTTGGGTCTCACTCCTGCAAACTCTCATAGGTTCTTCTAGTTCGTTAACAACCTGAGTGAGTGGAGCATGCTACCCTGTACTCTTTGATGCTCTTCTGTTTAATGACACTGAGGGACTGTTCCGCAAATGAACAGCCCCTAAAGAATAGCATAGCATTAGTCCTGACTCCCAACTTGAGAAAAACAGTCATATAAGACACAACCTTCCTGTGTGACTAAATGAAATGTTAAAAGACCTAGTGTGGGGTTATACTACATAATTATATCTTAAAAGTTACATGTTGAGAAGCACTGGCTATGATTGTGGGACTTGCACTTTTATTTGCATTCCCCAACCCCCAATACAGTGTGTGTGATGATAAATTAAGTCCAGAAAAGTAATACTTTGTAGATGAGTGTCTAGGAGAAGAAAGAAATGATCTCATGTTCTTTCAGAAGTGTCCATCTAGGAGGACATCAATAATCTGTGTTGTGTCAAGTAACAAAAACATAAGGAGCTATGCTCATCCCTAAACGGCAGTTGGTGCTACAAAGTCCTAGAATGACAAAGAGCCAGCTGCATAAAATGCAGCTTTAAAATAAAACCCCAAACAACAAAACTCCCATTTATCCATATGTGTCCTAACTGAAGGAGACAGTTACGTGAATCTGGGAGATTTCATTGTCCATATACCATAGAAACAATGGGCCAGATACTCCAGATTATTGGGGTAGCTGGCACCTGTTTCCTTATAGAAAGCCAGTTGATCTTGTCAGTGGGGTATTCCCTTTATATAGGGGAAATTCTAGTCAGCATAGAGCTGTTGTAGCTACACATATGCCACCCCATATCATCCCCAGGGAAGAGGGCATATCTGGGGAAATTGGAACCTAGCAAGGAGACCCTTACAAATCAATGATTCCTGCTGCTGAAGCGACTTCCTGGGGGGCTCCTCACAGCCAGCACCTTTAGAAGCCTTAAGATGGTTGTAATCTTTTCGCTGGAGAACCACCCAGTTCTGAGGTGACTGAAGACCAGGGGGTTGTCAGTGCTGCCTAAAGTCACATTTATTCCCCACACACCTGCTCTAGAACCAAGCTCCTCTCATTTGGGCAGGGAGATCAGGTTCAGTGATGCTGTTAGCAAAAAACATTAAAATTAGGGAGAAGGAAACTCATTTTGCCTAATTCCAAACCTAGTCAAACATTAAGAGGTCAAAAGTTCAACTTGATGCATCTGTTGCTTGGGAAGGACTGAAGAAAATAGGTGATAGAATAGAAAAAAAACATTATTATACCATATGGCACATTCAGGGCAACCATTTCTAGTAGGCTGGCTTTGGGGGATGTTTTTCTGTCTTACACATAACATAGGCTACCCTTGAGCAAGGAAGAAAATGCTTGGGGGGGAGGGGAGGAAAAACACTCATTTGATTTTTTTCTTATGATTATTTATTGCAGTGTTTCCCAAACTTGGGACGTCGCTTGTTTAGAGAGAGCCCCTGGCGGGCCGGGCCGGTTTGTTTACCCACCGCGTCTGCAGGTCCAGCCGATCGCGGCTCCCACTGGCCGCGGTTCGCTGCTCCAGGCCAATGGGAGCTGCTGGAAGCGGCGCGGGCTGAGGGACGTACTGGCCGCCGCTTCCAGCAGCTCCCATTGGCCTGGAGCAGCAAACCGCAGCCACTGGGAGCCGCGATCGGCCGAACCTGCGGACGCGGCAGGTATAGAAAACAGCCTGGCCCGCCAGGGGCTTTCCCCGCACAAGCGGCGGAACAAGTTTGGGAACCACTGCTCTAAGCAAAACTATGCAAGGCCTGGGCCTTGTAAACCTTATAGTTTATTCTGAGAATAATTAAAATAATTTAATATAAGATTTTTTTTCCCCCTCAGTGGAGCTTCATGCTGTACAGGCCTTACCTTTTTTTGTAGATCCCTGAGCTTCTTTTATTTCCAGGGTACAGACTGCATAGGCTGAGTTACAGTATGTACTCCAATATGTTACAACTCCGATCAGCTATGGTGATATTTCCCCATGTTTCCAGTGAGGTGTCACCTGTGTAATTCTTTGTTACAGGGCCAATCAGGATGAAGTAGCAATCTGTGCTGAATTCAACACCAGCTCTAAATTAACTTTTGGAAAACATTATAGCATATGTTCTGTGCTGAGTCTATTCTGTACCCAAAGAATGAGGCATGCCTGCCACTGTGTTAGATAATATTTTTTTTCTTCCCCCTCCCTCTAATTTTGCAATCCCAGGTTTTACATGAGAACTTTTTAATTTAAAAAAAAAATAATCTTAAAATGGTTTGAAAAATAAAGGGAAATATAACCTGGTCAGTAGTGATTTTTATCTGGAATAATGTAAGGACACAATTAAAAAAATACAGCTTTATTTTCACTAACATACTTTTGGGATTTCAAGAATCTTTTACTTTTTGCAGAAATATCTTCCATGTTTAGTTAAGTGATCAAGTGACTTTTAATTTGGTGCAGCTGTACATACAGTACATAGCCAACACCACTGCACAGTTAATGCTACCTTTTATCCTTTTTCATTTTCTTTTATGAGCTGAGGGATTGTTCATTCATATTCCTCTAATCCTCATAATACCTGGGCCATTATTACAAAACTTAGCTCTTCAGATAGCATCTAATTTCTTATGAATCTCATGAGTACTAAAGGAATCTTGTTAAATGAAAATGGAGGTATCAGATTTTGCCTGGGATTTAATTTGCAATTCAATGGCTTAAGGACTTAGATATAGAGACTATTAGAAAGATACAAAGTGTGCATACTATAGGTATGGGTATATTTTCTGTAACTATGTACAGTACATTGATACCTATTAATAAGATATGACAGGCAGAAGAATATTACTTAAGTAAACCTTTCTTTCTGCCTCTGGCAAAAGTATTCATGCTGCAACAAATTATATTACAGGACAGCAACTAAAGCAACAATTTATATATTTTTAATTTTTTAAAATTAAAAATTATCTTTATTATACTTCGTATTTATTTTTTGGCTGGTTCAGTGATATTGACTGGGTAAGTTGAGTTTCACTATATTGTGTTAATGTATTCAAGACATATTTTTTTTAATTATTCACCTAATGTATAGATCCTTCCGTCCCTTCTGTAATTCCTCTATTATATACCAGTTCTACTGTATAGGGACCCTCTTAGGCCACAAAGTCAGGCACAGGATGTGTCCCTGATTAAGTTAAATTCCCACGGTGCAGATGTCTTGTGTGTGTTTTGTGCCACCTGTCACTACAGAAGCCAAGAAAATTTAAAATGAGATTGAAGTTTTACATGGAGTTGCTGGTGCCTCCTGGTGGTTGCAGCATTTCCTGAGTATATGGACTGGTTTTCAGGAAGACACTATTGGGAAGGAAGGATGGTCCAGTAGTAAGGTTGCTAGGATGGGCCTTAGGAGTCCTGGGTTTAATTCCCTGTTCTGATACAAACTTCCTGTGTGATCTTGGGCAATATGTGTAATCTCTTCATGCCTCATTTCTCCTCTATAAACAGGGGATAATAGCAGTTCCCTATCACCCCAGGGTGATGTGAGGTCAATTACATTTAAAAATTGCGAGGTACTTAAAATAGTATCTAAGTGTTCTGCATAGATTGTACAGTAAAAGCTGTGTTATCTGGCACTTTACCAACTGGAAAGCTCTAGAAACTTGCATTTGATATCCATTAAAAGTCCGGTTTGTGCGAGCCAGGCAGGCTCCCTGTGGCTCCATATGGCTCCCCGGAACCAGCGACATGTCTCTGCTGCTCCTAGGCAGAGGAATGACCATAGGGGGGCTCCATGTTCTGCCTCTACCCTGCCCTGAGTGCTGTTTGGCCGGGAACCACGGCCAATGGGAGCTGCGGGGGGCGGCATCTGTACGCAGATGCAGCGTGCAGAGCCGCCTGGCCACACATCCACCTAGGACCAGCAGGGACAGGTCGCCACTTTCAGGGAGCCGCCCAAGGTGAGCGCCGCCCAGATCCGGCACCCCGAAACCCTTCCCTCGCCCCAACCCCCTGCCCCAAGCCCCCTCCCTCACCGAAACTCCCTCCATATAACTCTTAGTTAAACAGAATTTTTGACTTACAGGCACCCCCCCCATCCACCCCTACATGCTGGATAACAAAGCTTTTACTGTATTTCTCTTGGTTCAGCCTGACTCCATTAGGCAAAAAGGCTGGCTTTGAAATTGTTACAAACGGTGTTACGAGAGGTTTTACTCTCTCTGAGAACTAAAGAATATATTATCTTACATCTGGCATGAGATAAGACAGAGCCTTGTGTGGACAGAAAGGGATTTGTTCTGAGAATTCACTGTGTGAAGTGGTAAGTGAAATTCTCACAACAAACTCTTGATTATTCTTTTGCTTTCTTTTTACTCTACTCATAAGTTCTTTAGTTTATTGTTTCGAAAAGGTGTCTCAAGTATGTGTTCTATTCCCCTGGTAGTCCTGTGTCCCCTGTCTGACACAATAATTTTGAATATTGATGAGGTTCAAGAGCAGCTAACTTTCCGAGGATCTGAGGCAAAACGAGATTCTTACACTATCCATCTCTTCCAATGCTTTATCTACAAGCTTTGGTAGAAAATTTGGACACTTTTTTTTAAATTCAAAAAGAGAGTGATCCCACAGAACTGAAGCTGAATGAAGTGCTAGTTTCTGAAGCAAACAAGGGGAAACAAAAAACAATATTAAACAATCACCATTTTCCTCAGATCTCCCACTGATTTCTGCTGGTTGAAAGTACAATATGCTTACAGTTCTCAGGGCTACATTTTTTAAATGGCGTCAACCCAGTTTTCAATTTTGCAGGCCTAATTTTGTATCCACAGGTAATTCCAAGGAATAAACTGGGTAGAAATTCTAGCATTTACATGTATAACTACCTAAATTACAGGCATAATTAACTGCCAGAGCAAAATTGCTCGCACTATACTTATCATTTTTTAAATTAAAAATAATAATGACTTCTGCAACAGACTGAAGTTCAGTAACTTTTCTGTAATTTATTTTTTTAACATTTTCTTAGGTCTTTCAATGAATGCTAATAGATGACAGCCATTTCCTGCTTTTATCATAACAATAGATAGTCACACCTGGAGACCCAGTGGGTTCATTTATCAGAAATCCCAGTTATTCTTTGTTATAATTCTGGGTATAGAGGTTCATGTAAAATAGTTAGGTTTGGCAGAATTTTATCTTTATTTTCTAAATAATTTTGATAGATATCAATGTTTTTTTTTAAAGCATCATTTTTAGTTTGTATCAATATAAATTTTCAGTTGTGGGCAATTATGGGGGGAGGGTCAGACAATTATTAAATGACAGTAGAATTGAGATTCAAAAAGTTAAAGCTTTCTATTAAAATGTAAATTGTCAACTTCACAGGGCAAAATGCACAAAGTAAATATCTTTAAATCAAACCAAAGGTCTCGAGCAGCATTTTTCTTACTTTGCCTATCTGTAAATTACAGCGATCATCAAGTCTCTGTAATTCATCTGCGAAGATGCCTACAGCATGAGTGGAGGGAAAAAAAGAGAGTAGAAGTTGCTTGCATGGTAGCACAGTTAGACCCTGATCACAAATTAAAACACAGCCCTCATTTCTGATCTGAGATGCTACAGTATTTAATGGGTCATAAATTCCTCCTTCACCAATTCACACCAGTTGACATATGGTCCTACTGGTCTAAAGGAGCCCTAATCAGTGTAGATACACAGTTTTGCCATTGGGAAGGGAACAGTAACACAGATGTAAAGCAAGGGCATGAGAAGGGCCTGATATGATCCATCCCAACTGCTGGAATCATATACGAACACTTTAGCTCCTCTGATCCCTGCCAGCATGCATGGTACTTCCTAAAGAAGATATTTTTCATGTGTTGTGAATTGATACAAACACACAGAGCAGAACTTCTGATACATAATGTATCTCACTGGGTGCTGCAAATAATGTACGTGTAGCTTATTGACTGCCCTGGGATTTTAACACAGAGTCATAGTTGCTCTGCATTGCCTCACACATTTCCAGAATCTAGAGAGAGACTAACCTTATGTGATGGTATATACTATTATGCTCACCACTTTTACAAGATTATGATACATTTTGTACAAAAAGTATGCCTTGTGAGGTATCATTGGAAAACTTATAATCTACTGAACATTATTGTCCTGGTAAAATGTGTTTCCACATTGTATCTAAAGTTATAAGTTTCTACTGTATAACATTCCTGTAACATGTTCCACAGTTAGAAAGGTGGGTCCAAACCAGTTTTTCAGAGACAAAGACGCTGGCACCCCCAGACAGGTATCAACAAAATCATATGGGCTATCTCAGCCATTCTTCAGCAATGTGCAGGTGTAAATAAGAAATTTACATTGCATCTCAGAAATGTTTCAAACCTCAAGTCCACAGGTGACTGCTTGTCACCTAAACCCCAGCTTGGGGGGTGGGGTAATCCTTGAAGTAGGGAGAGGGATATAAAAATGAGAGACGGTGACCTTCAACTAACTTTGCCTCCTTCCATCTCTGCTCATTTCATCAACAACTCTCAAAGAACTGAACTAAGAGGGGGAGTGGTCCTAGGCTGGAAGGAGACCTAGCCTGTAAAATTTACAGCAGTGTATGGTGATATTAAACCTTTGCTTTTAAGGCCACTTAGCTTGTCAAGTTTCATATTACTCTTTTATTTTCTTTTGTAATCAATCATGAATTTTATGCATCTATACCAATAATTGCTTAAAATCTATCTTTCTTTAGTTAACAAGATAAGTTTTTGTTTTATCTTAACCAGTGTGTTTGGATTAAAGTGTGTGCGTGTATGGGAGGGGGATTCAATTTGGGATAAACAAGGCTGATGCATATATCATTTTCCTTTGATGAAATGATGGGATTTCTATGATCTTGCATTGTT
This sequence comes from Emys orbicularis, assembly GCF_028017835.1. Lineage (NCBI taxonomy): Eukaryota > Metazoa > Chordata > Testudines > Emydidae > Emys > Emys orbicularis. Next base: position 99,064,185 of record NC_088684.1, read on the forward strand.
CAGTAGTCTTCTGGACAGTACAAGATGAACATTTCTGGGGAGACAAGGCTAGGAATTAGAATTTGTGGGTGTCACCCTCTATGTAATTCACAAGTGACTGTTTAGAGTGCTCATGTGTTTAGCTGGGTGTGAATTTGCATGCTAAAGGCTGTGTGAGCAGGCCAAGAGGTGCTGTTCCGACAGTAAAGCAGTGTGAAAGGCATCCTAGGCTAGCGACTTAAGGGGACACAGCTGTTCAGCAGTCCACATTGTGCCCTGGGGAATGTCACACCTTCATCCTCTGAAACCGCAAAAATACAAGGTGTACACACTACCTCCTACAACACAATCTTAAGCTTGTGCACTGGGACATTGCTCAGAGGACCAGTAACATATATAATAGCATTTTAACCTTAAAGATGCTACAGGCAAATCCAGGTTTAGGTCAGGCATAGCAAACAGGAGCTAGCTACATCAGCTGACACTCAAACACTAAGCCTATCGCACTGAAACCACCCCACCCTTGACCTGAGGCTTCCTTTTGAGACGGTGCCTTCACATGCTGCTTATTAAGGACTTGAGACCACCTGTCATATGTATCACCAGACTGCTGGCAATCCCCATTACAAGACACCTTTTGTGTACCTCAATTAACAAAACCTACAGAACCCTGTGGTGAAATAAAGCATACCTCACCCTTCAAGATATATGTATACCGCTCTTCCTATCACAATGACATTTTTGCCAACTTACTCTTCTTAATGCTTCTACCATTCAGTACAGTTACTCCTAACACAGTGAATGACCATTGGAATGCCTGCAAATAAATGCTGGAATTAAAATCTGTGGAACACAATACAAAAATAATAATTGCACACACTTATAATTGTTCCTCATATTTGCTTAGTATGGCACCACGCTTACCAAACAGTGGCTATTGCCCGCTCCTGGGGACTTTTGAGTGTTTCACTTTGCAACCTTCATATTCTTTTAGTATTTTTTAATGTTAACTTCCTAAGTTTTAAAAAAACTTAACTTGAAAACAAAACACAAATTTAACCCTGTGAAACCATATTGAGTTCCTGCAATGGTCATCAGCAAGACTACAATCTTTAGATCCACAGCACAGTCCTGTACTACCTGAGGTAACGGAGTAACTGGTCCCAGTAGAAGGCTGTTATCTTCTATATGGACCTGCCACTAGAGGGAGTTGGAGACACATACTTTGCCACTGGCTTTCACAGCTATTTGCTAGATAGAAAAGGACTGAGTCACTGGAATAAAGGGTTCAATTTCAGGTTCTTTAGGAAAGTTCCAACGTGATGTTTGACAGATCAGGCAATCCAACAGTTTCACAGCTGGCTACTGGGACCCAAATGAGACAATTGGGATCTGATCTGTAGATGTCTTGAGCCCTCATAGCTGCAAATGAAATCAATAGGAGCTATGCTGTGGCCACATAAAAAGCTGCATAATCTGAAAAATCAAACCCTACATGTCTCAATTTGGGCATAAAAAAAAATCTACATATTCAATGACCACCATCCATTCTGTGCCTTGATTGAGGCAGGCGTCTATGGAAAAACGTAATATATAATTAGACTGTGTCAAACACAAGAGGGCCAAATTAAAGTTGCCTAAGTATTCTTAATTCTAGGATTCCCTAGTGTTTGAGTGCTTGGCTTTGCAACTGTAATATTCTTTAAAATAAGAGTGTGTGTGTGTGTGTGCGCACACGCAATCAATGTATGTTTAATTTAAAGAGAGGTATTGTGGTTCAGAGAACTCCTGGGTTCAATTTCAGGTACTACAGTTTTTCCTCTTGTCTCTTTTATTCATTTGGGCTGTAAGATCTTTGGGGAATGGACTGTCTTTTACTATGTGTTTGTACAGTGCCTAGCACAATGGAGCCCTGATTTCATTTGGGACTTCTCATAGACTTTAAGGTCAGAAGGAACCATTATAATCCCCTAGTCTGACCTCCTGCACAACGCAGGCCACAGAATCTCACCCACTCACTTCTGTAATAAACCCCTAAACTATGTATGAGCTATTGAAGTCCTCAAATCATGGTTTAAAGACTTCAAGGTGCAGAGAATCCTCCAGCAAGTGACCCCATGCCCCATGCTGCAGAGGAAGGCGAAACCCCCCCAGGGCTTCTGCCAATGTGTCCTGGAGGAAAATTCCTTCCCGACCCCAAATATGGCGATCAGCTAAACCCTGAGCATGTGGGCAAGACTCACCAGCCAGACACCCAGGAAAGAATTCTCTGAAGAATTCTCTGTAGTAACTAAGATCCCACCCCATCACAGGCCATTGGGCATATTTACTGCTAATAGTCAAAGATCAATTAATTGCCAAAATTAGGCTATCCCATCATACCATCCCCTCCATAAACTTATCAAGCTTAGTCTTGAAGCCAGATATGTCTTTTGCCTCCAATGCTCCCCTTGGAAGGCTGTTCTAAAACTTCACTTCTCTGATGGTTAGAAACCTTCGTCTAATTTCAAGTCTAAACTTCCTGATGGCCAATTTATATCCATTTGTTCTTGTGTCCACATTGGTACTGAGCTTAAATAATTCCTCTCCCTCCCTGGTATTTATCCCTCTGATATAGTTATAGAGAGCAATCACATCTTCTCTCAGCCTTCTTTTGGTTAGGCTAAACAAGCCAAGCTCTTTGCATCTCTATTCTTCTTCTATATGCTATTGTAATATGAAAAATAATATACTGGTAATTGCATATAGTAAGAGAGCCATTTTTCATTGAGAATGATGCTAGGGATCCTGGCAATATATTTAACTCCCAGATTTTACAAGCAACAGACAAGTTCCATAGTAATACTTCCTTTAAGTAAAGGGAAGGGAAAGGCCACAGCTGACAGCTACCAGGAGGACAGGAGGGTTCCCTGTCCTAGCTGATAACACAAATATACACAGTAGACCATTAGGGACCATTAGAGCAAGAGTTGTAGGCAATTGAACTTCACTGTTGGATTTTCCCACCTGCTGTGTGCCTAGTGACAGCAGTAGAAATCAGCTGTTATCAGAAACATCTGCCACTGATCACTTCATTCACAGTGCATTGACTGCAGAAGAAGTTGAAAGGAGAAAACACACAGGAGAAAAACATATTTCAAGTCCCAAACCTGCAACATGCTGATTGCTAGGGCAATTAGCATCTCACAGAACTAAGCCTAACATGCAGGGGTGGTATTCTGCAGATGAGTAAACTGTTACAGAGAGGTGTTAAGTTAGCCAGGAGCCATAGTGAGTCAGTAGCCGAACTGTCTCCTGCTGCAATTTCTAGACAACATTAACATTTCCTCCAAATGTTGTTAATTTGAGTAAAGAAAGGTTTTAACTTTTCTTTCTAGAATATATCTAAAGATTTGGGAGCAAGCTATAAAGAGGCCCCAATAGTTTGATGTATTTTACTTACCAGAACTTTTCATGTTAAGTCAGTAAGCTGATGTATGCAGTTTGTTCTTGTTATATCCTAGATGCACCATTCAGGAAATATACTTATGTCATTAGCATGCATGACACAACATTCCTCACAAATCTTCCTTTAAAAAAAAATGCTGCATAATGTAGTTAGAAAATAAAAAAGCCCAAACTATTCTTAAAATTACAATTCATACATAGCAAATAAATAAAATATCTTAGAATGGCTGTGTACACACTTTTTTTTATTGTTATACATTTGTTACAGTAGCTGCTGTTTTCATTTGTAGCTCTGCCATTCATAAGTAATGTAGTCACTGCAACTTGGAGAAATAACGCATCCTCACTAGCCATCAATCCTATTTTTTCCTCCTCATATTATGATACTGTTACTCTAGAACAGTGGTTCTCAAACTAGGGCCGCCGCTTGTTCAGGGAAAGCCCCTGGTGGGCCGGGCCGGTTTGTTTACCTACCCTGTCCGCGGGTTCGTCCGATCATGGCTCCCACTGGCCGCGATTTGTCGCTTCAGGCCAATGGGGGCTGCAGGAAGGGTGGCCAGCACATCCCTCTGCCCACGCCGCTTCCTGCAGCCCCCATTGGCCTGGAGCAGCAAACCACGGCCATTGGGAGCTGCGATTGGCCAAACCTGCGGACATGGCAAGTAAACAAACCAGCCCAGCTCGTCAGGGGCTTTCTCTGAACAAGCAGCGGCCCTAGTTTGAGAGCCACTGCTCTAGAACACAGTGGTTATGTTTGAGAAGGCACTTTCATTTTGAGCCTATCTTTAAGCTCTTCTAACTTACTTTTTTTATTTTTAAAAAATAACTCTTTGGACATAAAGTTATTCTCAGCCACATAACAAATATTTATAGAGAGCCTAATAAAATTATAGTGGGCTATTTTTCAGATGACTTGTTGTTTGTGCTCTTATGAATCATAAACAACTCCAAAACATTTACTACATGTCTGTGTGGACAGGTGTATTTGGCATCTGGTGTAATAGTTTGTATTAGTATGTTAAAGATTTAATTGGAGTTCAGATTCAGGCTGGTAAAATTTCGATTAAAAACAGGGGGAGAGAGCTCCCCCCCCCCCAAAAAAGAATTTATCTTTTGATTCATGTCTAGCACTGGCTTTTTGTGAGCAATTATATCGGAAAGCAAATTATATTTACAATCCTTTAAGGCCCTCTACATTGCTAGAGTGGTATAAAATGGCCTTAATGTAAATGGGAATCATACCCAGTATTTTTACTTTAAACACAGTGCATTCTGTTTTGGTCACCTCATCTCAATAAATACATAGCAAAAATAAGAGCATTCCATAGAAGGGCAATGAAAATAAAAGACCTGGTTAGAAAGGGGCTGGCTTCTATATGATGAGATTGAGAGATGGAGAAAGACTGGGTCCGTTTAGTTTGGAAATGGGAAGAACAAAATACTTCAGGACATAGATGAGTACTAGTGGGGTTCAGGAGGAAACGTCCTCACATGGTACAGTATTGGACAAGTAAGTGCAGTGTGTCTACACGTGTGGGGATTATGTTTTCCCTAGAAGCATCCCCTGTCTGAGCCACTATGGCATGGCATGGCATGCATTCTTTTGCTCATTCCACATATAAAATACACTTTTTAAATTTGCGAAGCTTACTTCAGATACATAGTTTATTAGGTTGTCTCAGTATTTGCAGTATTCACTCTAGGGTTTTTTTGTTTTTAAGTCCTATACCTAGGAAAAATATATATATATTTTTAGTTATCTAAAGCAATTGGCAAGGTGTGTGTTTGTTTTGTTTTTTTAAAGAATGAGCACTGTAGACTGAGCTAGATCATCAGCTGGTGTAAATCAACATGGTTCCATTTATGCCAGCTAAGGATCTGCCCTATATATTTTATGAAAATATGACTATGTATATGAAATGTTACCCTCCATATGAAGCAGTTGCCTCAATTCAAGGTAAAATGCAGGTGTACTATTGTCACTGTACAGGCTAGTTATTTAGATGAGTGATGGTAAAGCTCAAGACACAGCAATATCATCTCCATGGTGTTTTGGGCTATAAATCTGTTCCTGTTCAGATCAGAGTCTTAATATACTCTTGGAACCTGTCTTTCTTATGTGACATTTTAATGACTTGTCCCCTTTTTAAAGTCTTCCCCCCCACACACCTAAAAAAATATACTGTAGTGTGTAGTATACATCCATTTCTAATTTGTTTTGGCTTTGGAAAAATACATGTGGTTATACAAGTCTATTACCATAGACCAAATGTAGCCTTGTTGTTTGTACGAATTTGCCCATCAGTTGGTTTGGCATAATGCAATTAATTTTTCCACAACCTTTCCACTGCTGAATCTATATTCTTGTAACTTTCATTTATTGGCTGAGATTAAGAAGGAGAGAATATAGTTTGACGTGGTATATATTTGCCCTTTTCATGTTAAAGGATGTAGAAAGAGGTGCCTTGCCAAAAAAAAGCATTTGTAGCTTTGGGTGTCAGGAAGAACTGTGACTTGCCTTAGCCAATCCTTCTCTCCCAGACTTGGCGCATATACCAAATCTCTCACAAGCTGGTGATCCAGGCAAATGGAGGGGCCCAACTTGACAATTTTCTCATCTGTAGGAATCCCATTTCCTGAACCCAGCATAGGGTCTCCCTATGTTCTGAAAATAGGGCTGCCTCCCATGACATGTTGTCAATAGCAGCCCTTGGCCATGTTAATACAGCGTATCCCCCTCCCCCCCCCCCCGTTCGTTTTGGCCAGGCCGCTTCGCAACCCCGCAGTGGACCCGAAGCCAGGAAAGAGGCCCAATAGACTGCACGACCTTATTAGGGCATAGTGCTTATCACAGGAAACTTATGAGGGATGTGTCCCTAGTGTTACCACACAAAAAGCCATTTCTGCAGTTTCCGTATTGTACTGTTCTTCCTAATAAGGGGAAGACAGTGGGGCACTAAAAAACCAATCAACGCATGCCACATTCACTTCCAAAAAATATATACTTAGTCGCCCCTGTATAGCAATTAGAGGTGTCCCGAAAACGAATCTATGTCACGGCCAGTCCAGGTCTGAACAACTTGGGCTTGACCCTCCCGCTCCTGAATCCAGCCTGAGCGTGTGTCGTATAGCCGGCTCGAACTCATTATGTATATGCTCTCCCATCTGACTGTTATCTGCATGGTTGTAAGTAATTAGTTAACTATCATTGCTTTGTTTGTGGTTACTTTGCTTGTTACCCCATACTGTGGTTAGACTGAAAAAGGCCTCAATTGTTAATGTGTTTCCTTTCCCTTATCTTGTAAGTGCTTTTTAAAGTTAGTTACATAATAATTGCAAGTGTTACAAATTTAGTTACATAGTAATTATAGTTGCTTAAAATCTGTTATATAGTATAGTAGCAAGTTAATAAGAATTCATAAAATTAACATTTTATTATAATTATCATCATATAATAAAATTGAGTTATATCCATTTCTCCTCGTCCTGGGTCATTCAACTCAGTCCTTCACAGAGAACCTCTAAAGAACCACAAGCCCCTTTTTTTGGGTCAAACAGGCCACTTGCAATGGTTAGTCTTATAGGCTATTTTATAAGTTAATGCTACTCAGAGAGGCATTGATTACAGGACATTCACTGAACATAAGTTACACCAGCTTTCATGGAGAACATGCTGTATCCAGTGGCTGCACTTCCTCCTGTATAACGTGTATCATGCATCATAGAATATTCAAAAAAGGGAAAGTTGTTGCACTGGAAGATGCTGTCTCCATGTTTTGTTTTGTTTTTGTTTTTTGTTTTTGTTTTGCAGCCCCTCCCCACTGGGGTTGGAAAAACAAACAGATTTACTTAAATATGCTTAGCATAATTTTGTTCCCTTCTGTACCATGCATCAGATGGAAGCATAGGAGCCTAAGTAATCTTCCCATTAAAAACCACTATGGTATAGACAGATTTAAAGTAATTTAAAATTGTTCGGATCAAACTCAACATTTAGCCATAGCTCATCAGATCTAAATTATACCTCTTAGTGAGAAATGACCTTATTAAACAGCTGCTTTTAGACAGGGTTGAACTGACATTCTGGAATAATTGCCTTAGGGCATTTAGAAGAATTCAACATGTTTTAGGTTAAATACCATTAAATCTATGAGGCTTCTTTTACTAACTTTACCATACAGTCTTTAAAACATTCAGACCTACTGTTTTTGGCATAGTGAGTACCAGTAATCTTCATGCATTCTCCAAAGTTTACCTCAAATTTGGCATGTAAATATTTGGGTCTTTATAGCCCTATCTGACTGTTAGGTACTTTACGATGATGATTTATAACAGTGGATTTTTAAATAATTTTAATGGCCAAATTAATATAAGGTGATTATTAAAGAAATAGGCATTTTAAAATGCTGGAGATGGTACAAAATGTCTCACATTAGAAAATAGACTAAGATTCAATATATTAAAATGAAATTTGGAGATTTGGAGTAATATATATATTACTATATATATATAGTAAGAGTTATCTCCAAATTTCATATATGCTAGATATGGGTCTAAATCTTGTCTTGTGCTCAGAAATTTGTACAAGCAGCATTTTTCCTGGGCACTAACTTTTTCAGTGAGCACATAAATGTGAATGTACCAACCTGTGCTTTTCCAAGGTGCAAGGAAAGTATTTGCATATAGAATGTCATCATTAGCCCACATCTAGAAATGGGTAGATATGTTTTTAATGCTTATTCCAAAGAGTCTTTTTCATTAAAATGGTACCATCAATACCCTTTTAGAGAATATAAGAATTGCAGCCTTTCACCAAGAATGTGATCTATCCATCCAGCTTAGGTAGCTGTGTGGCCACGATTACCACAGTATCTGAGCGCTTCACAATCTTTATGTATGTTGCAGACTCTTGATTTTCTAAGTAGCAAGTATGAACCGCATATAGTTTTTAATATGGGCAATGTCATTTTTTCTATGCTAGCCTTTTTATTTTTATTTTTTATTTTAAAAACTCAGGCCAAAAGCACTCGTTCTATTTTTATCTTATTTTAATGTGGAAACAATCCACATGCATGCGTGTGTATGTATCCTTTGGTGCTCAATCCATGATTCAGTTACAGCCCCAGCTAGAGTGTGTTGGTTCTTCAACTCAAGCTGTAAAAGCTCGTGTTTTTAGGTTTGAAGGTGCCCAGTTCAGTCCCTAATGTGTTGGCCAAGATGGTGGCCATTGCAGCCATGCTTTAAGGCCAAACCTTCCGGATCAGAGAGACTGTTCACTGGGGATTTCTGCAGTGGCTTGCGGATGGGAAGAATGAATTCTCTTCACAGGCTACAAAATAGCTACAGCTCTGATCTACAGCCAGATGCTATTGTTCTCATCAACTGTGGCCTTAAGGTATCTCCTCTGCTGCCAGGAGGACAGGAATATCTGTTGTGACAGACCCAGACCAGTGGGGTACAGGAGTCTGGTAGAGGGCAAATATACTGGTCACTGGATGAGTAGTTTTCTGTTCCCTGAGTGACCAGAGCAGGGCCTGCACTAGAGTAATCAGGAACCTGCTAGAACCAGTTCAGGCAGGCAGGCTAATTAGGACACCTGGAGCCAATTAAGAAGAAGCTGCTAGAATCAATTAAGGCAGGCTAATCAGGGCACCTGGGTTTTAAAAGGAGCTCACTTCAGTTTGTGGTGTGAGTGTGAGGAGCTGGGAGCAAGAGGTGCAAGGAGCTGAGAGGGTATGCTGCTGGAGGACTGAGGAGCACAAGCATTATCAGACACCAGGAGGAAGGTCCTGTGGTGAGAATAAGGAAGGTGTTTGGAGGAGGCCATGGGGAAGTAGCCCAGGGAGTTGTAGCTGTCATGCAGCTGTTACAGGAGGCACTATAGACAGCTGCAGTCCACAGGGCCCTGGGCTGGAACCCGGAGTAGAGGGCGAGCCCGGGTTCCCCCCAAACCTCCCAATTGACCTGGACTGCGGGTTCTTCCAGAGGGGAAGGTCTCTGGGCTGTTCCCCAGCCCACATGGTGAATCTCTGAGGCAAGAAAATCCGCCAATAAGCACAGGACCCACCAAGATAGAGGAGGAACTTTGTCACACTGTATAACATCAGTTCCTCTTTCTGCCCACACCCAGCACACTGGCACCCAGGGGAGGCCTGTGACAGAGCTGACCTCTTTAGTGCAGAGGATACCAACTCCTTGTATGACTCCCCTAAAACTCTGTCCCCTCCTACTGAGGGGTTCCATTATTAGATATACCTATTCACCCATGGAACAGGGGGCAAGATTTTCCCCCAGAAGAACAGGCTTTTCAAAACGTAGAAGCTCAAAGTCCGTTACAATATAGGCAATCAATAAAGTTGCAAAAGGGCTGCATACATCTTGGTGATTTAAAAAAAAAAAAACTGAATTGGAGCAACACACACAGGCTCCAATCAGAATTGGTGCTTCATTGAGCTGAGGAAGAAATGGTCCGTGACCCATAGAGCTTACACTCTAATATAAGAAATGACACAGCTGGTGAATGTACCAAACATTGGAGGGAGGTTGGGGGTAGAAGTAAGAAGCTCTTTCTCATTATCTTTGTGCTGAGACTGTTGTGGTTATGAATCATTTATTTTTCTTTTAAATGTAAGTATGGGAGTGTTGGTTGGGGTGAGAGGGAATGGCTGGAAGGGATGAGGGGTGGAGTAGTAGGCAAGAGTAAGAGGGATAAAGGAGAGGTGGGAGAGAAGGGGTAAAAGGGAAGACTAGAGAGGAGTGCTCGGGTGGAATGAGGCTGGTGATAGGACAGGGAGGGAGGCATACAAGAAGGCTTCTCAAAAATCTCAAACCCAAATCTGGTCATGATCACAGTGAAGGACCAAATAATGAAAATATAAAAGTCTGCCCTATCAAACTGGTAGGAAATAAAATGAATCTGGTGAGGATAGGTCAGATGTAGAGGGAAGCCATGTTGATCGTGATTTTTGTTCAGTTGATGTAGAGGAGGGACAAGCCTTAAACTGGATTTGTGACTGTGTGACGCAGACATGAGAGAGAAATGAGGAAAAAAGACAAAGCATGGATTGAGCACCAGACACCGAAAAGAGCTAATTTAAGTGTTTGTCAAACACTGAAGAGACTGTAGGAAGAAAAAGAACATGGAAAAAGCTCTTAAAAACACATTCTTAAATGTTTTCTCAGGGCTGGATACATGAGCAGGGGGAAATCCCATATTGTCTGTTGAATTTAATAAATAGTCTTTTTTTTTTAAAGAATTATAGCTAATAAAATAATGAATAATTGTACTGATTTAAACATATAGGAGAGCGATGACAGAGCTCTTATCAAACTGCACCAGAAATGAAACATGTTGATGGCAAAATTCTGATTCTGCACGATTATCGTATTTCTATAAGTGCAGAAAAGGTATAAAAAGGAATAGAGACAGTCTGTTCATGCCACTCATTATGGCTAGCAACAGGTTAAAAGAGCATCTCACTCTCTGCATGTTCTAAAGATGGATGATGATGTTGGATCCTGTATTCCATCTCATTGCACATCTAACCTACCATATCTACCCCTTAAATCAATGAAGACAGAACTGGCTATGCATTTTTGGGCAGATCTGTGGACCATTTTCTTTTCCATCCTCTGCCCTAACTGGTCTCTGGACACCATGGTCACACTACTATGTATAGGTAACTTGCATCTCAGTCACTTTTATTCTCATTCCTATTTTCTCTTGGATTAGAAAGATTTTTGCAATATTCACAGTGTCATCTAACTTTCTCCTATTTACTTTAGGGGATACTGCAAATACTGACATTAAATTATTTAGGCTTTATGCAAAGCAATTGGCAGGTGGCAGGGTATCCACTATAGTGCAATGTTTTCCAATAGATTTTTAAATGCACTGGGCCAAATTCTCTGAAGTGAATGGAGTTGTGCCTATTCAGACCAGCAGAGAATTTGCCCACTGATTCTGGAACAGTGAAATAATACACGACTAACAGAGATCCGCAGATATTTACATGGTCAAGGCAATGCAAAGAACTATCTGAAGTATCATATGTGAATTATCTCACCCACAGGCAATTAAGACTGTGAAGCAAGAAGGATCTTTGTAGTCCTGCCTGTCCCAGAAACTGCATGCAGTGCTCCTGTCACCTGAGGTGAGTCTGGGAGAAACTGCTCCTCTTGGTTCTGGGCGTGTTGTTATTTATTAGATCGCCACTGCCAATAGGCTCAGTATTCTGCAAGACACAGAGGATGGCATGGCCCCTTTTCCAGTTTGCTTACCCTAAAACTTACTTGACAGGCAATACAGACAGGTTCTGCCTCAGAGCATTTGTTGTTGTTTGCTTTTATAGTGGGTGGATGAAAGAGGGTGGAAGCAAACTCCCCAAATAGAGTGGTTTTTATAGACACTTTTAAAATGATCTTCAAGGACCCAGTGGCATGGTGTGCTGTTCAGTCCTCTTCTGTAAGGAAAGTGAATGAGATCCCCTTCTGATACATATTTTCCACTAAGTATAGCAAGCATTCTTTTAAAAGGCAAAATCTGTGGCTAGGTCATAGTGCCTTTAACTAGGGCACTATCAGAACCCTCTCATATACAGATTTAAGAAACATGTTTGTAATTGTTTTTGCTTCTGGGGTCATAATCCTGGCAGTACATCAGGAGGCTTTGCAGAAGGTAATCAAACCTCATTGACCTAGGAAGGTCATTTTTCTGAACCAAGCACAGAGTTGTTTTAAGTGAAGAGATTTAATAACACAGTGTTTTTCATACCCAAATATATATCTCTGGCAGGCAACAACCGATGTTGACAACTTGTTTAGCATGAGCATCTGAGTGAATCTGTTAACTGGATGCCCATTCAACAGGGCAGAAATATCTAGAAATACATAGGATTTTTGTGATGTACACAGTCTTAATTTAAGTACAAAATTGTGTTTAGTGGGAGAATTGATTTAAAAAAAAATCAGTGCAATTTATGTACAGAGCTGGATTCTCCAGCATGTCATGGCTTCTTTGGATCACTGGAATAGTGTTTAGCAGCCAAAGGATACTGGTAAATCTGGTCCACAGTGGGTTTGTGGGGGTTTTGTTTTTGTTTTTTACAATAAATCAGTTTCCTGCATCAGGGCACCAAAATGGACAATGCTTCGCACAGTATATATTTAAAGGGGTCTTGCTTTTCTAAGGCAGTGACTCAAGAAAGTTGCCTTCAAGTAGTAGTTCTAAATCTTTTGCCTGCTACTTCATTTAGGGCTGCCTCTCCCCACCCCTCCCTATCTATCTCAGAGAAACAGCTGTGATATTTACAGTCCCCCTACAAGTGAAATGGCAGGCAGCCCCCACTGAGACTGTTACCACTTTGTAAGCAGCTGTTAGAGGAACGCACAGACACAGTGCACTCTATATACTTTTTCCCATAGGCCTAAGAACATTAACTGTATGATAGTCCCTGTTCCAGATGGCATGACGACTGACAGTCCCAAGGCTGCTCCCATACTCATGCATATGGGTTGATAACGCTATTCATTAGGCCATTAGCAGTCACATTAATTTCTTTAACCAAACACTAAAAATAAATAATAAATCTGCCTATGATAGTGATATAAAGAAACCTCTGGTTTTCTTAGTGTATTAATTTAAACCAACTGCGATAAAGGAAGAAGTGAATCAATCTTTATTTAAGAAAATGTAAATATTTTACTCTGAATTTATCCTGTATCTATGTCAAGAAGCGATTTTAAATCCTAAATATTTGCATCTCAAAAAACTGTCAATTTGACTTTATAAGGGAGAATAATTGTCAATAATAATGCTAAGTAAGTTGTCTTCATTTTGAAAAGGTAATGACTCAATTTCTGTGGCTGAAACTGAATATAAGTTATGGGCTCTTGGGGGATGTTGTCTGTTTCTTTTTATCTTCATCAGTTGAATCTTGCCTCTTGTGCTTGACTCATGACTCAAAGAAATAAAAAATGTTACTATAAAATAAAAGGCATCTACATTGAGACTACAGTTGCAGATTATTGCACAGAATTGTAATATTCTTTCGAATGCTTTATAGAATAGTATCATCAAATTTATTTTTTCAAATCAAAACCCAAACTGATAAGAAGAGTTTTGGTGAAATTATAAAAGAATCAAACACATTTGAAAAGAATATTTATGGAATATGTTATCTCTTGTTCCTTTAACTTTATGTTCTGAAGAGTCAAATCCTCAAATCATGAATAGGTTTATTGGAGTGTAGAATTGTACATAGGTTCATAGGAATTGTCATACTGGATCAGACTTGAGGTCCATCTAGTTCGGTATCCAGTTTCTGACAGTGGTCAACCCCAGATTCTTCAAAGGAAAGTGCAAGAACCCAGCAGTAGGCAAATGTAGGATAATCTGCCCACACACTAGGTCTCATGCTGGTCTCTAATAATTAGAGCTTGGTTTAAGCACTAAAGCAAAAGGCTTAATAACCTTTTCAAAAATTTTATCATAATTAACGATGCCAACGCTGGATATTCTGGTTATCCATAGAAATGTCCAGTCTGTTTTGGAATCTTGATGACTTCTTGGCCTAAATGTGGCAATAAGTTTCACAGTCTGATTACACGTTTGGGGGGGGGTAGGATTTCATGGTTATCAGCTTAGAATTTGCCACTTTTTAATTTTTCAGCACTAAAACTTTTGTCATTCAGGGAGGTGTTTTTTTCACATCCCTGAATGATTAAAGTTTTAGCGCTGAAAGTGGCTGTGTCTACACTGCCACTTAACAGATGGTACAAGCAGCGTACAGTTCCTCAATACACAGATTGGACCCCCTTCTAGCCTGGGACCAATCTTCCCCAGTTCAAAGTCTTTGTCTGCCAAACATTCTTCCAGGTGTTGTGATTGGGGGTGGGAGGGGGACGCCAAGTGATGATGTTAGGGCTTGTCTACACTGGCACTTTATAGCACTGCAACTTTCTCGCTCAGGGGGTATGAAAAAACATCCCCCTGAGCGCTGAAAGTTTCAGTGCTGTAAAGTGCCAGTGTAGACATTTACCAGCGCTGGGAGCCGTGCCCCTCGTGGAGGTGGTTTTTGTTTGTTTGTTTTGTTTGTTTTTTAGAGCGCTGGAAGAGCTCTCTCCCAGCGCTATGAATCATAGAATATCAGGGTTGGAAGGAACCTCAGGAGGTCATCTAGTCCAACCCCCTGCTCAAAGCAAGACCTAATCCCCAGAGACCCAGACAGAGGTGGTGGAGACGGATCTTCTATCCACAAGTGTTCCAGCCGTAGTGGAACCAACACCAGAACCATTGCCAGCACTGAGTACAGCGCTTGCAACTATAATGCGAGAGAGCACCAGCAAGCCTGAACTGGCAGAAGCAGCAGATAGTCCTACCCAAGAGGCTCAGCCAGAGCCTGAAATACCACATAGTGCACCAGCGGACAGCGGTTCACAGTCAATGGAAACAGCCCCAGCACCTGCATCGCTTCCAGAGGGGCCAACCCCCAGTCCACAGTCCAAGGAGGAACTGATGTCTCCAGCATCAAGGGAACAGTTCCAGGCCAAGCAGGAAGCAGATGACAGCCTTCAGAAAGCTTGGGCGGCGGCATGGAGCACCCCACCACCTTGCAGCTCTTCTAACCGATCCCAGTTTGTTGTAGAACAAGGACTTTTATACAAGGAGACTCTTTCTGGCGGACACCAGGAAGACTGGCATCCTCAAAGACAGTTGGTAGTTCCAACTAAGTACCGGGTAAAGCTCTTGAGCTTAGCCCATGATCATCCCAGTGGCCATTCTGGGGTGAACAGAACCAAAGACCGGTTGGGGAAGTCATTCCACTGGGAGGGAATGGGCATGGACGTTTCTAATTATGTCCGGTCTTGTGAGGTGTGCCAACGAGTGGGAAAACCCCAAGACCAGGTCAAAGCCCCTCTCCAGCCACTCCCCATAATTGAGGTCCCATTTCAGCGAGTAGCTGTGGATATTCTGGGTCCTTTCCCAAAGAAGACACCCAGAGGAAAGCAGTACATACTGACTTTCATGGATTTTGCTACCCGATGGCCGGAAGCAGTAGCTCTAAGCAACACCAGGGCTAAAAGTGTGTGCCAGGCATTAGCAGACATTTTTGTCAGGGTAGGTTGGCCCTCCGACATCCTTACCAATTCAGGAACTAATTTCCTGGCAGGGACCATGAAAAACCTGTGGGAAGCTCATGGGGTGAATCACTTGGTTGCCACCCCTTACCACCATCAAACCAATGGCCTGGTGGAGAGGTTTAATGGAACTTTGGGGGCCATGATACGTAAATTCATAAATGAACACTCCAATGATTGGGATCTAGTGTTGCAGCAGTTGCTTTTTGCCTACAGGGCTGTACCACATCCCAGTTTAGGGTTTTCACCATTTGAACTTGTGTATGGCCGCGAGGTTAAGGGGCCATTACAGTTGGCGAAGCAGCAATGGGAGGGGTTTACGCCTTCTCCAGGAACTAACATTCTAGACTTTGTAAGCAACCTACAAAGCACCCTCCGACACTCTTTAGCCCTTGCTAAAGAAAACCTAAAGGATGCTCAGGAAGAGCAAAAGGCCTGGTATGATAAACATTCCAGAGAACGGTCCTTCAAAGTAGGAGACCAAGTCATGGTCTTAAAGGCGCTCCAGGCCCATAAAATGGAAGCGTCGTGGGAAGGACCATTCACGGTCCAGGAGCGCCTAAGAGCTGTTAACTATCTCATAGCCTCCCCCACCTCCAACATAAAATCTAAGGTATACCATGTTAATTCTCTTAAGCCCTTTTATTCCCGAGAATTAAAGGTTTTCCAGTTTACAGCCCAGGAAACAGATGATGTGGAGTGGCCTGAAGATGTCTACTACGAAGGAAAAAGTGACAGTGGCGTGGAAAAGGTGAACCTCTCCGCGACCCTTGGACGTCTGCAGCGGCAGCAGATCAAGGAGTTGTGCGCTAGCTTTGCGCCAATGTTCTCAGCCACCCCAGGACTGACCGAACGGGCATACCACTCCATTGACACAGGTAATGCTCACCCAATTAGAACCCCACCCTACCGGGAGTCACCTCATGCCCAAACTGCTATAAAACGGGAGATCCAGGACATGCTACAGATGGGTATAATCCGCCCCTCTAACAGTGCATGGGCATCTCCAGTGGTTCTAGTCCCTAAACCAGATGGGGAAATACGCTTTTGCGTGGACTACCGTAAGCTAAATGCTGTAACTCGTCCCGACAACTATCCAATGCCATGCGCAGATGAGCTATTGGAGAAATTGGGACATGCCCAATTCATCTCTACCTTAGACTTAACCAAGGGGTACTGGCAAGTACCACTAGATGAACCTGCCAAGGAAAGGTCAGCCTTCGTCACCCAGGCAGGGGTGTATGAATTTCCTGTGCTCCCTTTTGGGCTGCGAAATGCACCCGCCACCTTTCAAAGACTTGTAGATGGTCTCCTAGCGGGATTGGGAGAATCTGCAGTTGCCTACCTCGATGATGTGGCCATTTTTTCTGATTCATGGGCAGAACATCTGGAGCACCTGGAAAAAGTCTTCGAGCGCATCAGGCAGGCAGGACTAACTGTTAAGGCTAAAAAGTGTCAAATAGGCCAAAACAGAGTGATTTACCTGGGGCACCAGGTGGGTCAAGGAACGATAAATCCCGTACAGGCCAAGGTGGATGCTATCCAAAAGTGGCCTGTCCCAAAGTCAAAGAAACAGGTCCAATCCTTCTTAGGCTTGGCCGGATATTATAGGCGATTTGTACCACACTACAGCCAAATTGCCGCCTCACTGACAGACCTAACCAAAAAGAAACAGCCAAATGCAGTTCAGTGGACTGATGAGTGTCAGAAGGCCTTTAACCAGCTTAAGGCGACACTCATGTCTGACCCTTTGCTAAGGGCCCCAAAATTTGACAAACCATTCGTAGTAACTACAGATGCGTCCGAGCGTAGTGTAGGAGTAGTTCTAATGCAGGAAGGACCGGATCAAGATTTCCATCCTGTCGTGTTTCTCAGCAAGAAACTGTCTGAGACGGACAGCCACTGGTCAATCAGCGAAAAAGAATGCTATGCCATTGTGTACGCCCTGGAAAAGCTACGCCCATACATTTGGGGACGGCGTTTGCAACTACAAACCGACCATGCTGCGCTAACGTGGCTTCATACCGCCAAGGGAAAAAACAAAAAACTTCTTCGGTGGAGTTTAGCTCTTCAAGAATTAGACTTTGAAATTCAACACATTTCAGGGGCTTCTAACAAAGTGGCTGATGCACTCTCCCGTGAAAGTTTCCCAGAATCAACTGGTTTAAATCGTCCTTGAAATGTGAAAAATCTTGTAGTTTTTACCTAAGTAGTAGTATATGTAAAGGTGCATGTGTTTTATTAATCTGTTTATTCTAAAGTTTAGAAAGAAATCACAGCCAGTGCGGTCCAACACTGTCTGAGATTTGGGGGGGCGTGTCATAAACAGATGGTTAAGGGTTAATGCCTCCAGAATTCAGCCTCTTATTAAGTAGTGAGTATTAGTGAAGGAAATAAATAGATTTATGTTTATTTCTTTGTAACCTGTCTTGTGCAATTAGAGGAATAATCCAATTGGGTATTTGGGTATTTTTTGTGTAACTAAGTTTTTGCCCAGGGGAACATCCTCTGTTTTTGGAATCTGTTGTCTGTGAGAGTAGCTGGTATGCTAATCTCTCCCAGAGGATTTTCTTTTGCCTTTCTTTTCTTTAATTAAAAGCATTTTTTAATAACCTGATTGATTTTTCCTTGTTTTTAGATCCAAGGGTGTTGGATCTGGATCCACCAGGAGTTGGTGGGAGAAAGGAGGGGGGATGGTTAATTTCTCCTTGTTTTAAGATCCAAGGGGTTGGATCTGTGTTCACCAGGGAATTTGTGAAGAGTCTCTCAAGGTTACCCAGGGAAGGGAATTAGTGCTTGGGAGTGGTGGCAGCCAGACCAGATCTAAGGTGTTAATTGAGCTTAGAGCTTCTCATGCAGGTCCCCCATATCTGTACCCTAAAGTTCAGAGTGGGGAAGGAACCTTGACAAGGTCTGTCACATCTTACGCGCATTTAACATGCGCAATTTCAGCTTTACGCGGTCGGCAAAAACAAAAAAAAGAGAAGTAACAATTTTAATACTGTACCTGTAGTGCGGGAGATTCCGCCCGCCATTACCCTCAATGTAATTTTGACTATATGCAATTTTCGCTTTATGCGCTGACTGCGGAACGTAACCCCAGCGTAAGATGTGACAGACCTGTACATACAATCCAACATGCTATTAATGTTCAACAAATCAAGACTTTTAAAATGATACCTCATAAGGTATACTTTGTACAAAACATATCATAATTATATGAAAGTGGGGGTCCCAGGGTGCTACTTTGAGGTACAGAGTGTCACAATCCCCAAATAACATAACTAAGAAGGACTTTTTTGGAATCCGGAGAATATGATCTGGAGAAGGAAAGGGTTAGGGCTAACTACTAACTACTAAAGCTTCAACAAATTCCCTACCTTACATCTCTTCTCAGCCCCCAGCTTCCTGCCTGGTACCTTTCAAGGTAGATGGTAAGGTGAGGATGAGTCCAGAGAAAAGTGCTGCAGCACTGTAAATGTTGGGCAGCTTACACAAACAAAGGTCCTCTTTACAGTGTCTTCACCCTTGGGTGGGGCAGGGTACTTTCCTGGTGCCCTGGGCTGGAGTCCTGCGGAGGTCTCAGCTAGCTTGAAGTAGCTGGCATCAGGTCAGATCTCTGCCACTCTGGATGCTGGCTGACCTGTGTGCACTAGATACCACAGCGGTTCAAAGATTCCCTTCGTGGGGAGGGGGGGTTAATTGGAGAATCCCTCAACTGTTCTCTCATCTTCCAACCTCAAAACTGACCCTACATCTAGTCTCTTTGTTTCTGTCAGGTTGTCCCCTCGCACTGCACTGTTGTAGCCCAACAAACTGCTTGTCCAGATCAGCCCATTCAGAAGCTTCACCAGGAGTTTTTAGTCCGTTTCCCTGACTTCAAACTTGCTGGGAAATGTATAAAGGGGCTCTGGTAGCCATTGTTGTTGTAGTTCAAAGTGTAGGATGCTCTAGAGGCTCAGTCCAAAGTTCCATGAGCGGGCAAACTTCAAGTGGGCTTACAAACCCCCACAATCTACTGGGGCTGTATAAACATAAAGTTGGCAGCTATGAACTGTGTTGACACACCTTTTTAACATTTTGAAAAATATAATGGCAATTACACCTACTACCTGGTGCATGTTTCTCTTTGAAATAAAAATGACTGAGAATATATTGATGACATGAATTATCAGCATTAATAATACTTATTATTCTTGTTGTAAATTGAATAATGAGAGAGAGATTCTTCTCAAAATTATACCTCTAAGCATGGATTTATAAAGCCAGTTATAATTAAAGACAAGTAAATTATGAGGCTTTTAAGCCGCCATTCTGACTAGCATAAGATAGATTTCCTCCACCCCACCTCCCCAGGCCTAGGTTCTTCTATTGGAATAGCTGGTAATAATGCTTGTTAGTTTGAAACCAGATATTTTTATGGGATAATTATAAGCTCTACAGATTTATTAGAGGCTAGTTACCAGGAGAGTTGGGATGTTCATATTGTCACCTGTCCTGGACAACTAACAACTCCCCAAAGGCTTTTTATTCAGAACTGCATGCTTTAAAAATACTTCTTCGAGAAAGATTAAATCACACTCAATTATTAGAGTTAGGACTTTAGGAAACAACATACTTTTTTTTTCTTTTAGCACAATTGAGATTTTACACTATTTGTCTTCTACACATTTTATTACTTACAGTGAAATTATTTAAAAGATTCAAGCAGCTGTTTTTTCTATAATAACTGCAACTGACATTCCTTTAAGCCCTTAAGTACCTATTTATTCCTTTTGTTTTTTTCACAGGATTAACACAATCAGTAAACAAAACTCCCTCTCACTGGATTTTATTTAACCAATTGGAAAAGATAATCATAGTTCTTAACTAGTAACATTAACAGCTTTTCAAATGTAATTAACTCCCTTATTATCCCTATATAAACAAAACTCGGTATCTTTCTAAAACAATTGTCTTTTAACAGTATTTTCTGTATGCTGAAAACTTAATGTCAAATTAGTAATCTAAATCAGAATTATTAGCAATAATGGGATTTCTTTCCTCAATCCACTTGCCATAAACTGAAGACTTTGCAACAATAATATAAAGATAGTACAAGTGTGCAGACATATAAGGTTAACTGACATTTTATTTTGCAACATCCTCTAATAGAGTGGTTCAGGTGGGAACTAAGGGTCAGTTGGCAGGTCTGAGATCAGATTTGTGTATTAGAGGCCAAAAATAAAGACCAGATTCTGCAAACCCTTATGCACATGGCTAAGTATGCATATGTGAATTTTCCCATTGATTCATAGTTGCGGCCATCACTTGTAATACTTTCCTTAAAAACGAATAGGCCTGAGTACTTTGTTTCCCTGTTCTTTTCTCTGTATTTTCTTTTTTGTCAGTTTGCCTGGATAAGTGTGTGTGCCAAATTCTGATACCCTTTACTCATGTTGAACAACACCTTACTCTGTGAATAGCTGAATGAGTGATTTCTGTGGGACTACTTGTGGAGTAAGGAGCCACTCGGTGCAAGTGTGGGAATCAGAATCTGGTTTAGTATGATACTGAGGCTTTGTCTACACTACATACTTACTTTGGTGTAACTAAGTTGCTCACAGGTGTGAAAAATCTACATTCCTGAGCAATGTAGTTATACTGATCTTAACCTCTCGTGTAGACAGCTCTCCCGCTGACATAGAGGTAGAGTTATTAAGCTGACGAGCGAGCTCTTTACTGTCCAGCTTAGAGCGTCTTCACCAGATGGTACGCCGATGTCAATTTGTAGTGTACACCTAAGCCGGCTAATAGCATGCTGGCTCCCAGAACCTCTTCTACATCCTGTGGTGCAGGGCACAGTCTTTCTGTTTCCCATACTCTTCCCAGCTTTGTTTGCAGACTCAACCCATTTGATTGGGTAAGAGGAATAGTTTATTTGGTACATATTATTTGCCTGGGTTCTGTACCCCAATAATCAAAGAGGAAGCTAGGTACCACAAAACAGAGAAATTAATTCTCAAGGTTCACAGCCCATGTTTCCTTCAGGATCAGGCATACACCACCCAGTCCACTTAGCCTCTCAATCAGCTTAGCCCTCAAGCACACGCTTCACTTAAACCATGTGAATAGTTAAGTAAGGAGACTTCAGTAGGAGTACTACTCACATGCTTAAGTGCTAAATCAGAGCCTTATTTCCCAGCTCTCACTAACAATAAAGGCAATTTTCAGTTATTTAAGAATGCCTTCTTCCATAACAGAAATATGTCTAACTTTATAAGTACTTAACTACTATAGTGATGGACATTGTACAGCATCCTTACGTGGACAGAGAAGTAGAACAGGAAAATTTCAGGCAAAAAATGTCAAACTGTTCAGTTTTGCAAATCTGACAAAAATAGGACTTTTTTGACAGTTTTTCTAGAAGTGTGAATATTTTCACATAGCTCTAGCTAAAACATATTTTTAAGCATCTCACCTGCCAGCATAATATGTCAACTCAGCCTATTAGATATCTAAAAATTCAGGTGGTGTTGAACCATCAAACACAATAAATGAGAGGTTTCATGAATCTTAGAGCTGCCTATCATAATGTATCTGATCTATTTAGGATGGTTCTTTTTAATTCATAAAGGACTGATTTATCTGAAGGATTAGAGGAGTTACATATGTATATTCTGTCCCTAAACTCATTGAGTATACACGTTTTTAGAAAGGTTTAAACACAAAGGAGGAAGGCGAATTATTTAGCATAATTATTTAGCATAAAACAGGGTGTATCAAGGTGTAATAGGATGAAATAAAGAGAATGAAAATGTAGGCTAAATATCAACCACAGTGTCCTGATATTGAGATCTATTAGTCTGTGGAATAATCTCCCATGTAAAGAGTTGGAAAACCCCATTGGTTGGCACTTTTAAAAAGAAATTGGACAGAACAGTAGTAAAAGCACCATAGGGAATAGTTGTCACTTGCAGGAAAAGGCTATTAGATCTAGTCTATCTGTAGATTCCATACTTCTGAGTTAAAGAAGGTTACTAGGTTATTTTCTGCCAATCATAGAGAAATACGGCTATGAGAAAATATTTTGGATGGATCAGAGAATTAGACTCCAGGTCTTTTGAAAAAATAATTGTGAAATCTTATCAATCACAATATAGCTCTCAAAACAAATAAAAAATCTTATAAGAATAAGTTAAGAACAATGAACATGCATCCTTTAGTATAGCTTCAGTCAGTTTGGTGTGATACAAGAGTGGGTAGACTGTAGTGATGACACCATATTTATCAAGCATCTACCCTGGGTAATATATTACCCACCATCATCTGTAATAATAGAATCAAAATATATAGGTTGACAAAGTCGGAATTGTAATCTCTATTATAAATAGTAGCAGAAAGAGTCATAAACCGTTGTCAACATTCATCAGTCCGACAGATAGCATTTCTTATGCCACAGAAATATCTAAATGGCTGGGTTTCATCCCCAGCTGGCTTTTTAAAAGAATATAGAGAAACTGTCATCGTGACATTTTAAAAGCAGAACATAGCCTGTTATTAATACTCTATTGTGTACTTATCTGTGTACAGTGATACATACATAGTCTTGCACCTCTCTCAGCTTTCTATGAGTTTCTTTCAGATGGCTGGATTATTATTAAATAGTCCCAGGCTCGTTTTCCATGCCAGTTTCAGTTCAGAGGTTTTTTTGTTTGTTTGTTTTTTTACGGCAAAGTTATAAAATCTAGAAAATCCGAATTTAAAATAGAAATGTTTATGGACCATTAACTATAGAACTTTGCCTGAACCTGTCATCATATTGACAGAGAAAGAGAGGGCAATATTGAGGGAGTCAGGGATAAGAGGAGGATGACAGGGGGAAAGGTGTTTAGTTTACTTTTAGACCTTTACATACAGAAAGTACACTTGGCAGAATGAGGT
Organism: Emys orbicularis; assembly: GCF_028017835.1. Classification (NCBI taxonomy): domain Eukaryota; kingdom Metazoa; phylum Chordata; order Testudines; family Emydidae; genus Emys; species Emys orbicularis. The sequence goes on from NC_088684.1 coordinate 99,087,672, forward strand.
CTCTAGTCACTTCATCAAGTTACGAATTCTGTTTCCATTGAAATCAAAAGGAATAATGAGTAGCAGACAGAAAAGGACTGTGGTGGGAGAAGTTCATTTCAAGCGTGGTAGAGGATTGTAAATTTAGTTTTTAAAGTGGTTTTGTGTGTGTGTGTGTGTCTCTCTCTCTCTTTCTCAAGCATTGAGTAATTTCAGGAGCCCCGAACATACTTCCAAACTGTAAATATATATTTTGGCAAATGGCTGTTGAACAGTCAGGTACTGCATTAGCTCCTTTCCCTTCCCTCTGGCTTACCAAGGGCGAGATTGTCACCACCCTTCTTGTGCTGTGCAGGGGAGTAAGTGGTCCCTCCCACACCTTGCTCTCCTGAGAGACTAACAAATTTAGTAGAGCATAAGCTTTCGTGGGCTACAACCCACTTCTTCGGATGCATATAGAGTGAAACATATATTGAGGAGATATATATACACACATACAGAGAGCATGAACAGGTGGGAGTTGTCTTACCAACTCTGAGAGGCCAATTAAGTAAGAGAAAAAAAAACTTTTGAAGTGATAATCAAGATAGCCCAGTACAGACAGTTTGATAAGAAGCAAGTGTGAGAATACTTACAAGGGGAGATAGATTCAATGTTTGTAATGGCTCAGCCATTCCCAATCCCTATTTAGCCCTGAGTTGATTGTGTCTAGTTTGCATATCAATTCCAGCTCAGCAGTCTCTCCTTGGAGTCTGTTTTTGAAGTTTTTCTGTTTTAAGATAGCCACCCGCAGGTCTGTCAAAGAATGGCCAGACAGGTTAAAGTGTTCTCCCGCTGGTTTTGGAGTATTATGATTCCTGATGTCAGATTTGTGTCCATTAATTCTTTTGCGTAGACACATGCCTAGAACCCCGACCAGGGACATTCTATTTGCTACCCAAGATCCATAAACCTGGAAATCCTGGACGCCCCATCATCTCAGGCATTGGCACCCTAACATCAGGCTTGTCTGGTTATGTGGACTCTCTCCTCAGACCCTACGCTACCAGCACTCCTAGCTATCTTCGAGATACTACTGACTTCCTGAGGAAACTAGAATCCATCGGTGATCTTCCAGAAAACACCATCCTGGCCACTATGGACGTAGAAGCCCTCTACACCAATATTCCACACACAGATGGACTACAAGCTATCAGGAACAGTATCCCCGATAATGTCACAGCTAACCTGGTGGCTGAACTCTGTGACTTTGTCCTCACCCACAACTATTTCACATTTGGGGACAATATATACCTTCAAGTCAGCGGCACTGCTATGGGTACCCGCATGGCCCCACAGTATGCCAACATTTTTATGGCTGACTTAGAACAACGCTTCGTTAGCTCTCGTCCCCTAATGCCCCTACTCTACTTGCGCTACATTGATGACATCTTCATCATCTGGACCCATGGAAAAGAAGCCCTTGAGGAATTCCACCATGATTTCAATAATTTCCATCCCACCATCAACCTCAGCCTAGATCAATCCACCCAAGCGGTCCATTTCCTGGACACTACTGTGCTAATAAGCGATGGTCACATAAATACCACCCTGTACCGGAAACCTACTGACCGCTACACTTACCTACATGCCTCCAGCTTCCATCCAGGACACACCACACGATCCATTGTCTACAGCCAAGCTCTAAGATATAACCGCATTTGCTCCAATCCCTCAGATAGAGACAAGCACCTACAAGATCTCTATCAAGCATTCTTAAAACTACAATACCCACCTGCTGAAGTGAAAAAACAGATTGACAGAGCCAGACGAGTACCCAGAAGTCACCTCCTACAAGACAGGCCCAACAAAGAAAATAACAGAACACCACTAGCTGTCACCTTCAGCCCCCAACTAAAACCTCTCCAGCGCATCATCAGAGATCTACAACCTATCCTGAAAGATGATCCTTTACTCTCACAGATCTTGGGAGACAGACCTGTCCTCACTTACAGACAACCCCCCAACCTAAAGCAAATACTCACCAGCAACCACACATCACTGAACAAAAACACTGACCCAGGAACCTATCCTTGTAACAAAGCCCGATGCCAACTCTGTCCACATATCTATTCAAGTGACACCATCATAGGGCCTAATCACATCAGCCATACCATCAGGGGCTCGTTCACCTGCACATCTACCAATGTGATATATGCCATCATGTGCCAGCAATGCCCCTCTGCCATGTACATTGGCCAAACCGGACAGTCTCTACGCAAAAGAATTAATGGACACAAATCTGACATCAGGAATCATAATACTCCAAAACCAGTGGGAGAACACTTTAACCTGTCTGGCCATTCTTTGACAGACCTGCGGGTGGCTATCTTAAAACAGAAAAACTTCAAAAACAGACTCCAAGGAGAGACTGCTGAGCTGGAATTGATATGCAAACTAGACACAATCAACTCAGGGCTAAATAGGGATTGGGAATGGCTGAGCCATTACAAACATTGAATCTATCTCCCCTTGTAAGTATTCTCACACTTGCTTCTTATCAAACTGTCTGTACTGGGCTATCTTGATTATCACTTCAAAAGTTTTTTTTCTCTTACTTAATTGGCCTCTCAGAGTTGGTAAGACAACTCCCACCTGTTCATGCTCTCTGTATGTGTGTATATATATCTCCTCAATATATGTTTCACTCTATATGCATCCGAAGAAGTGGGTTGTAGCCCACGAAAGCTTATGCTCTAATAAATTTGTTAGTCTCTAAGGTGCCACAAGTACTCCTGTTATTTTTGCTGATACAGACTAACACGGCTGCTACTCTGAAACTTGCTCTCCTGCTCAGCCCTGATCAAATTGTGACACTGACTGAAGGGTGCAGAGCAGGAGCTCCTGGCTCAAAACTCCCCACTGCAAGCAAGTAGGTGAGAGGTATGCAGAAACCTAGAGCTGCACCCCACTGTTCCCCATCACTTCTCAGTGTAGCTGGCCACGCACATAATAGGGAATGAACTGTTTAAAATAAAGGAGTGAAATAGTTTACTCCTTCCCCAGAGCAATTGGTAAGGAGAGGATGAATTGTGGTGCTTGGTTACAATAAATCTCCTGCTCCTGGGGCGGGGCGAGTATGAGCAGCTTCTTACTCAGAACATATTGTAAAGGTACAACTTCACTTTAACTGATTTATACAAAGTTTTCTCCTGGATTGTCATCCTGCTCCTGGTACCTGATTCATTCTGTGATGTGCCAGCCTGGGGTTGGATATTCAAGTCACATTCACAGGGCCAGATTCTGGCACCCTCATTCAGGCTTTGCTCCTGTAAAGCCATATGCACATACTTAACATACTGTGAGTAATTCCAGTGACTTCAATGAGACTCCTCACTGTGCATAAAATTAAGGATGTGTGTAACTGTTGGCAGGATTGGGGCCTGCCTAGGTAAGAAGTCCTACTAAAATCAATGGAACTATTCAATGAGCAAGATATTATGTATTTTGCCCTCAATGGGATTAGTGTGAGAGAGATTTTCTTTGAGTTTGACTCTGTATGTGTTGGGATTTTCCTTAATTGGGCCATAAGCCACAACAGGATGTGTCACTAAGAATCCTATCAAATTACAGGATGGATTGTGAAATGTACAAGAGGACCTTTGTGATTTTATGCGGGGAAGAATGTATATCCTGAAGGACTGGGGGGGAAAAGATGTTCGTGTTTTTTTTTTTTTTTTTAAAGCATGTTTAAAATATTATTGGAATATTTGTTTCTCCATTACAAAAGCAACTGAAAATTATAATTAACATAAGAACATAAGAATGGCCATACTGGGTCAGACCAAAGGTCCATCCTGCCCAGTATCCTGTCTACTGACAGTGGCCAATGCGAGGTGCCCCAGAGGGCGTGAACCTAACAGGTAATGATCAAGTGATCTCTCTCCTGCCATCCATCTCCACCCTCTAACAAACAGAGGCTAGGGACACCATTCCTTACCCATCCTGGCTAATAGCCATTAATGGACTTAACCTCCATGATTTTTTTCTAGTTCTCTTTTAAAACCTGTTATAGTCCTAGCCTTCACAACCTTCTCAGGCAAGGAGTTCCACAGGTTGATTGTGCGCTGTGTGAAGAACAACTTCCTTTTATTTGTTTTAAACCTGCTGCCCATTAATTTCATTGGTTGACCCTAGTTCTTATATTATGAGAACAAGTAAATAACTTTTCCTTATTCACTTTCTCCACACCACTCATGATTTTATATAACTCTATCAATTCCCCCCCCCCTTAGTCTCCTCTTTTCCAAGATGAAAAGTCCTAGCCTCTTTAATCTCTCCTCATATGGGACCTGTTCCAAACCCCTAATCATTTTAGTTGCCCTTCTCTGAACTTTTTCTAATGCCAGTATATCTTTTTTGAGATGAGGAGACCACATCTGTATGCAGTATTCAAGATGTGGGCGTACCATGGATTTGTAAGGGCAAGAAGATATTTTCCGTCGTATTCTCTATCCCTTTTTTAATGATTCCTGTCATCCTGTTTGCTTTTTTGACTGCCGCTGCACACTGCATGGACATCTTCAGAGAACTAGCCACGATGACTCCAAGATCTCTTTCCTGATTAGTTGTAGCTAAATTAGCCCCATCATATGGTATGTATAGTTGGGGTTATTTTTTCCAATGTGATTTACTTTACATTTATCCACATTAAATTTCATTTGCCATTTTGTTGCCCAATCACTTAGTTTTGTCAGATCTTTTTGAAGTTCTTCACAGTCTGCTTTGGTCTTAACTATCTTGAGCAGTTTAGTATCATCTGCAAACTTTGCCACCTCACTGTTTAACCCTTTCTCTAGATCATTTATGAATAAGTAGAAAAGGATTGGTCCTAGGGGAACACTACTAGTTACCCCTCTCCATTCTAAAATGTTACCATTTATTCCTACCCTTTCTTCCCTGTCTTTTAACCAGTTCTCAATCGATGAAAGGAGCTTCCCTCTTATCCCATGACAACTTAATTTACGTAAGAGCCTTTGATGGGGGATCTTGTCAAAGGCTTTCTGGAAATCTAAGTACACTATGTCCACTGGATCCCCCTTGTCAATATGTTTGTTGATCCCCTTCAAAGAACTCTAACAGATTAGTAAGACATGATTTCCCTTTACAGAAACCATGTTGACTTTTGCCCAACAATTTATGTTCTTCTATGTATCTGACAATTTTATTCTTTTCTATTGTTTCAACTAATTTGCCCGGTACCGACGTTAGACTTACCTGTTTGTAATTGCCGGGATCACCTCTAGAGCCCTTTTTAAATATTGGTGTTACATTACATTCCAGTCATTGGGTACAGAAGCTGATTTAAAGGACAGGTTACAAACCATAGTTAATAGTTCCGCAATTTTACATTTGAGTTCTTTCAGAACTCTTGGGTGAATGCCAGCTGGTCCCGGTGACTTGTGACTGTTAAGTTTATCAGTTAATTCCAAAACCTCCTCTAGTGACACTTCAATCTGTGACAATTCATCAGATTTGTCACCTACAAAGGATGGCTCAGGTTTGGGAATCTCCCTGACATCCTCAGCCATGAAGACCGAAGCAAATAATTCATTTAGTTTCTCCGCAATGACTTTATCATCTTTAAGTGCTCCTTTTGTATCTCGATTGTCCAGGGGCCCCACTGGTTGTTTAGCAGGCTTCCTGCTTCTGATGTACTTAAAAAGTATTTTGTTATTACCTTTTGAGTTTTTGGCTAGCTGTTCTTCAAACTCCTTTTTGGCTTTTCTTATTACATTTTTACACTTAATTTGGCAGTGTTTATGCTCCTTTCTGTTTACCTCACTAGGATTTGACTTCCACTTTTTAAAATATGCCTTTTTATCTCTCACTGCTTCTTTTACATGGTTGTTAAGCCACGGTGGCTCTTTTTTAGTTATTTTACTGTGTTTTTTAATTTGGGGTATACATTTAAGAAGCAGTCATTTAAAGTATCGAGAAATTTTGTGTCTGCATTTCGTCCTGAGGTGACATGTACCCAGTCAATATGGGGATAATTGATATTCCCCACTATTATTGAGTTCTTTATTTTGAAAGCCTCTCTAATCTCCCTTAGCATTTCATCGCCACTATCACTATCGTGGTCAGGTGGTCGATAATAGATCCCTACTGTTATATTCTTATTAGAGCATGGAATTACTATCCATAGAGATTCTATGGAACACGTGGATTCATTTAAGATTTTTACTTCATTTGATTCTACATTTTCTTTCACATATAGTGCCACTCGCCCCCTTCCCCCCGCACGACCTGTTCTGTCCTTCCTATATATTTTGTACCCCGGAATGATTGTGTTCCATTGATTGTACTCACTCCACCAGGTTTCTGTGATGGCTGTTATATCAATATCCTCCTTTAACACGAGTCACTCTAGTTCACCCATCTTATTATTTTTTGACTTCTAGCATTTGTGTACAAGCACGTTAAAAACTTGTCACTGTTTATTTGTCAGCCCTTTTCTGATGTGTCAGATTCTTTTTTGTGAATGTTTCCCGTCTGATCTGGCCCATACTTTATCCTCTTCCATCCTCTCCTCCTGACTAAAACCTAGAGAATCTCTATCAATAGACTCTCCTCTAAGAGGAGATCTACGTGCTCCTCTGCAGCAATTGGCTTTCCCCCATCTCTTAGTTTTAAAACTGCTCTGCAACCTTTTTAATGTTAAGTGCCAGCAGTCTGGTTCCACTTTGGTTTAGGTGGAGCTCATCCTTCCTGTATAGGCTCCCCCTATCCCAAAAGTTTCCCCAGTTCCTAATAAATCTAAACCTCTCCTCTCTACACCATTGTTTCATCCAAGCATTGAGACTCTGAAGCTCTGCCTACCTACCTGGCCCTGCGCG